>NC_092648.1:21600558-21935558 GCF_032118995.1 Asterias amurensis
GAGAAAATACCTCTTTCTCAAAAACTTCCCACAATGTTTTATACTATCAACAGCTCTCTAATGCTCGTTACCAAGTCAGTTTTAAAGTTAATATTTGTTTTGAGTAATTACCAAACGTGTATCTTCCCTTTAAAGACCCTTTTCAAAAATCATTATCAATAGGACATGCCCAGGAAGTTCTTTGTGCCTCAACATCGCAGTTTCCAGTCCAGCCTGTTCTTAGCGAGTCTCTAATCAGGGCTTACAGCTGGACACCTCTGGTAGTTGTCAAAGACCAATCTTCTTACTTTTGTATGTCAACATAATGCATAAAATAACAAACCTGTGAAAATTTGAACTCGATTGGTCGTCGAAGTTGCTAGAGAATAATGTAAGAAAAAACACCACTGTCGCACAAGTTGTGTGCTTTCGTCAGATGCCTTGAATTCGAGACCTGGGCTGAGGTCTCGAATTCAATTTAAATATTTTAGTGAGAAATTACTTCTTTCTCAAAAACTATGTTACTCCATAGGGAGCCGTTTCTCACAATGTTTTTGTTCTTACCAACATTTTGCTGCCATTTTGTTGAAGAAATGGAAGACAGGCCTATCCAGTGGAGCTATATGGGAGCTGGTTGCCACAGTAATAAAGGTTGACTTCAATTATAAGCTGCGAAAAAGTGGCGTTAAAGGCAGTGGACACTATTGGTAATTGTCAACGATTACTCTTCACAGTTGTTGTATCTCAACATATGCATAAAATAACAAACCTGTGAAAATTTTAGCTCAATCGGTCGTCGAAGTTGCGAGATATTAATGAAAGAAAAAAACACCCTTGTCACACAAAGTTGTGTGCTTTCTGATGCTTGATTTCGAGACCTCAAATTCTAAACTTGAGGTCTCGAAATCAAATTCGTTGAAAATTACTTCTTTCTCGAAAACTACGTCTTTTCAGAGGGAGCTGTTTCTCACACTGTTTTGTACTATCAACCTCTTACCGTTACTCATAATCAATAAAGGTTTTATGATGACAATTATTTTGAGTAATTACCAATAGTGTCCACTGCCTTTAATGGTAATTGTCAAGGACAAGCCCTCACAGTTGGTGTATATCAACATATGCATAAAATAACTAACCTGTGAAAATTTGAGCTCAATCGGTCATCAAAGTTGCGAAAATAATAATGAAAGAAGAAAACACCCTTGTCACACGAAGTTGTGTGTGTCTAGATGGGTGATTTCGAGACCTCAAGTTCTAAACTTGAGGTCTCAAAATCAAATTCGTGGAAAATTACTTCTTTCTCGAAAACTACGGCACTTCAGATGGAACCGTTTTATACCATCTACCTCTCCCCATTACTCGTCACCAAGAAAGGTTTTATGCTAATAAATATTTTGAGTAATCACCAATAGTGTCCACTGCCTTTTAAGCAAGACAAATTTACTTCAAGTTTAAAGGTGCGTCCCGAGCCTGCCGTTGTATAAACTTGATTCAAGTCCCGTTCTTGTGCGATAGGTCCCTAAGCACATCCGCCGTCAATGTAGCTATTGGTCCCGAGAACGACACATGTTTGGGGTGTTTTTTGATGTTATTAGGCTATGGGATTGAAAACAAAAGGACTCTCGTCACGATATTGGGTTTTGAGTCTAGCAAATGAAATTGTGCTCTTAAATCATTTTCCCTACTAAGCCAAGCTGATCGGTTTTTGGCCCGGTCCGTGGGTCCGCCGTGTGTAGGCCTAAGCTTCACGCCAGACATGTCAAGCACATCCAACTGTCAACATAAATACCTCAAACAGTTTCGCTATTCCTAATGGTGGAGAGCGCGTCACGTGGGTGTGTATAACCTTTGTTTATGACCAGGGCCCAATTTCATAGAGCTGCTAAGCACAAAAATTTGTTAAGCATGAAATTTCTTCCTTGATAAAAAACAGGATTACCAACCAAATTTCCAATTTTTGCATATTGCTTGTTACTGATGTTCAGCTGTTGTTTGCTCGCCTTGAAAATCATGTGGAAATTTGGTTGGTAATCCTCTTTTTATCGAGGCAGAAATTTCATGCTAAGCAAATTTGTGTGCTTAGCAGCTCTATGAAATTTTGCCCTGTAAAAAGTGTTAAACCCATCAACACGTATGGCAGTCGCTGATCCAAGCCGAGTACAAACTATTCCTACAATTTATGAAATTACTAATAATTATAACTCACTCCTGGTGTCGATTTCACAAAGAGTTTAGATGGGACGTGTTCTAAAAATCCCATGGATTGTATGGAGGATTTTAAGGGGGAAACGGTAAAAGAGGAAAAGGGTGTGATAAAGTGAAAAGAAAAATGTTTTTGTGGGGGGGGGGGGGTTGCGGGAGGGGGATACCCTCTGCCACACATCGGCCAAGGTGTACCGAGTGTACAGTAAGTATTGTTTGAAGCATACAGTGTTTGTCACACATCAATTAGGAATTCAAAATAGGCTTGAAATGCAAGGACGAGTGCGCAGGCTGAAGTTTTTTATGCTGAGGCACCGATGCGTGCATATACATAGATTCACATCATGCGGGCCTGTAATCTGCATTGTTATTTTTTACGGGGTAAGGGCATAACCAACCCTGTTATTTCACTACAGGACGTCGCCATTTGCTTATTTTGAGCACTTGTTGGCTTTAAAGGCCAATCGTCCATGGGTTAGAAAACAGGGAATATGATTAACAACTCGAGATGATTCCACGCGCAGGCAAGAATGTCAGATCATTTTTGAAACGACATTCTAACATCTGGTTCAGCACAAAACTTGTGGTGTTGTGTTTTTGCTTCATGCAGCTTATGTTCTTTCTACGTGTAACAGTGAAAAGAAACACGAGGCCACCATGGGAAAGCACTTCGCCTTTTTTATTACCGACAACAGGTAAAACGTTCAAACCCTTCCGATTTCTAAACAAATTTGTTTTTATATTGTATATGACGGTTTTGTATGTAGACTGACTGTTGTAGTGAACCAAGTGCGGGAGAGTGTTGCTGGCGCACTCGGAATCCTACCTCCATGGTTCGACACACCCAAACCATTCCAAACTGAATTTCACTGCCTTTCACTGAACTGGTGAATGTTGAAAAAGCAAAGGGATAATTTTCCATATGACGCCTCCACTTTTTCACTAATTTTACAAAAAGTGATATCTCATTGAGGTAAAAAAGATACTATATTATTTCATATCGAATGAAGTTGACATGTGCTGCTGTACAATTTGAATGTCCACTGTATTCGCTGTACAAACATGCATGCCCAATTCCAGACAGGCAACATAATTTCCCCTGTATTTGAGTCAGTATAGGCTTGATAGTAATTAGATAGCTTCACGCTCTAACGATTTCCCAAAACCTCATTCGAGTTATTGCTATACGCATTATGTAAATGAATTCAGAATTACGTACCATGCATGGGAAGATGACGCCCGATTATTCGGAATAGTTATCCATCAGCTACACCGGTACGCCGATACCAAACAAGACTAAATTCCAATATCAATTTTCCTGTTGAATTTTAATAATCCACAACCATTAACTTGTATAAAAGCCTTTGCAAATATTAGTTTAAGCATGGAGGAATAATAGTTACAGTTTTCGAAAGCTTTTCCGTAAAATCAAAAACCTAAAACAAATAACTCAAAATTAGGAAACATTTTGCCCATTGTGCAATGGCTGATGCATATAATTTTGAGGACATTATTGCTTTTTTTTCTACAGATAAGTGGTATATACTAGTTAATAACGGCTGATGTACACACGAAAGAAAATTTTGTGTTGTATCGGTGCCGATTGTACCATAGAAATAATGTTGGTTTACAGATGACAATAATATAACAGGGTCAACTGGTTTTCTTTCCTGCTTCCCTTTTCAGACACCAGGAAATATGTAAATTCAACCTCTCCCCTAACATTACAAGCAGTACAGATTTTAACAGGTACGTATTAAATAAACCTCAATGGTACTGTTGACCTTTCCAAACCCAAACCAAAAGTATTGATAAACTGCTTAAAGTACTTTACATATAGGCATATACATGTACGCCTCAACAACTGGGGTATCAAATTGAAATTTGCTATTAATGTCTCACAGGTTTGGTGATGTAATTCTTGAGAACCAGGGGATGTGAATGAATTAACTCTCCATATTTCGTGTGAGGAACCATGCATAAAAAAAATTAAAAATTCTTGAACATATTAGTTGCTTAAAATAAAATCCTGCATAATAATTATCGGCATATTGTCCTTTGGTTGTAACGACCGAAATTAGCCGTTGCATGTTTTTATAGAATTTCAGAATGCAGTTTTCTTAAATATGACTTCAATTCAGGTACAAATATATCGTAGAAGAACATCGTTCTTAAATGCAATGAACTTCATAATCAGACTCAAATTAAACAGAGGTGTTTTTATCCTTACAAAAAACAGTTGACATCATGCACTCGTTGTTTTTTTCATTCTCAGCAAAAGATAACCTAACAAGCCCCGCTCCCGCACTCGAGATAAGAAACTCTCACATGGTGCAGCAACTTATCTCGTGTCCAGCATTAAAATCAATGGGTAACCTCGGTAAGTGTATGAACTTGAACTAATAAGCCCTGCAGAATTTAATCATATTCAAAGCAAGACTCGCATGCCTTCTTACATTTTATTTGTTTGTTTGTTTGTTTGTTTGTTTGTTTGTTTGTTTGTTTTATGTGTGGGGGATCGGAGGGGAGGGATGTGAAAGGGAATGTTTATATAGACCTACCGTAAAATGGGTGTAACTTTTGCAGGTTTTTCAATGAATGTTTCAGTAATATTTTCCCATGGTCGTAGCTGTGGATGCTTATTTAAATTGTGACATTGGGGCAACCTCTATCCTGCTGATCAGAAGTTTTAAAATTCCTTTAAAAGTTATTGTTTGTACTGTTATGAAAGTTTAAATTGACTATTCAACATGGAGGTTGAGTGTCAAGCAAACTCATGATTCATAAACAGGCATGGAGCTTCATCTTTAAAAGGGCAAGGCCATTTTCATTTTCCTAAGGGCACTTCCATCGGGAAATCTTTTAAGATTTCAAAGGCCTCCATAGTCTGCGTGTAATTCCAGGCCTGCATGCATGTATACAAGGGGTCTCTTCTTGATTCCTTTCCAGACGCAAACAGACAGATGGACCTGCAAACTAAAGTTTCTCAGAGTGAGCTGGATGATTATGTCTTCCAAACCCAACAAGGCAAAGCAAAGGAAGCTGTGGTATCCGGTAACGCCCAACTCATGGGCGGATCCCATTTAAACCGAACAACCAATGCTTACCTTTCATTGTTCCGGGAAGGTTATGGTGTAACAGCAGAGATCCGATGTGGGAATTACATCTACTTGCCAGGTGGACACTGGAGACCAGCAGACTGTATACCTCAATCGAAGGTATTTGTTGTTAAAGCTGGTACAAGCACCAAACAATGACACACTTTGAATTACTTATATGCACATAGACATCTATTGGTAATTACATGTACTCAAAATTACTGTTAGCATAAAAAACTTACTTGGTAACGAGCAATGGGGAGCTGTGGTTAGTATATAAAACATTGTGAGAAATTGCTAGTTAATCTTGTTTATAACGTGTTTGTTTACCATTTAAATGAGTTGACGGCGTGCATCAATATGACAACGCTTTGACGTCATGCTTGGGAGTTTCTTTGTTATACCTCCATCTTTCAGAAAAACGGTGGATAAGGGCGTTCGAAATTATTGTTTTTTACACAATTAAAAATCTATTTTTAGTCATAATATGACTCGACTTCCTTATATATTGAAAACATTTCAATGAAATTCTGAAAAAATCACGACTTGCCATTTCGCTCAAGTAGGTATTTAAACACAAATGAAAGTCGATTATCTTCTAGAAACTGTGGTGGTGTCATATACAATACTCCCTGTGTAACATACGTGTCCGAGATTTTGTTTTCTTCTTTACATGTTCTTTGCCCTTGCTGCCTGAGCGCAGACGATACACATGGTTGTACCCGCACAAAGTTTACTACTTATTTTCAACACCAATGCAAAGCTACAAACACCAGTTGGACGGATCGGAAACCTCAAGCCATGATTGTTCTTTATTCCCAACGCAGGCCTAACACCATTTAAAAGTGCCTTTATTTTGTCTGTTTATAAACTTCGCAGATTGCAATTATAATTCCATTCCGTAACCGGCATTACCAGCTGATGATATTTTTACGGTACATGATACCATTTCTACAAAAACAGCGCCTGGAGTTCGCCATTTACGTCGTTAACCAGGTAAACGAGAAATAATAGGGACGTTTCTGTACGTTACGCGAGCAAACATGTGAACGTGAACGTCAACAAATTGTGTTGTTTCTATAGGTGACGTCACCACTTAGGGCTTATAGACCTTTCTTTTGCAACGTCACAGCCCGAATTTTTGCCAACCCAGATTGGAAAACTATGAAAAGCCGTAAGTGCAAATTAAGAAAAGATCGCTATTTTTGGTAACAATGTAACCAAATTTGTTGATTTTGTTAAAAACAAAACAAATAATTATGAGAGGTATTTTATTTAATTGAATGTTTGCAGAAAATGCTGAATTTGGTTAAAACATCTGTTTTTATGATTTAGTATTTTTACTAACATTCGGCCGACCATGCCAACCAAGGCGGTTTGTTTATCAACAAAAGAAAGGTCTATTTGATGTTCACATATGACGTCTGCACGTACGTACCTGACGTGAAAAGTGGTAACTTCACGTTATATGCTAAAAACGTGATATTTTAACAACACAATTTTCTGACGTTCACGTTCACGTATTTGCTCACGTAACATTCTGCTGTCTATAATACGGGGTGCCAAATACTATCGTCTGAAAGTTGACGAGTTAAAAGCTAACAGAGGGACAACCGGGATGTTCTGAATTGCAAGGGCGGGTCTAAAAAACAATCCCTTGTGGGGTCTTTCACACAATGACTTATAATGGACACAGCAAATATGTCAATGCCGTAGAGAATACACTCCAAAAACAAAATGATTTTGCCTTGGAAGATTTGCCTTACAGTTGTCTAACAAGGTATAAATGTTATTATTAAACTGGTATAAACCCGTTCGTGTGGACAAAGTTAGCCTTTCGTTTTGTGCAAATCTCTTGCAAAGCCTTCTTCACTGTCAACTTTTTGAAGAAACAAAATGACAGTACTAATTTTTACCAATTTGTTCTTTCAACAGGAGAACGATTTTCTATTCAATAAAGGAATTCTGATGAACGCTGGTTTTTTGGAGTCTCCCAAGTTTGCGGAGTGGGACTGCATCATATTCCATGATATCGACCACATTCCACAGCATGAGGGCAATCCTTATCATTGCGTGGATTTACCTAGACACCTGATGGGAGGGGCAGACAACAGAAATTACAGGCAAGAGAGGTTTTTTTCAGAAGACAGTCTTTTGTCTAGCCATAGTGGCGGCGATCCGGTCAGGATTTCTTAGTCGGCAACAGGTCGGCAATGTTACCCCTGGCTGGATAAAGATAATTGAACTTTGACACGCTCAGAGGTATCCCTCTACCTGGCCAAGCAGGTCAGCTACAAGGGGCCAAGTTCAGACTATTGTTTAGAGGCACTGGGGTGGATTTCACAAAGAGTTAGGACTAGTCTTATCTCGAGTTAGGACCAGTTACTCGTCCTAACTTAGGACTTTCAATGCAATTTGTATATCTCCTAGGACTAGTCCTAAGTTAGGACGAGTCCTAACTCTTTGTGAAATCGACCCCTGGCGGATTTGGTAATATTGTCAAAGTCCAGTATTCACACCATGGTGTATCCCAACATATACAAATAACAAACCTGTGAAAATTTGGTCTTACAATTTATCATCGAACTTGCAAGAGAATAACTAAATAAGAAACACAATTGTTGCATAGCTGTGTGTGCTTTCAGAAAATGCTTCAGGCGAAGTCTTCAACAAAATTATTATTTGAGTGAAAAATTACCTTTTTTCAAAAACTACGCAAGTTTCAGAGGGAGCCATTTCCTCACAGTGATTTATTATATCAAAAGCTCTCCATTGTTTGTTACCAAGTAAGTTTGTATGCTAAGAATTACCAATAGTAGTGCCTTTAACATTCATAGATAGATACGTTTATTCAATGCTGTAATAAATACAGAGTGTTAAATAATATGGTCAAAATTATTGTAAATACAAAAGAGACAAAACAAAGAACTTTAAACAAAATCCAACATCATGATATCGTTTTGTGATTCTTGTCCAACTCAGACCGCCGTACGGATCAATCTTTGGTGGAGTGACAGCCTTTAATAAAAACCAATTCAAAAAAGTGAATGGATTTAGCAACAAGTACTGGGGTTGGTGCTGCGAGGATGATGACATGGGATGGAGAGTGGCAGTTGGTGGTCTCAAGAGGACGCGATACAAAGGCGACATTGCTTTCTATAAAGTTATCAGCGAAAAACACACACGGGGCTCCCACCGACATGAAGCAGAAAAGTAAGTTTTCGAATCATGAGTAAAGCCATTTTCACATTACTCTTTTCCCCCTGAGGTTGTCCCCGTGAAAGAATGCAGCTGAAACCCCGTTGAATTGTATAGGGACATAGGCGGGGACAGTGTGAGTGCACCAGGGTAAAACCAGGGGGTGATGAAAACAAAACTCCCGGGCCTCCCCTGGGCTGCATTCACCGGGATAGATAGAGTGTGAAAAGGGCTATGTCTGCCCGAGAGGTATGCATATGTCACTTCTGAAGCCCCTATTATACCGTCTAACACAATACCCCTCGCAGGCTACAGTCGTAGTTTGTGGATTTGCTGTCGCCAGCCAGTAGGTCAAATCAAATTCCATCTTTATTGCTTTTGGATCTTGAAAAAACATCGCACTATATTTGAATTATAACCCCCTCCCGATATTAACATTAGACTCTATAAAATTTAGAAATTTTAGTAAATCACAAAAGTGAAAATGAAGAAGAAGTCCGTCATTAATGCTATTCCTTTTTCTGTTTCCTTTTCTTGTTTAATACAGTCGTGCTTACCTTCGGAAGAGGAGTAAGGCGCGTATGCTACAAGACGGTGTTAACAGTGTCAAATACAACATTACACACCTAGAGTTTCTTACGCTATATACAAACATCTCTATTACTTTTGAAAATAATGAATGACGAGAGGACGCCATGTTGAATGCAGTCGGCCCAAGTTTTTGGCTACATAGCATGCCATTGATTGCGGCAGCCCCCCCCCCCCCCCCTTCCCAGTTACGGATCCACCTTTTTTGGTCAGGTCCTGATTGTTGTCCTCTTATTCCCTTTTCGTAAAAGCATTCCCTTGTTGGGTCCATGTTGAACATTTTGTAAAATACCCCACAAGGGCACTACAGTAAGCGCCAAGCTCTGTGTTGCAGTCGCTGTGTGGACATAAATTTGTTTTTACTTTAGTAAAATCCTACTCATCAACACTTGAATAACACTATGTTTCAATTGTTCTCAGGTCAATTCCGTATCAAGCGTTGGGGACATACCGCATGTAATTATGTCATCTATGCAATACTATCTGGAGGACATTATTGCATAGATATGCAATCATGTCAGCCGGACACATTTGCATATGCAGTTATGTCCGCACCCGTGCAAAACCGTCCCTGCAGTAAATTAAACGCCCTTGGTCGACGGAACACGTTCGCCATTTTGTTTTACAATCTAAGTGCATGTCATGAATGACATGGGAAATGTTCGGCCGTTGGGTATTCGCTGCAATCATAAAAATACGTGAATATTCTTAGTCACTACACATGCCTAAGCAACCCACTGGTTTCTTTGTAAAAAGAAGTTTCTGTGCCACTAAAATTGTGTATTAATTTTAATACTTTATTTCGTTGTTCTTCAATATGTATATCTTTGTTTCTCTTTTTCATTATTTCTGAAATGCCTCTTTGTTTGATACACTTTTTCTTTATCCGTGTTTTACAGTTTGTTTCACTGACATCCGTTTGTACTTGAATTTCTTTCCCATATTGCGGTCTTTCGGTTTGTGTTTAATTCTGCATTTCTGTGTTTTCGTATCTGTTTTTTTTTTTTTTCCAGGTGATGTTTGCAGATGTATTATTCTAATTGATAGGTTGTATTTACGGTTTTTTTTTTCTAGCTGTAGGCTAGGGGGCTATTGTTGTTAAGAATATTGATGTTAAAGTTTAATTCTTTATATTTTTATGCCGTTATTTAAGTTTTTAAAACTTGTTTATTTGTTGATGTGGATGGCTCTCTATTTCGATCTTCTGGATTGTGTTCATTTGTTGATTATCAATACTTTTTAAAATTGTATAGTTGTGTATGTTCCTTGACCACAGAGCAAGGACCTTAAAGTTAAACTTTTATTCATTATAAATTATGTATAATAAAAACATAAGTAAGAGGTGTGTTACCTTATTCTTTCATAAGCCTTTCTTTTTGTATTTTATTTATTGATTTATCTATGTTTGGAGGAGGTGCTAGTTTTGGTCCTCCTTTCTGGTGAGCTGTTTTAGCAGTATGCGAACCTATAATGTAATATCGGGGGGGGGGGGGGGGGGTGACGGACAGGGGGATATGTCCCCCCCAAAAAAAAAAAAAAACAAACAAACAAACAAACAAAAACAAAAAAACTCAAATATTGCACTGTGTAAGAACAAGCCTTGTGTCCACCATGGGTATCAATTCTGGAGGAAACGGATGACACCACTTTTTTAAGAAGGGTGTGGGACACGTACATCAAGCGTCCCCTTAAAATTGGCCTAAGATTGCACCACAGAGCATCTAAACCCCTAAGCGAGCCCGGACACCATGCCCTAAAAGGCTTAATCGCGTTCCGCAATAGCATGCTCCATACCCATCATTTATAGATTTGCCTCATTTATTAGGAAACTTTATTTTAATCAAGTATATCTTTATTATTTATTACTCTCTTTGTTTAATATTATGTATCAATGCAAAGCTGAAGTGTTCCTCTTTAAATTGATACCATATTTGCAATGGTTACATGTAGCTGAATTTGGCTACATGAATGACAATTTTAGGCAAAGTCTCATTTCAAATGTGCCAAAATTACCGTTGTCTGTGCAAAACAGTCAGTAGGTAATGATCAACAACCAAACCGGTCAAGCTTCGGAACCATGAATGGTTTACTACACAAAGATTTGCACCAATGCACACTAGCCCTCATTTGTTGAAAAAAAAAATTGTTTTGGGTATTTACTGATTTTCTTGTCTCAATATAGTGCATTAAATCAGTAAGTAATCAGTAAGTTGTCTTGCTTCTTTGAATTACAGTGTCAACTTGTTTGTTCACACAGTAACAAAGAACTGCTTATTTTGGCAGATTTGAATTGTGACTTTGCCTCATTCTCATTAATGTGGCAAAGTCCGGCAACATATAATCATTGCAAAGGTGGTATCATTTTAAAGAGGAACACTTCAGCTTTGCATTGATGTATAACATAATACAAAGAGAGTCATAAATAATAAAGATATACTTGATTAAAAAAAAATTCCTAACATTTTGTGAGCAGTTTATTAGGTATGGATACGAAGCTATACTTGAGAAAAACATATACCAATACCAATAGCGAAAAAAGGCACGTCATCACTTGAAACAGGCCCGCTTCCATCATCTTAATTACACCGACTCCAGTTAATGAGCTAAAAACCGGCAACAAAATAGAGAAAGGCTTTATGGATGTTTCAAAAATGAAACTCTGTTAACTTTAAATTTATCTTAATTTATGTTTTTTATCAAGGTAAAATATCAGACTGATCAACGCCATAATACCCCCTCAACCAACAAGTCCCCTACCCATGTTATGTATAATGTTCCTCTTCCTTTGCCCTCATCCATCTTGGTGTTTCACTCTTTCACAGACATTTCAAACCAAGTAGGTAGTCGTCAAGTGCATACAATTTTGAGAATGCCCCCACCCTATAACATCAGTTGATCAAGTGATTGTTTTCTGTATAGTCACCGGGCGATGGGCAGCTCGCAATGGCATCTTCGCTTCGCTGTTCTATTCTGTGTATTCACTGTGTTTATTTATGGTTGAAATAAGTAGAATAACAGTGATCCACACAATATGCCATACAGTTTTGTGATTTTCCCCTCCATTGGACACTTTCGGTAAACAGTATTGTCAAAGGCCCACAGGCTTCGTGTATCACAACTTATATATTATAAAACAACAAACCTGTGAAAATTTAGGCTCAATCGGTCATCAGAGGCGGGAGAAAATAACGGGAAAACCCACCCTTGTTTCCGCATGTTTCGCCGTGACATGACATGTGTTTAAAACAAATTCGTAATTCTCGATATCAAGAATTGACATTGTTTTGATGTTTTCTCAAAAAGTAAAGCATTTAATTCATGGAATATTTCAAGAGAAGTCTTTCACCATTACCTTCTGTAAACCCTGTAAACTATTTGTAAATCTGTGAACATTTTTTTTTTCTTTCTGTACCGAAAGTGTCCAATGGCTTTAATTCATGGTTTAAACAGCGTTATAGCCAGGTGATACGTGTCGGGCGGGCCGACACACTATCGAAACATTCCGACACTCCTTTATACACTCGGTAATCATGATTGTTTTCTCTATTCGGATAACATTATTAGTGCGTTTTTCTTTTTATTCTGGTAATGTTCGGACCACCATCCAGTCATGCATATGCTGCTTGTTCAATCGGTGTTATCTGCATGCTTATCACGTAGGCCCTACACGGGGAGCTACACTCACACACGATGTATTGACGTTTTTGTGTTTTTTAGTTTCGAGACTTCTTTGAAAGTGTAGCGAAAGGGCTTCGTAGGGCTTCGCCCCTAGACCCCATCACCCCCCCCCCCCCCCCACCAGGGGCCCTTAGGTGGGCTATGGATGGACCGAATTCCATGTAAGTGCTTAACTCTTCCCTTTCTCAACACCCCGTGCCCCGCAAATATTCTAGCATCGCTGTCAGATGCAATTGTGTCGGCCATGCAATACTGTCCGCTCCGGACACTTTTGCATATGCAATCGTATCCGGGGCTATGCAAGACCGTCCAGCGGACAGTCATGTGCATGTATGTATATGACTAGACTGTGCATGTATGTGCGCGCGTAAGCGAGCGTGCATGCACTGAACTATTCACGTATTAATTTATGATTGCAGCGAATAGGCCTTCCCAACGGCCGTTAATTCCATTGATCTCCATTATACTGACTGGATAGGACATCGCGTCCAAACGCAGGCCGCGCGCGTATTTTTTCAAACGGGTGAAGACCGTTCGTCACACGAAATGCGCTGTACACTTTTAAACGGAGTTGCTGCAAGCAGAGAGAAGTTTTCGTCCTTTTAATTGTCATTTGGGGATTAATACAATTGGAATCGGATCAAACAAACTAAAAATGTTGATGGTGAAGTCGTGCGCGGCTATCAATCACTGGAGGAGGGAAAACTGAGTCGGCAAAGGGATTGTCTTTCCATAAGTAGGTAGGCCTTTGCATTTTTTTAGCGATTCATATTATTATTATTATATCTAACGTTATAAATATAAGCCGGAAATTTAAACTATCTTTCATAAAAATAGTTATTATAGGCCAAGTATTTGTTATTTTTACCGAGCAATACTATTTTTGTTTTCGCTCCGTTACAGATGGTTGTCTGGAATCGACGAAGACGGGAAGCCCGGATTTCAACAGATGTTTGTCATAGCATCAATAATTAAAAGGTTCGGGAAAGCGACAAGTATATGCGAATTATGTACAAGTTCGTTGAGAGGATCAGTCATCTCGGAAATAGCCGACTTCGTTATTTGTGACCAAAATAAAAATATTTATTTCTGGCGGAACAGTAAAACGGTTATGGAAGTTTTGCTGTTGGGATTGTTTTTCACTTAACATGATGAATAGAAGCTTAACAATAAAAATACTAAAATTGTTAATGGAGTCAACTCTCAATTATCACATTGTATTTTGTTTTCATCTTTCTTGTTCTTTTCCCTCGATTTTAGCGAGTATGTAGTTCTCACTCTAGTGCCTACTCGAATTGTTTATTGTAGGAGCGACTCTTGTTTTGTCTTTGTATGGTTTATTGCCAGTTTCTCAATGAACTGAAAGAATAAAAAAAAAACCATGTACCTGAATCCCAGTACAGTTTCTCGGCCGAGTGTTTGTTTAGAAATTTAAATATCATTATTATAATACTAATAGGGCATTTGATAGAAACAAATATAAAGTTAGTTTGCTTTATTGCATTTCAATCAGCAACTTTTTCATACTTCAAACTGTCGATCGTCATGTTTCCCCCCCATTTCTATTCTCAATTTACAACTTCAACTGACAGACTCAAACCCGACCAAGTGCACATTAATTTACCCGTTTGAAGTAATTGCGCCGCCATTGTTGGGCCGCGTGTTTATGCACGCAGCATAGCGCAATGTCCTATCCAGTCAGTATAATGGAGATCAATGGTTAATTCCCATGTCATTCATGACATGCACTTAGCTTGTAAAAAATGGCGAACGTGTTCCGTCGACCAAGGGCGTTTAATTTACTGCAAGGACAGTTTTGCACGTGGACGGACACAACTGCATACATGCAAATGTGTCCGGGCGGACACAATTGCATTATGCAGCAGCGTCCGGGCGGACACGATTGCATATGCAATTATGTTCTCTGGATAGTATTGCATAGAGGACATATTGCATGCGACACCACCCCTCACACTGCGTTCTTTTCGCCGTACTTTCGTAAACTACCCCCTCTAGTGGCAAATTAAATCTGCTTGAAATGACGTTGAGCACTTCAAAACTTTTGATGAATGGAATAGCTCTTGTGGTTTCGTACGGTGTTTATTGAGGTCTTGTTCTGAACTCCATTGTTGCTTTATCCACCAGCTCTCGTTAGAGCACCAGACGAATCATTTGGATTAGACAACAACACTTCAGCATGCAATGCAGCAGTTGGGTCGGCGAACTCGTAAAATGAAAGCAGACTTTACTCCAGCTAATGTAAGTCAATTACTGATTTGTTTTGCAGATGATGTACATAACCAATCTACTTCTTAATGCTTCATGTTTTTTGTACGTTGAGGTTTTTTTCAGTTTAAACTTGTTGGCAGGTCGTACTTCGAAACTATTTGTAATGTTATGTTTCTACAAAAAAAGTACAAGTAGGCATGTCGTACCCGGTAGGCCTACACGTTGACGTTGACTTGTTGAGTATTCAATATAATTTGTGTGTGTGCAGTGTCTTTTGTCTGTCATGTCTGTGTATGTTTTAGCATGTCCATGTTCTGATTCTACCTTGATGGTGTCACATAATTGAATGACATATGAAGCCTTCGAAAAAGACTCTGCTTAGCTTTGGTAGGGTCGAAACGTCGGGCCAGCATTTATATCCGCCGGTCCTTTAGTTGTTAGGTCGATAAGTTGTTTACAATCAGCTAATTCTATTTTCTCACAATTGAAGGACGAATGACTCATATTTTGGGGGGAGGAATATACAACTTTAACTTACTAAGAATAATCAAATCTCAAATAAACTCCTCAACAATTGTCAACATGGAGCTACAGCTTCATGCTCTGTAGCTCCATGGTGACACAAGGACAAGCCTCCCAAGTTTGTAACTAGACCAGGGGGTTATAACTTAAAGGCAGTGTACACTATTGGTAATTTTCAAAGACTAGCCTCCACAGTTGGTGTGTCTCAACATATGCATAAAATAACAAACCTGTGAAAATTTGAGCTCAATCGGTCATCAAAGTTGCGAGATAACAATGAAAGAAGAAAACACCCTTGTCAAACCATAACTTACTCTATGGTCACACGAAGTTGTGTGCGTTTAGATGGTTGATTTCAAAACCTCAAGTTCTAAACTTGAGGTCTCAAAATCAAATTCGTGGAAAATTACTTCTTTCTCCAAAACTATGGCACTTCAGAGGGAGCGGTTTCTCACAATGTTTTATACCACCAACCTCTCCCCATTACTTGTCACCAAGAAAGGTTTTATGTGAATAATTATTTTGAGTAATTACCAATAGTGTCCACTGCCTTTAAAATGACGAACTAGTTGGTTAAAATTTGGCAGTCCAGTCAACAGTTTGCCGCCACCAGCTATTTTTAAAGAAAACCTCAATTTGTTTTTACCTTTGCTGCAATGAACAATTCCCCTTGTACAGCAGAGCAAAATGCTATGCAAAGTGTGTCATCTTTTCCTACTCAATATTTAAGCAATAACTGTGCACAAAATCTGTTGAGTCAAAATATTTTGCCATGCAAAATTGCATGATCTGGAAATTTTACCAAGATAAATGTTATAAGTCTATAGTTAATAGCACCAGCAATTATTGATGGGAATCAGAATATTTATTAAGAAATCAGATTCTTTTTCTTGGGAGCCACAACAATTCAGGAAGGGAAAAGATAAGACTATACTTACTTTTAATTTGGATGAAGAAAACAAATTGTAGGAAAAAACCCAATGGCTCGAACCTTGAACTTTCACCGCCATAGACAGGAATGCTACGCAATCTACTCTGCAGCAATAAGCCCAGTTCAAAACTTACATAATATCAGCTTCTCATGTGTCGAAGGGGGCGCTATACTCTAAAGCCGATTCATGCACCACAATTTTTTTTAGATTATAAATAAAAACCCCAGAACAATGACACTTGTAAAAGCATTACACCAAGCCCAAAGCTGACTTACCCAAAAATGCGTTGTCAAAACTTGTTTGTTACAAAAAGTTTGTCAAGTGGTGTGTTTGAAATATAGAGACTATGTTTTCCACTGTTCAAAAATTGTGCAGGTACATGTGGATGTAGGACACATAAATATGAACTTTTCTTAGAAATACAGCAAGGGTTAAATATTGCCAGTGGTTTAGTTTTTCCAAAGAATTTAGTTCCCGCAATTTATTGCTACCTTCTACCGTTTCATTTTGATACCCTACAGCATTTTGACAGTGTACCCCCACAGAGGCAGGATGTGTCTAATCACATCACATCACATCAGATCACTGAGCTGGTGAGTGGTTCTGCATTATACACGAGTACTTCATTTGTATGCACCAACGTTGATGACATCACACCAAGCTTCACCAATGACTAACCTTGCTGCATGTTGTAACGACGATATAAAGATATTGGCTTAGTCTTGTCAATAACACTAAGAACCTGCTGCACAGTACTCTACTCATCATCTGAGATCTTTATGTCTTACAAGAGAGTCTTTTATTGCCTGCATCGTTGTAGTTGGAATGACTAAACAAGTTTGTTGATTCACAAACGTATTTCAGACTTGATGATGCTTGCTCTACCCTACCTTAATAAACACTGATGATGAGCAAAGACAACTTGGAATTAAATCAACTCGTAAGCAGTGTAGCTATGTGACAAATTCGGATTGCAAGTTTTTTCGCTGAGACTTTTAAACTTAACCCAGGCAGGGGTACTCTAACATAACTTTTGTAATATCACTGTACAGTCTATTTAGCTGCAGTGAGTACGGATACACATTTTGCATGCCCTACAGGCCTACAATAAGATCATGGCCTGAGCTCTCTATCAACATGTGCAATTTGTACTGTTATACGCTGATAGTATTTCTGCTGATACAAGTGTCATCAGCACAGGTTAACTACGAGCGTAAGTATCATCTCAGCCCAACCCAAGATACTTTTATTCATGGAAGCAGAAGCACAAACTATCAGACAGAGTTTCTTGAGATCGGCAGGAGAAATGACGGTTTGGACAGCAGGATCTTGCTCAAGTTCAACATTGACGAATTCAAAGAAAAAAGCAAATGGGGATCAGAAGGTAACTTCACTAACTTGGACAACTCTGAAGTCCTTCAGGCAAGTCTTAGACTGTCCTGTATTGGCATTGTGGATTATATGAGTGGCACCGTCCTGGAAAGTGTTTTCAGCGGGGTCGTCCAAGTGTCCCAATTACTTCAATCGTGGGATCAGTCTGCTGTGACATCATCAAACAGAAATGTTGGCAAGGTTTGGTGGGCAGACGGTGTGGACACGACCGGACATGATGCCACAGTTGCCACGGCGAGCAGTACAGTTGATATAGATTACTCCACTTGTCAAAGTGGGGTGACTTTCCCAATTGACATTACAACGATCTTCCAGTTGTGGCTGGACGAGCCACAAACTAATCAGGGTGTTATGGTTTGGACTGACTTGGCGCCTGGTATGGAGACTACCCTGAAGGTGGCATCCACTGAGAGTGGCTATGTGGAAAGACACCCTGAACTTTTAGTCTTGCTTCAAGACACCGTTATTGATTCTGGTGAGTATTATAATAAAGGGTTTTCCCACATAGCATAAAATCAACACTAGTGTCACTATTAATATTATAAATGTCAAACTGTGATAAAAAAATTCTGATGATTTTCCTTTATTTTGGTTGTGGTAAGTTTTTTACAACGGCAGTATGCAAAATTTCAGTATTCAGCTCTGAAGAAAGACTACACTTTCTACAAAATCTACATGCAAGACTAATTTACTTGTGATGCTTACTGTGTTGTTGTAATTGTTTTGTATTCCCTTGGTGTTACATTGATTACCACAAGCTACTCTATCATGCATACCCGGCGGCAATAACAACGTATTGTTTGTACTGGTACATAATTAAAGCCGAGGACACATTTATGATCTAAATAATAAGTCAATGAAATCGAGCTCTACAAATGAAAATCCCCCAGCTAATTACAGTATGCTATTACTTCAGCTTCAACAGTGCACACAAATGTATGTAGAACAATACTAACGGAGTAAACAAAATGCGTAGTTTGAATTTCTTAAGCTAATGTTGGAAATCCCTTCATCAATGATGCTTAGTTTCACAAAAATACATTTTACTTGAGATTGCACTCTCTCATTGATTTTTCTAGCCCATCTGCTTGTGTCTATTATTTCATTTACTAATATAATTAAACTCACATGTTTTTAGAATTTAAAACCAAATGAGCCCCAACGGATGTGTGGCTCAATCCAATCTCAATGGAGCAATGGAAGGGGATTCTGAAGAAAAAATTTAAGCTCGAATAAACGGGGGACTAAAATTTACTTTCAGTAAAATATATGCCATTTGGTAATAATGTCAACCTAAACACATCTAATCATGGAGGCAATCAGATAGAGTTTTCTTGACAAGTTGCAAAATAATTGTTTGAATACTTTGTTATCTTTACAAGGATTAGAGCTAATCACGCTAATCCTTTGCAATACTCTAAAGCAGGTGGTGGCAGTGAATTAGGTATTTATATAATTGTGATTCACCCCTCAGGGATTTTGAGCAGATGATCTGAACAGAAACTTGATAAAGCCAATAATTCAGTGAGCATATAATACTATATGATAATACAGGCCTACATAATGGTCAAATGGAACACATCACAAGACCAGGGCCCAGTTTTGTAGAGCTGATTCTGCAGACAATTGTGCTAAATAATATTCCCAAATGGTGCTTGTGATGGTATTTTGGCTGGTAACCTTGTTCTGGTTAAAAAATAATCTTATTCTGGTTAAAGACACTGGATACTATTGGTAATAGTCAAAGACCAGTCTTCTCACTTGGTGTATCTCAACAAATGCATAAAATAACAAACCTGTGAAAATTTGAGCTTGATTGGTCGTCGGAGTTGCGAGATAACTATGAAAGAAAAAAACACCCTTGTCACACGAAGTTGTGTGCTTTCAGATGCTTGATTTCGAGACCTCAAATTCTAAACTTGAGGTCTCGAAATCAAATTTGTGGAAAATTACTTCTTTCTCAAAAACTTTGTTACTTCAGAGGGATCCATTTCTCACAATGTTTTATACCATCAACCTCTCCCCAATACTCACAATCAAGAAAGGTTTTATGCTGATAATTATTTTGAGTAATTACCAATAGTGTCCACTGCCTTTAAGCAGAATTGTTTTGTGCTTATGTAACTTTTCTGTCTAAATTGGGCCCTGGATTTAAAGTTGACGTTTATTCATGATCAGCTTTAGCTTTGGTAGTTGTCAAGACATTTGCTCTAAAAATTATGTCAAGTCTCGGGTTCGAATCCTATTGACTGTTTCCCAAATCGGGGAAAAAAGCTCTGAGAAAAAAACCCTTCTTTTTAAACTTTATCGTTGATGAGCATACCAACCAACTAACCTTCAAAAGATTGGTGTTTGAACCATTGGGTTACTGCTTTCTAGCGTACTGCTTTCCATGGTTGCTACTGTCTGTAGTAAGGTCAATGTGTCAACCATCTTAATTTGGACATGGCCAAACAAGCAATTTGTGTTTGCAGACTTCTTGTTTGATTCAACACAAAACTATACTAAATACGCAACTCTCTGTAAATCATCAGCCCTAATTACACAGAGAGGCATTGATCTATTGAATATTAAACAAAACCCCTTGAAAAACACACCTAAGAGATTTATGCCTTTGAACAGATGTTGGTAAAGTAACAACATGGGAACTGTCTCATCACAGAAACACCACATCTTCCAAACAGATCGTTACATATTGAGCCAGTTGAAGCAAACATTCCCCAGATGGCATTCCCGTGTATTTGTTGTGTTAACAATGTTTTATTATTTATCAATACACAGTGGTCAGATGGATAATGTGTTCTTGGGGAGGATCTCTGAACTACTTAAAATATCACAATTTTATGGGGAAAAAACGAAGAGAAAAAAGGAAGAGTTCTGCACAAAACAAAAAATCTTAATTGGTTACCATATTTGCTGACATTTTGTAAAATGTAAAATATGAAAATCATCATCCATAGTCAAAGTATGATTGAAAGGAATGATATAGTCAGAACTTCCTCCCAGATTAAAAGTTAAAATTATCCTATTCAGTCACGTTAGAAAAATAAAACAAGCTCTAAGAATATGGTTTTTCAATATTCTTTTCGGAGTTATGACTGACGTTTTTATAGACCTTGTTGCATTGTTAACGAAAAGAATGGCCTTGTAACATTCCTGGGTAGGCATGCAACTTTTCAGCTGATCAGCTTATTTCCTCTTTTTCTTTTCAAAACAGGGCCTTAGAAAACAGTTAAATGTTAATAGCCATTCTCCTTATTTTTTTGCAAAATAAGAAAGCTGCAAGATACTACACTGGTGTAAAAAGAAAATTTGGCACTTTACTATTTGAAATAAAGAATTGTAGAAAGTATCTGAATAAGTTTTCAAATAAAAAATTGTAAGAGATTGCAATTTTCATAAAATGTAAGGTTTGATGTACTCTTCCCTTGAGCTGTGTACAAATTAATGCCTTCAGGAAGTCCAAGCTCTATCTCTTTTGTAAACCACATTTTTTAAAGGATAGTGAATGAATACGTTTCTTGTAATGTGTATTATGTAAGTTTTTTATGGCACTGAGGAATCCATACATGTATGACAAGTGTACTGCTGATACATGCAGGTCTAGATGATAGAATAATCACACAACAATACAAAGTAATGTATCAAAATAAAATAAAAACTTCAACATTGCTCATCAAAGTCCAAATCTTCCCAATTGGTTTCTTATAAATCTTACTCAATAAATCCCCCAATGCGGCGTATATTTTCCCCTTGTCTTATGTTAGAAACAAAGTCATCTCTTGTTTCAAATCAACAAACCTTATTTCTTAAAAAGCCAATTGTGGAATCCATTATTGAATCTAAATGAAACCTGAAGATGAGCTCTCAAGATAGTTTACTAGGAAACCTTGGAGTCGTCAAGATGAGGAAAAGATATGCCTGAACCCAGCAGTGTAGTTTACAAGTGTGCTCATTTCAAGGGCCCAGTGCTCGATCTCAGTCTAGCCAAGATCTTCGTAGGCCCAGTTTTTCTTAGATAATAAGGTGATGAAATTTGCACCACCACAAGCCTGGTTTGTCAATGTTAAATTGTCTCACTGTAGGGTTGGTGTCTTGAATTACAGTTAATTGATCTTTATCCCTGAGTAGCATTCTTAATGAACAGCATAATTGACTTCTTGTCCTTGTGCCAGGACTAATTTAACCTATTGAATGATTGTGATTACCAACTAGCATTCTAAGGAGGGTTAACCTTGCATGGTGGGAAAACAATCTTAAGACACTAAGGTTTGTGGTGTCACCTTCTGATCGTCTTCGAGCAAAAAGAAAAGAGGGGGGGGGAGGGAGAGTCTCAGAGATTAATTTTGTCTCAAGTTTGTCCGTCAACTCAGCAATTAGGTGCTTAAACATAATCCAAGTAAGGCAATTCCATCTGTAGTTTTTCCTTCTCTTTCTAAGTACCTTGCCACTCCTACAAGATGGTCCCCTAAAAGAATTTGAGCAGATTCAAAGTTCTGGAGTGGTTTCCCAACCAAACCTGTCCAAGCCCTTCCATGAAGTTCGTAAACAGACCGTAAAACACTGCTACTACTACATGTACGTCCACTGTCTTTGCACACAGTTTAGGCCTGTTCGACTACTTTTTTTCACAACGTAGTGAGAACAAGTTTGGCGTGTATGGGGCTTAAGGAAAACAAGTGACATTAAGATTGAGATTTTGTAAGCTTCCAATGTTATTAGATTTTTTTTTAGCTTTAGTTGGTTGCTGTCCTGCGCCTAGTAATGTATTTCTGCTAATGGAACCGAAGCTCACCAGCGATGGCAACTTACATACCCTTTTCTTTTCTTTAATACTCACCTTGAAGGAGAGTAACTTCTTAGGTAACAAAATTAATCCTTCAGTTTCCCTTTGCTTAAGCCCCTGAGTTTCCAATGGTAAATATTTGCTGCTGTGAGGATAGATTGCATACTAGCAATGTAAACCACTTAAGTAAACTTTTCAAGTTTTCTGGGTTCTTTTACACAACAACTGAAATTTAGTACAGCTAACCATCTAAAGCCCTTTGCACACTGTATCTCTTATTCCAGTGGGATACAGCACCTTATGGTGTCAAAGAATCTAATAATTCATACATGTAAAACTTCAAAAACTGTTTGAAAAGTGTCTCTCTTTTAACTTTCTAAAAAGTGTCTCTCTTTGTACAGCGCCTGGAGATGCTTCTCGATGGATATACTATACCCTGCTTAAATGATTTGGATACTTTTTGTAACACAAAACACAATGTCCACTGTTTTACAATAAACTTACATGGTTTGAAGATAATGATAGTAGAAAGCGTACCTTAAAACATTAGTTGGTGAGGTGCTGTAGTTTTAGAGAAATGAGTAAAACAATGTCATGAAAATACGTTTTTACATGCTAAAATAGTTTTCGTCTCATGATCATTGAGACAAAAATTATTTTCATGACATTGTTAAACTCATTTCTCAAACTGTGTCAAGTTAAATGTAATTCTGTGGACGTTGTATTTTTTTCCTACAAAAAGTACCCAGACCCTAAGAATTCAATTTCTTATTCTTACCCTAATAAACAGTAGAAAGACCATTAGGAAAACGAATCCTTGACGAGTCTATGGAAACCAACCCCCCCCTCCCCAACCCTTCAGCCACCCACACTCACTCCCTCACTCTAATCAAACTTCTAATCTATAGATCCATTTTTGAAAAATTTCAATCATGTACACTCTGTGTGACATCACACCAAATGTAGTGGGATGATAATTCTCAAATTTGGAGGCCAACAAGACTGAATGTCTGGCTGCAAATTATAGCTGTATGAGGGTCTGAATTAAGGTGATTGATTCAAAGAGCATGTTACATGCAGTTTCATCAGTTTCATCAGGGACACAACTTTATCTACGTCAGTCATTTCTGAATCATACGACAGGATATGACAATGTTGGAGTTAGTTTCACAGATTCATGAAGAATATTACAGGTTTTTAAATGGGATAAAAAGTTGGTTTCATGTTTCAAAAAAAATAGTAATTGAGGATGTAAGCCAGAAAACTGTGTCGAGGCAAAAAAGAAGAAGTTATGTTCCCGGTTCACATGCCATTTGGAATACATTCAATAGGTACTTTTTCAAAATGTCCATAGATTTACATTAAACTTACAGGGTTTGAAGATAATGATAGTGGAAAGCTTCCCTTCAAGTATTACTTTCTGAGGTGCTGTAGTTTTTGAGAAATGAGTAACAAAATGTCATGAAAATACGTTTGTAAATGATTAAAACAATTCTCGTCTCATGAGACCAAAATTATTTTCATGACATTGTTTTACTCATATCCCAAAAACTACAGCACTTCAGCATGTAATATTTTCAGGGCAGCTTTCTACTATCATATTCTTCAAACAGTGTAAGTTTAGTGGAAATCTATGGACATTGTGTTTTTTGTCCTACAAAAGTTACATAGACCCTTTAACTTGAATCATTCTTGCATTTTTTTGCAGTTGCATCTAAATAAGGGTTTTCCTCATGCAAGCTAGCATATGGGGCCAATACATGTACATTGTGAGTGTCATGTACCGATATGCCCCGCCCCCAAGAAAATTTAATAAATAAACAGTTAAAAAATTGTATACAAAACAATTCATAAGGATAAAGGACCTTCCCTTTAAATGGTTGGACAATTTTTTATCTACTCCAAAATTCCAATCAACACTAAGAACTGCCCTGTAAAAGGAGCAGGTCAACACACTTTCCAAGATTGAAAATGAAAAGCTACCTGTGTCTTTACAAACAGTCATAAAACCACAAACCACTGTTATGATGGTGTAAGAAACAAAATGGATTAAAATTAATGTATTACAAATCGTGGGGGGATTAAAAAAATGTATAATAAATTGTAGGGGATTAAAAGTAATGTACATATTACAAATTGTAGGGATTAAGGTAGACAGCTCCACCAGGGATGTCAGTCATTCTCCCTAGTCTCTTTTGTATTTTTGTACTATCTGCTTCATTTGGAAATTTTGAAACAGATTTCAAGGTGTGCCTTTTATGGTTAACCTGTTGATTGTCTCAACCCGGCCATAACACTAACATGTAGTCATTTTTCAATTTGGCAAATTTGATATGAACTAAGGGCAAATCGTTATACTCATTGAAGTGTATCACTACACAGACAAGACTAATGTATTTCTCACCTGGACAATTTGGCATTGCTACGCATCAGGGCCCAATTTCATGGCTCTGCTTTAGCATTTAAAAAGCAAAGAATCTGCGCTTGCGGAAGCGGGAATTCTGTGCTTACGTCAAGCATATTTCAAAGGTCAGCAGGGAAATTTGGCTTGTGCGTTTGCACAGCTATCACAGAAATTCAGCGCTTGCCGTGTAAGCGAAGAATGGTGAATGTAAGCGCAGAATTCAGCTTTAAGCAAAGCCGTGGAATTGGAATTGGGCCCAGGATTAGGTTAAGGATAACAATCCACCCTCCCCCTAACAATCAATTGCTTGCAATCAAGAAAAAGAACATGTGTTCATGATGCACACAATATTAACCAGTTTTAAAACTATCTTCCAGACTGCACAGATAGTGAAAAACTTAACCGGCATGGAATTTCGCAAAGAGTTTTTCTTCACATTTGTATAACACTGCAGAATAAAACACATTGAGAGGTAGGCCTACAATTAAGTTTTGTGATGTGCTAATTTTCCAAGAGGTCTTATGAATCTGGAAAAAAACTATTCATAAGTCTCTTACATGTACCTTACGTTAAGGTGGAGTAAAATACCATGGTAATTAATACCCTTTCAGAGCTAAATTTGAAACATGACATCATTGGATGTCAACAATAAGTGAGTCCGTACTACTAGGCCTAGTCCGTAGCTTTCAAGGTAGAACTAGAAGTGTCTTACATTCAAAAGGTCAAACTTGATACTGTTTGGATTGAAAACCATGGAAACTCAGGGTTGATCCTACAACCCCCTGTAGAAATTCTTTTTAGATTCGTTCATTTGAAATGTCATGTCATTAGATGTTTTTTTATGTTGACAAGTTTTACACTGAGAA
Source organism: Asterias amurensis (assembly GCF_032118995.1). NCBI lineage: Eukaryota > Metazoa > Echinodermata > Asteroidea > Forcipulatida > Asteriidae > Asterias > Asterias amurensis. The sequence goes on from NC_092648.1 coordinate 21,626,433, forward strand.
AATAGATTTAGCTGTTGCAAACAACTGACCAACTAAAAGGATCGAGGGTATAAGAAATAGTTAACAGCCTGATGTTTCAACCCTAGCAGAGTCTTTCTCGAAGGCTAAATTTTTCACTGCAATAAAATACACTGTATGAGGTTAGAGCCTTTCAATTCTCCTCCCACTTTCATAACGACTCAATCTATTGGGAAATGAGTTCATTACGAAATTGAAATTGACCTTTTAGCCCCTCTTTAATGCTCCAGAAGGCATACACATTATTTACACACAATGTTTTTCAGCATGTACTCATTCAAGCCAACAAAACCTTCCAAAGTCGCCCACACCCTGTGTGCCCTGACTACATACCTTCCACTCAAATGAATTTATTTTTAAAAGATAATTCCTACCTGGTGTGTACTCAAACGGGCATTCATTCAGCGCATGGATGAACTGCCATGGAGCCATGCATGATGAGAGAAGTGTTGTATATTTACATGTTTTTTTCTATTTTAAAATGAATCGTTGAATTTTTACTTTTAAGTTTCTCGCTTTATTTTATGTTTTGTCCATCTTTACTGCATGTTTTATGCACCATGAACCCTTTGGAAAAACATAAACAACAGCTACCTGGGTGGAATGGTTACTGTGTATAAATAAGTCCAAATAAATATATAAAATAAGAAATTTTGCAATTTTCTAATCAAACAATTTAGCTGGCAATTAATTTATCCTACAAACATTATGTTACTTCACAAATACTCATAATGCAATACGACATTTGTAATGCATTAGAGCAATTTTAAATTTGATATTTTATTGAGAAGCTGTAGCACATCTGACCTAGAAATTATCAAAGTTAGTTCTTGATGAACTTGTTTTTATTTTTCAGTAAGTTTTTTGTTGTTGTTTTTTTGCTGCATATTACTGATTGTGTTAGAAGTAAGTCTTTATAGTCACTATTTTTTCAGTAAATTACCAAAAGTATACCCTCCATTGGACACTTTCGGGACAAAAAAAATAATGAAAGTTCACAGATTTACAAATAACTTACATGGTAACGGGAAAGCCCCCCCTTGTTTCCGCACACTTCGCCGTGTCATGACATGTGTTTAAAATAAATCCGTAATTCTCGCTTTACAAATAACTTACAGGGTTTACAGAAGGTAATGGTGAAACACTTCTCTTGAAATATTACTCCATGAAAAGCTTTACTTTTTGAGAAAACATTAAAACAATTATCAATCGAGAATTACGGATTTATTTTAAACACATGTCATGACACTGCGAAACATGCGGAAACAAGGGGGGGGGGTTCCCATTATTTTCTCCCGACTCCGATGACCGATTCAGCCTAAATTTTCACAGGTTTGTTATTTTATATATAAGTTGTGATACACAAAGTGTGGGCCTTTGGACAATACTGTTTACCGAAAGTGTCCAATGGCTTTGAAAGATAGACTGTCTGTCTAGCCTCTATTTAGATCCACTGCAGGAAGAAAGCCTCTTCACAATTCTCAATTTCACTCTATCCTGCGCCGTATGTTGCCAAGCATTGCCCCTTTATGTACTCAGTTCATCTCTCCATCTCTAATTTAAGCTAAAAGACTCCTATTATGTGGACGCAAGGCACTCTACATGTATGACTTTCATCTCAATTTGGATAAAGGCATTCATCAAGTCAAAAGAAAACATGATAAATAAACTATCTAAATAAAATGAGTAGAATACAAATTGTTAGTGCACTTAAAGGTTAAAGGCACTGGACACGATCGGTAATTACTCAAAATAATTGTTAGCATAAAACTTTACTCGGTAACGAGTAATGGAGAGCTGTTGATATTGTGAGAAACAGCTCCCTTTGAAAGTAACGTAGTTTTCGAGGAAGAAGTAATTTTCAACTTAAATTTTTGAATTTGATTTCGAAACCTCAGAATTAGATTTTAAGGTCTCGAAATCAAGCATCTTAAAGCACACAATTTCTTTTGGCAGGGGTGTTTTTTCTTCCATTATTATTTTGCAGCTTCGACGACCAATTGAGTTCAAATTTTGACAGGTTTGTTATTATTGTGCAGAAGACTAGTCTTTGACAATTACCAAAGGTGTCCAGTGTCTTTAAAATGTTACTTGCTGAGGTGTTCTAGTTTTTAAAGTAGTAAAACAAAGTCCTGCAAATAGCTTTTGTCTCCAGAGACGAACATTATTTTAGCATGTAGGCCCTACGTTGTGTATATGAAGCGACTCTCCTGTAACCATTGCTCTGTGATTTTCACTTTTTTCTCTCAAAAACTTGGCGACTAATGAAGCTGAAACTTCTACAGGTAAATTATATTACAAACAACTTCATTCACACTGAGTAGGGATTCATGTCATGCCCGAAAACTTGACATACAAAGTAGTCAAACCCTTTAAAAGCGCATAGCTGGAAGATTATCACCACTAAGTAGAACCATATTCAACCTAGCATCCTCTACACCTACATGTGTATATAAAAGATACAATTATAAGTGTGATCAGATGAATAAATGCAAGACCTTCATGAATAGCTATTGTCGGTGATCAATCTTCCGTAGTGACTAAGAGATCTCGTTGTCTGGATGCGTATGCTAGACCATGATCATTTAATTAATTCAGAAACAACCAGCTTTCAGACTGCAGAGTCTCTGACTTTCTGAAGACGCCCCCATGTACTGTTGTCCTGTATTGTGTGCACATTCTTTAATCAGTTCATTATGTTTAGCCAAGTAGTGCAACCATTGCATATTATTAATGGAAATTACTTGTGTGTTTGAATCAATGTACAATCCTGGTCAACAAGGTTGGAACACTTGAGAATGTCCCTGCTACCCCTAACATAGTTGTTACTAGGCCTGGGTGATTTGTGTGACTAGTGTGGTACATGTAGTCTTGACTATTGATTGATTAGACAAGTTATGACTACCGTTTGTCAACAACTCGATTCGCCACGACTACTAAAAAAATTGTCGGGACTACCAAAATAATGGGCGTTACTACTTCAATAAAAGTTGTGACTACCTGTTCAGTGAACCAATTTTGTCACTCACGCCTATTCGCTAACATAACTTGCTTACAAAACACAAGCCGATAATCAGTGACACAATCCTTTAATCCTCGGCTTCCAGATGATGCATCCATACTCTATTTATGTTTTTCTCACCCTCATTAAATAGCTTTGTTTATTGGTTATTCCTTAAAAAACATTGTTTGTACTCTTTTTTTCATGAAGTATGGAAATAAATATAATTTTGAATGAATGAATGAATGAATGAATGAATGAATCCTTTAAGCTTGAATTTTACAATATTGCGCCTGCCTCAAACATTGCAATAATGCATCTTGAGAATTAAACATAAGTTGGACTAGTGTCATAGTCGCAACTATTTGAGGTGTGACTTGTCAAATATTTCATTTCACCAGTCGCCCAGGCCTAGTTGTTACCATATGCTGCAGTGCAGACCGCATAATAAGAACTTGGCAGTAACACAGGAATTTGATTCCCCCAAGACAGATGCAACCAAGATTTATCTGCAGGTGAAATATAGGGGATCAAAATAGGACTCATTTAAACAACTTGAACAATATGTGATTTTTTAAAACTTTGTTAAAAGTACTTTCAATTAGTGTGTTGAGTCAGACTTTTTAACCAAATCTAACCTTGTTCTAAAGTTGTTCGTTTTAACCATTTTTAAACCATGAAAACTGAAACACCTGTACCGTACCCATCTCCAAATTTGCTTCTAAAACGGTTAAACAGACCTGACAGTTACAAAAATAGAGGCTTTCCTTTTCTTGAATGACGCCCGCAGATGCTATCAAGGGAGAATGATTGATATCCCATTTTGTGGATGAAAGAACTGTCAAATCTTAATCTCCTACAAATTGCAATACATTGTTTTCAATCTCCTAATCCTGATGATCATGGAAAGTGTTTGGACATCTGCTCCTTTTTATGTCTGCTGATTGTTCAGATTGGAATCAGTAGAAACGGTAAAACAGTAGGAAAATAAAGGAAAATGCACAACCCTAATCCATTTATCTGCAACACCATTTTCCCATTTCTCGTCGTTTTTTTGGTTTTACTTGCGAGTCTGTTTAACCATACTGTTAAAGCAAATTTTGATTTGGTATTAAATTTGTTTACGGTTAAATTGTTAACCAGTTAAATGTCCAGACCCTTGTATGGATTTGGTTATGACTTCTCTCCCTCTACAGACTATTTGAAATTACTTTTAACAATGTTATAAAATATCGGATATTGTTTAAACGTTTGAAAGAGTTCTATTTTGATTTGATGTGTAACCAAAACCTTAATGTAACCCTAATGCATTATGCCCATAATGCCTACATCAGCCACGTCAACTTCTCCCTTTTTGTACTTATCCCCCGCTCCCTCCCCTCCGTCCTCCCTCCACAGCTTTCCAGCTTCAACAAACTGCCTGCCATCTTAGCCAAAGAACCAACAATTACTCACTGACAATAACCATTAGGATTGCTATTAAGCAGTCTCTTTTGGAAAACTATGCAAATGAGCTGCCCCTTAATCACTCATTCTTTCCATAACTCAGCTCAGCTAAAGAATGCTTCCGGGAGACGAGGAATCATCCTCGACACATTTAGCTCAAGGCTTGCACCTGCTGCTTTTTAATTTAACTCATTCCTCTTTTCTCTCTACACTTAAATCATCTTCAAAGCACTTTGCTGTCCCGTAGTATGCTTTGTATCTTTCTCAAAAGATTGTCAATTTGGATTTAAGCACTTGAACAAGAGAGATAGAGAATATTCAATCAATTCCTTATTCTCATCATTGTTATCTTTGTCATTTGTGTCTTTGTTCTACCTGTCTGTCTCTACTTTCTTGTTCCTGTTTATGTTATGTTTGTCTGCCCCAAGCATCTCACCACAAGTCTAGCTTCTTGATGATTCCTTAATAATTTTCTACCTTGTAAAAGAGCTTTATTCAAACATGGTTACTTCTTTAAATATTATTGTTTTGGAAATTTTGTGTTGTTATAAAGTATGGAAATAAATGTGAGTTTTATTTGATTCGGAATCCCCTCCTTCTAGTATTCAAACAAATCCTTACAACCTAATTAAGAACTAGGAAATAAATGTTTGATAATGAAACTGAACTACTTCTACAACTGTTTCATGTAGCAGGTATAATTTAAATAGCAAGCACACCAAACAATTACCGTTTAAACAATGATATGACAACAACAAAACTTCTATTATGGTCTAACTGGACTGTTGAGTAGTTATTTTTTAAAGCTTTCAAGTTTAAGTGATTAGGTACTTTTTTTACAAAAAAAACACAATGTCTACAGATTTACATTAAACTGTAATGGTTTGAATACAATGAGTAGGGATAAGTGTCATGTCATGGCCAAAAGTTATCATCACCCAAAGTGACCCTGTTAATGACCGTAACCTATCAAACAGAGGGCACTCATATTTATTTCTCTCCACTTAAATTTAGTACTTCTTCCCAGTTAAATATTTATTGGTACTTGAATTGTTCTCATTGTCGGTGTCCTCCACCAGAGAGGACTTCACCTGCAGGGAGAAGTCATACATTTTGGGTAATTAGACAATAAATTATTGAGGAACTCTGCAGAAACTGTTAAGGGCTGAGAAAAACAACAACATTGTTCTGGAGTACAGTGCCATTGCAATTTTTGTACATGGTTGGCACACTATGCGCATGTAATAACTTCTGATTAGGATTATTTATGTTTTGTTTAATTGGCTTAAGCTCATTATACTTCAATTAACATGGAAACAAAAGCTTTTAAATAAAGCCTAGTTAGGGCCTGTAATGTAGGTATTTCTCAACAAATGGAATGTCTTATAGATGCCTTGTCACATTGATATCATGGCTCAATTAGTTGTCTCGGTTTTATTATACCATTTCACTATTTCTGCAAACTTCCTGATTTGGGGTTGGGTTAACACATGTTTCGGATGTGTAATTTCATGTTTGACCGGCAAGGACATTTTCATTTTGTAAAGGGTAAATCAATGGGCAGTTCTTAGAGTTTGTGGGAAACTTTTGAAGGGGCACCAAGGCCAAGACCTTAGGAGCAACTGGGCTGTGGCCTCTGTGTTTAAACTATAATTTCAGCCCTGATACTTGGAATCCTGTCCAAATGAAATGAAACAAAATTGTTTTGTTGAATAGATTTTTATCCTAGTTTTTAAACCATAGAAGGTGTACTGCATACATGTTCAGTTATGGATATACAATACCTAGCTCTATCCTTTACTTTATACAGTACATACTAAAGGAGTCTGTGATTAGGGCATAGGGTTTTCCCTGGACACCTGGTAATTTGCCAGTGGTATCAGTTAGTTTGACATTTCACTAGTCCGCCAGCTCTTTACTAGTCAATATTTCATACTTTATTGGGAAGTTTTTAAACACTGATTGACATAGCCAGTTGATTTCTCAAAACGCTAGGATAAATCCTATCTCGAGTTGGGATGAGTGACTCATCTCACTCATCCTAACTTGGGATGGGTTCAATGTGTCCTTTACGTCTATGGATACGGAACTTAACTCTTCGTAAGTCCAGAGATTTATCCTAAGTTAGGAAGAGTTTGGTGAAATTGGTGGCTGGACCACTTTGAAAAAATATTCAACTGGTCCTCGGCTAGTACAGCCGAATGGACCATTGTCCACTTAGCCGAATGGACCATTATCCACTCTCTGCGAAAGCTGTCACACACATGAGTAATGGTTGTTTGTAAAATGTATTTGCTTGTGTTTCCTTATCAGGTCTAAATAGGGCAAAAGTCGTTCTTATCAAGATTATTCCCAGTAATCCAACTTTTAATTCGTTATTCATACAACAAGAGATATCAAAGTAAAAACTTGTTCATATGATAATCCTTGAATGTTTCATGAAATTCTTGCATCTGAAATATTTTAGAGATCATTCTATTTTGATCCGTTGTTTGTTTGTGTTTATTCTTAAGAGTAGGCTATCTCTGTTTAAAGGCACCGTACATGTTTGGTAATTGTCAAAGACCAGTCTTCTCACTTGGTGTATCCCAACATTTAGTAAGCATAAAATAACAAGCCTGTGAAAATTTAGGCTCAATTGGTCATCGAAGTTGCGAGAAAATTATATGAGAAAAAACACCCTTGTAGGACGAATTTGTGTGCTTTCAGGTAGGAATAAAAGACGTCAAGCTAGAAGTCTTGTAATATTTCAGTGAGAATTTACCTCTTTCTCAAAAACTATGCCACTTCAGAGGTAGTCGTTTCCCACAATTATTTATACTATCAACAGCTCTCCAATGCTTGTTACCTAGTCAGTGTTTAATTTAATATTTGTTTTAAGGAATTATCAAACGTGTACCCTCCATTTAAATGAATTGTCATCAGTTCTGGGGTTCGTCTGGGAGGGGGAGTTAAATTGCCATATACAAAGTGGCAGTTTGTAATCGCGTTCGTACATTACTGTTTAAGTGTACACAAAAATGTGTTTTAAAAGAAACAGTATTCAAATTTGAACAGAAATGAATTTCAGTGTGTTCTCAAACACAATGCCATAATCTAAGAAAATGTAATCTCCACAGATCTACCTTAGTTTTAATTCTTACAAAGAGTATTAAATTTGGTGCATGTGATTTGTGCGTGTGTGCCTATATTTGTGATACTTTTATGGAGACCAAACAATAAGGAGTAAAAGATCTTCACAAGAGAATTCTTCATCACTATGTGAATGATCAGGGCCCTATTTCATAAAGCCTGTAAGCACAAAAACGTGCTAGGCAAAGAAAAGTATTGCTTTTACAGCAACGGTTTACCAGCCAAAATTGCATTAAGTTTACATTGTTGTGACTGGTGCTCCATTCAATTTTTGCTTAGCAAAGAAATTTGTCAAGCAGTATTTTCTGCTAAGCAGTTTTTTTGAAATTGGGGGACAGAAAGCTAATGTCCGAGCTTACACTCGTTACATCATTGTGTACATAATTACGTACAGAGTGTTAACTCTAATTCAAAGGCACTGGGACACATTTAGTAATTGTCAAAGACCTAAGTTTTCTCATTTGGTGTATCCCAACATATTCATAAAATTATATAATAATAAACCTGTGAAGATTTTGACTGAATTGGTCACCGGAGTTGCAAAGAAATAATGAAAGAAAAAAAACCTTGTTGCACAAATTTGTGTCCTTTTAGATGCTAACAAAAGGCTTCATGCCTGCTGAAGTCTTTTAATATTGAGACATACATGTATATAACCTCTCTCTAAAAAAAACATGAAACTGTGTAATAGGCAGCTGTTTCCCTGCAATGTTTCATACTATCAACAGCTCTCTGTTGCTCATTACCAAGTACAAGTGTTTATGCTAACAATTTTGTTTTAGTAATTTCCAATAGTGTTCACTGCCTTTAAACTTTCTGTTCATTCACACGTTTTGGTGTGTACAAAGTCTGTGGGAGGATGGACAAAGTAAAGAAGAAAATATGTCTTAACACAGATGTTTATTTAGGAATAGTGAGCGTGTCTACTCGTGGACATCAAGGACTTAGTATGCGATCCTGATATTTTGTTGGACCGACGGCACTCTCGCTTTGCTAACATGTACCAAACCAGTGAGGGAGTCACTCAACTAAAACATTCATAGATTGAAAAGAAGTTTTCCATTTAATGTACCATGTCGACAAACAGGGGTTTGGTGCGTCTGTAAAATAATAATAATATAATGTAATATTTAAAATATATTTATCGCGCCCCTTACATACAAAATGATCAGAGGCGCAGAACACATGTAGCCAAGCAAACAAACATGTAAACCAAGCCATGCCCATTCAGTATTCACCGTCTGTAAGATTTAATTTAACCTTCAAATTAATGAGAATGTACAGCAGAAGTAGAATGTAGTCAAAGGTCCTTTTTTTCAATGTTCTAAACGCCGAGTCACACTGCAGCGATAACGAAAACGATAACGACGCAAAGAGAACGCATTCTATTGGTTGAATTGCTCCACGCAGAACACGCCCACACTTATTCAACCAATCGAGGGCGTGCATTTTGAACGTTTTCGTTGTCGTTATCGAGGCCTGTGTGACCGGGCCTTAGCTGTCTAATGTGAGCGGCAACCATTACTGCATGGATTTCAGTCATGACTCAGAAATTTACCTTTGATTTAGATCAAGATTAGTCACGAAGACTGTTGTCTCTTAAAAACTTCAGGATATTTACAGAAGGGGAGTAAAAAACGGAAGAGTCGTTTAATTGTTATTTCAATTAATGTTGACAGTTTGGAAAGATCTCAACTTTTTTTTTTTTAATGGGATGCTTTTTAAAAGTATGGCAGGAACAACCCATGGAATTTAGTGGATTCTGCAAGTCTGCATTTAATAATAATATCTAAGTCTTAGGTATAGCACACAAATCCACCAAACGAGGTACTCAAGGCCCTGAGTATTTACAAACTTTCGGAAAGATAGGTTATTGCAGTGATGAATTCTGGGACCCAATTATGTGGCACCTACGGCGCATACCAATGCAGCCACAGCCAGGAATACCGGGGTGAACCCCTTCTTATTTTGATAAGTGCACTGGGTTCTTTTCCATGCATTACACAACACAACACAACACACTGGCTTTACATCCCATCGGAAGGACAAAGCAATGGTTAAGTGTCTTACTTTAGGACACAAGTGTCACGGTTGTGGATTCGAACCCACACTCTGCTGATCAGAAAAACCAGAGTTTGAATTCAGTCCTCTCGGCCACGACACTTCCACATTTGTAGTATTGTTGCAACTTCCAGCTGTTACAATAAAACAAAATAAAGAACAGCTTGGTGTCCCAAGCATGATGACGATGGGAACTCTTTGGTTGGGGGGGGGGGGAGGGGTTGATTTGCCTACATTTTTTACAAAGATATAAACAAATAAGTGTCACAAAATGTTTTCTTAAAAAAAATTGTTTGTAATTTGTGCACACTGTTAACTCATTCTCTCATCTTATTCTTAAAAAGATTTGTTTCTTCTTCAATTATTTGATTGATCTGTATTATCATTTATAGGATCCTCTTGTGCCAGTCATCTTTTCCAATGTTTGGATGGAAGCTGCCTCGATCAAGACAGACTCTGTAACTTTGTTAAGGACTGCCTTCATGGAGATGATGAAGAAACATGTGGTAAGTTCTGTCCAAGATTCAAGGTAAATTATTTTTAGAAAAACTCACAAACCCTTCCACAGACATTTTCCTTTACACCTAATCGAGGAGTAACCAAGTCATCTTTATAAATTCTGAATCCAGTTCCCTTTTTAAATCTGATGACAGGGATCTAATCCCTGCAGCTTTGGTCCCACATATGGAAGTTAAAATATGGCTTTGGTTCCAATCCACATGCTTAGACCCTGCCTCCACTCCTCCCCTTCCTGAACCAAATGGATATTGCATCTGGTACTGCATATAGATTTAGCATTTCAACTTATCATCCGTATCCCCTAAGGGATTCTCAGCTGACCCATATGTTACAGTGAACGATTTCCCTTGTACAGCAGAGCAAAATGTCATTCAAAATGCTATGCAAAATGTGTCAGTTGCTACTCAAAAGTCATCATTTGTACCCAATATTAATATTCAGTCTGCACAAAAATTGTTCAGTTGAAATATTTTGCTATGCGAAGGTGCTGGATAAAAGCATTCAGTGTGTTGTAAATGACAACTATATGTCCCACTGATCTTCTTTTAGGTGACAGCTTTTGGAAACCTGTTCATATATTTATGAGCAGTGAGAATATTTGGCCTCTTAATATGCCACATAGATGTTGCTAAGGCTGATTGCTAACTAAAGATGAACTATACCTCCACGCATTATGAGGCAGAAATTTAGCAGTAGCCCTTGCTTTTAAGCCTTTGGTAATTGTCAAAGACCAGTCTTCTTACTTGGTGTATCTCAACATAACAAACCTGTGAATTTTTTTTACTGAATTGGTTGTCGAAGGTGCGAGATATTAATGAAAGAAAAAAAAACTGTGTCACACAAAGTTGTGTGCTTTCAGATGCTTGATTTCTGGACCTCAAAATCTAAATCTGAGGTCTCAAAATCAAGTTCAAATATTTTAGTGGAAACTTATTTCTTTCTTGAAAACTACGTTACTTCACACAATGTTTTATACTATCAACAGCTCTCCATTGCTTGTTACCAAGTAAATTTTTATACTAATTTTTTTTTTAAGTATTTAATTTGAAGCAAACGATTTCTAGCAGTATTTTCTGTTTAAGCCTCTCTTATGAAATCAGGGTCCCTATTTGTAATTATTATCCTGAGAGCAAGTGTTCACAGTTTAGCAATTTTCAATATGATTCCTCGTCTTCCCTGTCTGCAGGTATAAAGTGTGATTTTGAGGAACCCTGTTGGTGGGATGCTCCGCCAGTCTCAAGCCAAATTCTGGGATGGCAAGTACACAGTGGCTCTACAGCGACGTCTGGTACCGGACCCTCAGGAGGATACCATAGTGATACTGGTAGTGATTGTAAGTAGAATCTAAGCTTGTTTAAAATTGGGGAAATATGATTCAGTCTTGTTTTTTAAATATGCCGTTGGTGTTGTTATCAAACAGTCTTTTATAAACATCGTATAAACGGTGCTTTCAGAACTCTGAGGAGGAAAAATCACAGGTACCATAAGAGGGATTTAAAACTCACGTAAACTGCAGACTGGACCTTCGTGCCTGGCGGTAGTTAAGATTATGTACATAAACAGAGCACCAGTCAATATTGCACATCAATGTTTTGACAATTGCAATGGCTAGTAAAGAGTTAAATACCCTGCTCTTGACCTTTTTTGATTTCTTATTCTCGTTAATTACATGCCATGTTGATGATTTTTTTTTCTGACAACCAGCCAAAAGTTATTTACTTTGATACTACATCACTTAATTACACACACGTTGAACTGGTGTGCTCCTATAACTAATTTGATTGATCACTCTGCAGGCAGTGGTGTATGTAGCTTTTAGACACAATGATGTTAGCTGATACTCTCAGAAAACATTTTGACTGGTGTTTGAGCTGTCATTTGGCCATTCCGGCAAATTACTGTTGAGGGAGTTCACTAGGGTAACATTAGAAGTGGTGGTGATTGGATCAGATTTTCATGAAAAAGCCAGCTCATGTACAAAACAAACAAGGTTCAGAGTGTCAGTGTTGTAACCAAGTCATTTTTGTCAAGTCAAGTCAAGTCAAGTCGCATGTCATCTTTGCTCAAGTGACGATTTTTGGTCCAGTCCAAGTCAGAAATGAATTTTCCCCAAGTCAAGTCAAGTCGCAAGTCAGTGAAATTGGCGACTCGTGTCTGACTCCAAGTCAACGAGTCCAAGTCACCGACGCGAGTCAACAACACTGCAGAGTTTTGACTCTTCACATCCAACTTTGGAGTACTAAGGTCTTGAGGGATTATACCTAATTCATAACATAAAACAAATACTTGCAAACAGGGTTTTAACTAGACAAATTTGGGTGAATTCAAGGGCGAGGGGATCAACAAAATTATTCATGTTTAATTATGAGGCCACTATTGCTGAAGTGGGCCCAGGTTTCCAAACTGTTTGAGTTATGGGGCCATTGAAGAAGTTGAATTGCTTTTTGACCAGGTTTTTTCTCTGTGTGACATTTGATACTCCTTATCATTAGCTGTGTCTCAGATCAACGTCATGCGGACAATATTTTAAAATCTGTGCTGGGCGAAACAATTTATTTTGCTCAGAGTGTTAGGCAAAAATTACGAGTCCTTGGCAGGCCGCCCACTGTGGCTGGTTGCCTGGCTACAACACTGCTTGCAGATCTTTTTTGAATAAGGTGGTGACATTCTTAGAAGTAGCTGAAACTACTTATCTATGCTCATGGCCCTAATGCAATGACTGTTTAAATAGAAATTTAGTAGAAACTACTGCACAGTCAAAACGGCAGTCCAAATAAAAGAAATGACCTTGCCATTTGCCAATTGAAGTTCAAGGTCTGAGTGACTATAACTCCTCGGTTTTAAGTGAAGGGGCAAATGTATAAATGTAATGAGCCATGGGATTCAGCTGCACACGTGTAGAAACAGCAATTGTAGTTACAGCCAGTGTAGGTGGGTGTTTGTTGTCTGACTTAAGTACCAAAGCCTTTAATGTCTCTGTGCATGTATACAGAATGTTGACATGTTGTGTGACTGTGTGTCAGCTGCCAACTATAGTCAAACTGATTTGATTGTAACGGACATGATATTCTTCCCAATACAAATATAATCATTACAAATATAAAGTAATAAACCACAGTGGAAACTGACTTGGTAAATCTGTAAATAATCTTTTGGTTGATCAAAAAAGAATTGACTAGAGGGGGACTTGAACCTGCGACCTCCGCAGTTATGCCGGGGGGGGGGGGGGGGTGGGGGCTCTACCAACTGAGCTATGTCGCCCTATTGACAAAAAGTACCACAAGCAAGCCTGAGGAAATCTGTAAACAAGGGTGCTTGCTATGTGAGCCAGAAGCACTGGGCTTACCCCCCCCCCCCTTCTCTTCCATGATATAAAGTGTATTGGTTACATTCACTACCAAACACTGGACCTCAGCCTAATGTGGCATCCGAAGGACAAATCATTAATGGTAAACTAAATTGCTCACCACCATGGAGGTAGAATTATACCATGAACCCACACTCTGCTGATCAGTCACACCAGAGCTTGAGTGTGACGATCTTAACCGCTCGACCATGACACGACATGATTATAAGTTAAATACATTGAAGTAAAGGTCAAGATGCCCACACCTTAAGTCACAGTCCCTTTAAGAAGGAACTGGTACAGTTGAGATGGAACTTATTTCAACTGTAAAGGGATCAAGTTTATGACATCACTTCCTGAATTAGTCCCTCATAAGGTGATGATGCAGATGACACATTCTCCCACATCAGGCTACCCCTGGTCAGGCAGCTTTTAGTTGTGAATAACTAAAGGTTTGGGGAACTTTTTGTACTACACAAAAAACAATATCCCCAGATTTACGTTAAACTTACACAGATTGAAGAAAGTTATGGTAGAAAGATTAACTTGAAATATTACTTATTTTGGGGCTTTAGTTTTAGAGAAATGAGTAAAACAATGTCACGCAAATAGCTTTCGCCTTAGGATACTAAAATTGTTTTAGTATATACAACGTATTAATGCAACTCTCCTAAAATAACACATTGCTGTTTGATTTTCACTATTTTTTTCTAAAAAAAAATTGACGACCTAACGAAGGTGAAACTTCTACAGGTAAATTATTATATTTCATAAAGCTTCATTCATAGTGAGTAGGGATTCACGTCATGGCCAACAAATTTATTTACAAAAGGTATCAAAACCCTTTAAGGTAAAACATTATTGTACATGGCATGTGGTTTCAGCTGCACGTCTGTATGTTAAGGTGAACAAAAGGGTCATGGGAATCTGTCAGAGTCGGGGAAGTGAAGCATTCAGAATGTTCACCCCGTGAAATGTTTCGCCGAAAGAAAAGGGAGTGACTGATTCTATTGATGGAACGTAGTGTTTGTCAGGATTATATGGCGACCCAAGCAATCGCCATGGGAGACTACATTGTGACATTTGGAAGCATAACCTGTGGCTTTCTATAAAGATTTCATGCAGGAGTGACTGCCAGGAGTGACTGCCATGAGCTGACAACCAGTCCCTGACCTTCTTGTACCAGGAGTATAAGATAGGATCTCTAGAGTCAATTTTAAATGACAGATGTTCTACACTGGGACACAAAATCAATATTTTATACATCCTGGTGCCATATAGATAGGGGGTTGTTTTTTGTTTATACAGAGACCATGCAGAGACTAGATGTGTAGCATGCCTCATAGAATCCTAGAGAATACTACAATGTCAGAAGTATATCACTTTTAGCACATTAGTGGTAAGACATCTCCCTCTAGCAATGCAAAGAATCAAATCCCACTTCAGTGATTTGCCTGTGGTTTTTTTGTTCACAGAACTCTGGAAAGTACAAGGTGCCTCATACACATCTATCTAAGGGTAAAAACAAAATTATCTCCAATGTAAAACGAACCTCTATTATAGCACTTTTGCCAACTCTTCACAATGTAATGTTATCTTTGATGCTCGACAAGTGTCTTTCATAACAAATACTTTTTACCAACTTTTTCTTTGGGACCCGGAAACTTAGTCTTCCTTTCATTAAACTTCCTTCGCAAAGAACTTTGTGAGCAAAAAGGAAATGGCTCAAGCACTGTTTAGAGTAATCTAACCTTAGGCTATAAATCTTATCAAAATCTTATCATAAACTGGATGCCCCGGCCTGGCATTGTTCTCCAACAATTTGTTTTTGTTTTGGAACTGTTTTACTTTGTTAGAATAATACACAGAAGTTAAAGATAATAAACACTTATTATGTTTCACTTATCATACAAAGACATTTCAAAGAACTTTTTTAGTTTTTGGTCAACTTGGTGGGGAAAGAAGTTTCACTTTAAAGCGACTTGGTTTTGAATCAAGCGTTTGATAACTTCCAATGCTTATTAACAGCAAAAAAGAGGGAAATGCTTCAGCTTGGCAGACGTGGCATTATCAATATGACTGGGGATTAGGGTTTTTTATTGGTTAAAATTAGAGCATAAATTGAGGCCAGGTTTGGAAAATTATTTTGTCACTTAGAGATTTCTTTCTGTTAGAATACAAAGAAGTAGAGTGGTATTGAAGAATGGACATCCTGTCCATTGAAGAATGCACATCCTGTCTGGATATTTTGAAGGATTGAATAGTGAGGAAAAATTGCAAAAAATACTGAGAAATACTGCAACACATTATCGAGAAGTTTTTCAAAAGAATCCTGAGAAATACTGCAACAGAATAATCTTTCTGGGAGGTATTTCATCCTAATTTTGTGAAATACTGCTACAGAGTGCTGAGAAATATTACAACAATATTACATTTCTGCTTAGCAGAAACGAGCAGGATACCAGTCACAAATTGTACATGTGACATGGCAGTTTAGTAGGTAAACTTTCTGGTAAGTACAATTTTGTTGTGCTAAGCTGCTTTTTGTGCAGCTATATGAAAATGGGCCCAGAATACTAACAAATACTACAACTGATAACGGAGAAATATTGCAACTGAGTGTTAAGAAATTCTGCAACAGAATACTTCAGAAATGCTGATGAACAGAATGATTAGAAATACCATTTAGCCACTGTACCGCCCAGCCGCCTATAGCGATACACTGTATGCGGTACGAGGAAACCTCGCTAGCTTGTGTTTGTAGAAAAAAAAGAAAACTTGATAGTCATTAGTAGGTCTACGCATTTGTTAATAAACCTAGTTGTTATAGATCGTTATTAATTCTCCCTTCACAGTTGACTTGTCGAAGCTAATGATGATGAAATAATTTAGCTCTTACGAAAAATAAAACGCTCATTAGTAAACAGGAAACTGTTCATCATTTATGATGATATTGTCGAAAATTAACGCCTTCGCATTTAATCAGTATGAGCATTGAGCCAGACAAAAGCCTTGAAAAGCTATTGTGTCCATTTTATCCATGCACAAAAATATTCGCCATAAAAATTACCGTAGGCGTTTAATGAGAGGCATTTATTGTTCCCATGAGAACTTGTACTTTTATACAAATATTACCGAAAGGAAAAAAAATTGTGCATACACATTAAGCCATGGGTATCTTTTAAAATTTGAACTACGATTCCAGTAATTTACTGCAAGAATCTTGAGAAATTGGATTTCAGCAAACTCGGGCGGTGCAGGGACTAAAGGGTTAACAGAATACTGAGAATTTATAGTAACTGTAGTTTGTGTCTTGCTAACTAAACAGTCTCTGCTGAAAAATACACGCATGTACATGTAGGTTCTACACGGCAGTTTTGCAGTATGTTTGGACTTTTGTTTTAAACTAAGAAACAAAACCAAGGGGAGTACACGGTAAATCTTATTATCAAAATAGATCACTCCTTGTGTCTTTGGAGTGACGCGACTAATTATCCTTTGACATTCATGGCACAGCGGAGACTAATTTCCGATAAAGCACTATGTGCGGGAAGCGGGGAACGCCTCAAAGAACCAAATAGATGTTGTTGTTGTTGGCCTTCTTGATTAGACAGTGGCAAAGAAATGACATTTGAATTCCACACATGGTCGACCAAGGAGAGCGGAGAAGGCCTATGGTTGCATTGTTTGCTTAATGAGTCTAGTCAGGGTTCATTAATTCTTGGCTGTGTCGTCCTCTCTCAGAGGACAAATTTACAAATAACTCTTCTTCGCCCACTCCTTGGAGGCAACAACTTGAAGATGGTCAGAAGGGGAGGGGTGGGGGGGGCTGGGTAGGAGGATGGTATTGTTATTCTACTGCGTTTTTCTATTTCTTATTATTATTTATTCTACCTCAACAACACAAGAACAATAAGTGCAATAAAAGGCATAAAAAGGATACAAAAAGAAAAGAAAAAGGACAAAGCAAATGTTTTACCTTTTCTTTCTTTTGATAGGATTATATAGTGTTAATTCTTTTTTTCACTTTTTATTTGGTGTGTGTGCAAGGGAGTAGGGGCAGGGCTGGACATGTTAAGCATGTAACTGATGCAAAACAACGTCTGTGGGGCCACCTACTGGCGTATAGTGCTTTACAGCCAAAACTCTGTGTTTGGAGAAAATCACAGTTGAAGTTGATAAAAAAAATTGAGCTGCTGTTTTGGAGACTGGGTACTTTTTCTTGAAAACAAATTTACTACCAAAATAATGCTGACTTCTTCATTTGTACAGAACTGCAGTCAATAAGTTTTCAATATTGCAACTGTTTAATTAGTTATGATTTCCTAAACACATACATCACTTTGTGAAAACGAGAAAAAAAGTTTGCTGGGAGAGCACTGTGTGAAAGCCATTGCATACAACATTTCATAAAAATAATTAACTTTAAGGGGTCTACAGATAAGCCACTTGGTGAAAATGCAGAAGTCGTACTACGATAATGTGCTCTAATGGAGAAAGCTTTAATATAGCCCGTGTAAACTAAGATCGTTTCTGCCCCTTGTTTTGCTTCAGGCTTCCCTGCTTTGAATTGCAAAATTTTGTGAATTTTTACCCATTTTGTCAGTTCTTGGCGCAACCGACAACACACAATTTGATGTTGTAAAGATTTCCAAAATAAGACAAAGTTTTCCAAACTAAGGCAGACCATATTTTTATTAAGTGAGTATGAATTTCACTTGATACAAAACAAATCTGTCTTATTATGCTTAAAGCCATTGGACCCTTTCGGTAAACAGTGTTGTCCAAGGCCCACACTTTGTGTACCACAACTTCTATATCAAATAACAAACCTGTGAAAATTTAGGCTCAATCGGTCATCGGAGTCGGGAGAAAACAACGGAAAAACCCACCCTTGTTTCTGCGCGTTTCGCCTGTGTCATGACATGTGTTTAAAATAAATCCGTAATTCTCGTTAACGAGAATTTATATTGTTTTGCTGTTTTCTCAAAAAGTAAAGCATTTCATGGAATAATATTTCAAGAGAAGTCTTTCACCATTGCCTTCTGTAAACCCTGTAAGTTATTTGTAAATCTGTGAACTTTTTTCTTTTTTTCTGCACCGAAAGGGTCCAATGGCTTTAAGTTCACAGAAAGAAGAAAAATAAAAAATAATAACAATAATTATATATCAAGCTGATTTTTCCAATCCCATCTTCAATAAGGAAAAATGTGGTGTTAGCGGTTGGTTCAAATCTGTCTTATTATGCTTAAGTTCACAGAAAGAAGAAAAAGAAAAAATAATAACAATAATTATATATCAAGCTGATTTTTCCAATCCCATCGTCAATAAGGAAAAATGTGGTGTTAGCGGTTGGTTCAATCATGGTTCATGCATGAAGTTAATTCTACATCCATGGGTCATGTTAGCACTTACTTAGCACATACATACATATATGGAGTGACTCATGATTTCATATGTAAAGATACAAGTGCAGATGTCTTATCCTTTTCTGGCCTTGACCGACCACTCCACTCCGTGAAAGTTTGCAGATGTAGATTTTTAATAGAGCCTGTGAAAACTAAGTCTCTATTCATCTTTTCTGGCTGGCCCATAAACACAAAGCTAAACATAAATCTATGGGTCACAAGCACAGAAATGGTAAGCAGTGACATAAAATCATGCCAAGATATTACACCCAACTCTGAATCAACAGGGTCATATGTTGAAAACCTTTTGTCCCTAATTTATAAAAAGCATTTTTAAAGGACACAGTGTGACGAGCTGAAATAGGTTTATTCGAAGGTCGTATATTTTGTTCATGTAGGGTCTACACAGTTTCTTGATTCATTTTCCGAGTAAGCTATAATTGATTTGCAACAAGGTTGCTTCCTAATGAATAGAATGCCCTGCGCCAAACAAATTTAATCAGCAAATATTTAATAGGCCAATTTTGAAGAAAAAAAGTAACCAATGTCTAATTTGATTGTAAGATCTTGGATTATTTAAACTAAACTATAATTTCGTTTGTGTGTTTAATTTCAGTGGAAGGCAGATACCTATACGTCAATGCGTCAAACCAAGACATAGGAACATCATCGTACTTCATTAGTCCGCGGTATTCAGAGTCTGGTCCCCAATGTCGTTTCCATTTCCAGTACCACATGTACGGCAGCGATGCTGGTACCCTGCGAGTTATACTTAACCGTGTTGACAGCAATGCAACCATCTGGGAGGTTACAGGAAGTCAAGACAATCAGTGAGTTATAGGGGGTTGAGGGGGGGGGGGGTGGGGGGAGGGGGTGACAGAAGCATTACGCATGTGTTTGAGAGAGTCATATAAGCGTTTATTGATGTTTGAAAGTGTATTGAACTTTAGTTTGGATTGCAGAGGAGATTAGTCGCAAATCCTTTTATAATAACAGTTCTTGAGATGCTTTGGGTGTTAATGTAATTAACTTGTTAATTAGTAGACCTAATGATGACCGGAAGTGGTAGTGATTGCTATAGATTTATTTATAGAAATGTTTTGTTTATTTATTTATTTAATGTTTGTCTATTTAGAATATTTACAAATTCATTACTTAACAACGGGGGTGCAGGATGAAAACATTTAAGATATGTATACAAATATAAAACAGGCAAATTTCAACTTCATATAAAAGCAAGATAAAAATGCAAGTGAGATTCAGATATGTAACAGATCAACATAATAATTTGAGTTTCAGACGCTTGATTGTGAGTTTGGACACTCCAGTCTCTTTTTTTGCTATATTAGCGTAAAAAACGTAATCAACCAATACCCATTAATGCAATCCCACAAAATAGGCTGTCCCTTATCAACAGGTGTGATCACTGGCTACTTGGCAGCTAACAGTTGTATGGCTTCTGACTGGCACCCCAAGCAGAGATACTGACAAAATAGGGAGACCACCAACATTACGGCTAATTATTATTTATTCACAGCAAGTCTTTGCAGGAAAACATAATGTACTCTAAGAATATGTTTTAAAAATGCTCCGTTTTTAGTTGACTTTATTATTTTTTTTAGATCAAATACCTTTAAATAATATGATGTATTCAGCAGTTGAAATAGTCTTAATGTGGTATTCAGGCCGGGTAATTAACAGAGGCAATATAGAGGTAATCACCTCCGTTTCCCCTGGGCTTTTTGCCCCTTCGTGCCTCTTAAACCTGTGCCTCTAGAAATTTATCAAACAGGAGAAAATCCTTGGTGCCCTTGCCTTTTCAGAGCCAAAGCATCAAGCCTTCGTATTAGACCATTTAATGACACAACTGACTTTAATCTTAGGGAAAGTGCAAAGAAATGTCCATGTATGGCCTAAAAGGAATGAAATGATTAGTTCAAAAGGAAAACATATTGGGTCTGCAATCTTTGATGGTCGAGAAAAAGTCACCCACCACTGGCATCATAATCAGGGCCCAATTTCATGGCTCTGCTTACCGCCAATTTCGGTGCCTACGATCATCATTCTCGGCTTGCAGGCAAGCGGTAAATTTCTGTGCTAGCTGTGTAAGTGAACAATCCCTAGTAACGTGGAGTAAGCAATTGCACAAGCCAAAATCCCTGCTTGACCTAAGCGTGAGAATTCCCTGCTTCAGTAAGCGCTGATTCCTTGCTTTCTAGTAAGCAGAACCATGAAATTGGGCCCAAGTGTACTGAACTGAGGAAAAGTTCAATCCTCTACAACCAGTGTTTGCCTCTCCCTGTCATCATCGCCTCTCAATTAGTAGACAGCCAGAGGTAGGCCTGTGGGACTCAAACAAGATGGTTGGGTGCAGCCACCAATCTCCCTGAAGATCTTTAAGATCAATGGCTAGACCTTTTACTACAGGCATCTTTGTTTTGTCCATACTTTTAAATTAGTCTGGTTAAAACTGAGGCTGGAAGGGGAGCGAATAGTCTAGCCTCATCTTCACATTTACAGTAGTTATTCCATTCATTAAGTTGGCCTCAAGTAAAATGGCTAGGATTTTTTTCACAGGACTCGGGGGGGGGGGGGGGACATTGAGTATGCAGTACCTTACACACATCAGTGTAGGGGTAAACACAAATGTTTTTGTCCAGATGCAAAATAAACACAAATAAATAGATGCGTTAACCGCTGCTTAAGTATAGGATTTGAACTGCCTCTAGCCATCGGTGATCTAAATGCAATGATGATTGGTGACAAGGAAAGGTACCACTATGCCAATATGATTCCATTTGAACACATTATTAATGACACCTAGGAGAAGCAAAGAAATGAGAACACTCCTGTCCCTCTAAGGAAAACCCATCCACCCAAGGCTTTATTATGAGATGAGATTCGAACCAGGGTCCATAGAGGTAGAAGAAAAGGAAAGGTACCACTATACCAACATGATCCATTTAAACACATTATTAATGATAGTAGCACTTAGGAGAAGCAAAGAAATGAGAACACTCTTGTCTCCTTGAAGATAGACAGAGAAAAAACCCATCCACATACAAGGAATGTTATGAGATGGGATTCGAACCAGGGTCCACAGTAATTAAAGACAGGGAATGGTACCACTGTACCAACATGATCACTTTTAACACATTCTTAATGTAAGTTGCACTTTAGGAGAAGCAAAGAAATGAGAACACTCTTGTCTCTTTGGAGATAGACAGAGAAAAAACCCATCCACATACAAGGATAAATAAGAGATGGGATTCGAACCAGGGTACACAGGGATGGAAGACAGGGAAAGGCATCACTATGCCAACATAATTCCTTTAGCACATTATTAATGATAGTAGCACTTAGGAGAAGCAAAGAAATGAGCACACTCTTGTCTTGAAGATTGACGTAGGAAAAATCCATTCACACACAGGGATTAGTTTATGAGGTGGGATTCGAACCAGGGTCCACAGTGGTGGAAGAGTTAGACATGGAAAGGTACCACCATGCCAACATGTCTCCTATTAATGACAGTAGCACTTAAAAGAGTAGCAGAGAAATGAGAACACTCTCGTCTCTTTATAAAGAGGGGAAAAAAATCTACCCCCAAGGCTTCAAGATCCATCAAGTGTGCGAATGTCACGCCTTGGTGAATGCGGTGACACGGAGCCAAGGGCGTTTGGTCCCGGCAGACTGGGTCCCGCATACCTAGACAACATCTTGGATCGTTATGTTGTCTCAAGAAAACTTCATCCCCATGGCAATATAGATTCTACAAATTGTATGGAGGCTTGTGTTATAAGTTGTTAAATCAGTAATATAGGTGTCTTAATCTTTAAATTGATGGGTTTTTTTTTTCTCTCAGAGAGAAACCAAGAATTTTAACTATTGGTGACTTGGGGCTTGTAATTATCATTTGACCGCAGGCCTTAGGCCAGTGATTAATTAGCAACAGGCCAGTAACCTTAAAATAGGACAAGCCTAGTGGTCTTGTGTTTTTCAATTCAATGATAATAAGCTCCCTCATTGAGTAATAACTCTGTGAACAAATCTGATTTCTTTCAGTTCTCTTGGGTATCAAAGTACGCTTACATGTGATACCCATTGTCTTTGAAGACACAAGTAAAAGCCAATTTCTATAATTGGAAACTTTCTCATCGAAGAAAGAATAACAATGCAACTTTCAATGGCTTCTAGTAATCAGTGGAATGGCCAGTTTGTATAAAGTGGGGGATATGGCTTACACTACAGCGAAATTACGTCAAATTTTCAAACAGGAGAATGTATAACCATCAATATTTATAGAATTTATTCAATCACATACTAACCCTGAAACTTGCATCTTACACCAAATGCAGCTGTCGAATTGTTGACAATAAATAACGTGATTATTTCAGTCCACAACACCTTTTGGATATTTGCATTCGGGCATCATCAAACTTAAACTGATTGGAAACATAATTGATTTATAGATGCGGGTCTCTGTGTGACATCGGTCGCTGAATAAACCATTCCGATGCCGAATTAGGTTTGTAGAGAGAGAAAAAACAACTAGATGAATAAATGCTACGTCGCATGCAGCTTTCTGTTCAAATCAAATCTTTTTTGGGTGAACAACAAAAAAGTTGACTAAAATAGGATTTGAATCTGTGAACTTCAAATTTATTGCCAGTAGCATACCAAGAGAGCTATCTATCTTGCCCTATATATTTCTATTTTGTCAATATCTTTGTTTGGCGGGCACCAGTCATAAGTTATACAACCATACACTGAAGTATATAGTCAGGCATCATGCCCAGTTTACTACACAACCTGGGAATCAGGATATATATTTTGAAGGCATTGGACACTATTGTTAATTACTTGAAATAATTGTTAGCATAAAAAAATACTTGGTAACGAGCAATGGAGAGCTGTTGGTAGTATAAACATTGTGAGAAGCCGCTCCCTCTGAAATATCATACTTTTTGAGAAAGAAATAATTTCTCACTCAAATAAAGAGACTTTAGGCCTGAAGCCTTTTACTATCTGACATCTGAAAGCACACAAATTTATGCATCAAGGTGTTTTTTCTTTTATTATTCTCTTGCAATTGCGATGACCAATTGAGTCAAAATTTTCACAGATTTGTTATTTTATGCATATGTTGGAATACCCCAAGTGAGATTACTGGTCTTTGACAATTTCCAAAGGTGTCCAGTGCCTAAAAGGCTTTTTCACACTGTTGATGTCCGATCTGTTATGAAATCTACGCAGCTCAAATCAGCTCAACTTTAACACATAGCTCCGAGTAAAATCAGCTTGTGGGTTACACGTGTAACTTTCGATCCGTGTATTGTGTGATTGTTTCACACTGCCACGGGCCTACACAGATCAAAGCCAAAAACGTACTCCAGTACTACAGTGTGAGGATACACAGATCAAAAATGAACCCAGAGGTGTTCACACTGTGCTTTTGACACGTGTTGGGAATTATTTTGACGCAGCTGGAGAATTGCACAGGCTGTTGTTTTTTAGTATATCCCTGTATTATACTAGTTCCTCGGCTGCCTGTCTGTCATTAAAGGCAGTGGACACTATTGGTATTTGTCAAAGACCAGTCTTCTCACTTGGTGTATCTCAACATATGCATAAAATAACAAACCTGTGAAAATTTGAGCTCAATTGGTCGTCGAAGTTGCGAGATAATAATGAAAGAAAAAACACCCTTGTCACACGAAGTTGTGTGCGTTTAGATGGTTGATTTTGAGACCTCAAGTTCTAAACTTGAGGTCTCGAAATCAAATTCGTGGACAATTACTTCTTTCTCGAAAAACTACTCCACTTCAGAGGGAGCCATTTATCACAATGTTTTACACTACCAACCTCTCCCCATTACTTGTTATCAAGTAAGGTTTCGTGCTAATAATTATTTTGAGTAGTTACCAATAGTGTCCACTGCCTTTAAGCCATGCTTCTCTCAAACCAGAAGATTCGTCAAAACTTCTATCGAGTCAAAAATATTGAGTAGTAAACCACAAGGGAAACTGACTGCAATTTTTAACAATTTGGGGTTGAATGATGACAAACTGACAAGAGCAGGACTTGAACCCATTACCTCCAGATGAACGTGTACTTTCTTATGTGTTAAATCCAAAACGTAGTATGTACAATTCAGATTTTATTATTTCACAGTAACTATGTATGAATAATTTGTATTGACAGTGTTGAAGTAATTAGGTGTTAACACATAATTGAGAATTGTTTTGTAGATGTGGGATCACAAATGTCGCATCATGTGCTGAATGCTGGCCAAAAAAAATTACATCCACATTTCAATTTGTGCAGAATTTTCCTTGGGGATAGACAGTAAATACCAAAATACCAAAACATTTCCATCAAATTAAGTGCAGCTGGTTGGCCCCCATGAGTACTGTACAAAATAACTTGCTTTGATCGACAAGGCCTCAGGGGTACAATTTCCGAGTATTTTGGGAGTAGGTTACAACGATGGGATATGTACTTACACCTCCTCAATGGGAGTATTAAGGGCATTCTTTTGGCATTGCATAAAAAAGGAAAACTGGCTTTCAAAATTCATAGATTCCATAGCCAGGGGCCTTTTCGTTGTGAACTGATTTGGGTAATGGACGTGTGTTTCCGTTTTATTCTGTCTTAACATCCGCCAAGAAAATGGGGCAAGCTTTACCTCTAAATCTTGCACTAGACAACCACCTCTTTCAAGTTTTCCTCCTTAAAAGGCACTGGATACTATCGTTAATTACTCCAAATAATTATTAGCATAAAACCTTACTTGGTAACGAATAATGGGGAGAGGTTGATAGTATAAAGCATTGTGAGAAACGGCTTCCTCTGAAGTAATATAGTGTTTGAGAACGAAGTAATTCTCCACGAATTTGATTTTGAGACCTCAGAATTAGATTTTGAGGTCTCAGAATTAGATTTTGAGGTCTCAAAATCAAGCATCTGAAAGCATACAACTTCGTGTGACAAGGGTGTTTTTCTTCCATTATTGTCTTGCAACTTCAACGGCCACTGAATTGAGCTCAAATTTTCACAGGTTTGTTATTTTATGCATATGTTGAGATACACCAAGTGAGAAGACTAGTCTTTGACAATTACTAATAGTGTCCAGTGTCTTTAACCATCCAATGTTTTCCTCCTGTTTGTGGTTGGCAGGTGGCTTGGTGATGTTCTGCATCTTGGGAGGCAGAGAGAGTCTTTCCGGATTATCTTTGAGGCTGTAAGAGGAGGAGGAGGAGATCTCGGGGATGTTGCTCTTGACTCCCTGGAGTTCAGCGATTGCTCCCCAGGTTAGTGACATTGTTCCCTGTGTCAACCATTGCAAAAAATATACACGGGTGCTCCGGATAATTAAAGGCACTGGGGTCGATTTCACAAAGAGTTAGGACCAGTCCTAACTTAGGACTAGTCCTAGGAGATATACAAATTGCATGGATAGTCCTAAGTTAGGACGAGTAACTGGTCTTAACTCGAGATAAGACTAGTTCTAACTCTTTGTGAAATCCACCCCTGGACACCTTTGGTAATATTGTCAAAGACCAGGGCCCAGTTTCATAAAGCTGTTAAGCAGAAAAAAATGCTTATCAACTTTCCTTGCTAAGCAAGAAATGAGTGGGGTACCTGAGTCATAGCAATGGACTTTTGGCTGGAAACCTATTTTTGCTAAGCATGAGATTTCGTGCATAGCAAGTTTTTGTGATTCCAGGTTGTTTTAAACTGGGCCCAGTATTCTCACTGGGTGTATCCGAAAATATGCATAAAATAACAAATCAGTGAACATTTTTACTCAATTATTGGTCGTTGAAGTTGCAGAGTATATATATGAAAGAAAAAACACCCTTGTTGCACACGTATGTGTGCTTTTTAGATGCCTTAAAAAGGTTAGTCATTAATTATTGGAGTATTTACTAATTAATGACCCTACCTTACAGAGCCCAGGCTGTTTCCCCCCCCCCCCCCACCTCGACCTCAGTGTGGTTGTAGGCTTACTGATTTCAATCTGCTTAAATGCAAGGTTGTCCCACCATGATAACAGTCTATTTCCGAGTAAACCCATAAAGTTGATTAGTAATAAAGTAAATATCAAGTACATGTACATCAAATTGTTTGCAACTACACAGCAAATGCGTTTACTTAGCTTGTTAGTTTGCTGAAAAATATTTTCAGCAACCCGGTGGTCACAGGTTCTAATCAGGTTCAAATCATGCCTTCATTTTCTTCATTCCCAACCCCAAACTCAATATTTTCACCTCTACAAACTCATGGTTGAGTCGAGAACCTAAATGATTTAACTTTTGGTACGCCCACTTAAGCATATGTTTGTATTATGAATCATTGATGACCTCATCATATGAGTGTGGAGACACAATCCGATTGCTCATTAAAAACTAATGGTTAAATGATCAAATATTTATTTGAATGGCGACTTCAAGAAGTGTGTGATTTATCCCAGTTTGGGACCGTCAATATGTTAATATTTTATGAGGGCGAGTGAATTTATCTACTTTAAAGCAAATGTCCTATTGCCTGAAGGGTTTTTTATTTTTGTAGTACTTTTTTTTGGGGGGGTGGGGGAGCGAAAAGCAGACATTTTGTTTGTATTGACGTATGTATGGAGTCTCTTCACCCTAAATCATCAAAAATTTATAAACACTAAAGAGCTGGGGGGGGGGGGCTTCATCCTCCCTCTGTAAGAGATGAACCAGGCCCATGACACTACACTACCTCAAACTGTGTATCATCCTAAATGTAACACATTGGAGTTTCATCAGGGGGCTTTATCCTAGAGACTGATGATGAGGGAGTGGGGGTTACTAGCCTCAGTGTGCAGCATGTTCTGTCATCATGTACAATATTTACAAGTATGCTGATGTGTAGGGTTAGTCTGTCTTCATGCAGGGCTTTATCCCCTAGACCAAGGGGAGCCCGTGGTCCACTCTGCAACATGTTCTGACCATTTGTGTTATTGTAAATCCTCTGAAAGTTCACAGGGCTTCATCCTCTAGGACCTGTTGTCTGTCAGAGTTATAAATTTGTGTTGATGTATAGAGTCTGTAAATCCTCTTTAAATGTAACACCCAGGAGGTTCAAGTTGCTCCATATTCCAGTACAAGAGATAAACCATGCCTGTCTGCCCAAGATCTTATTTTGTGTTGATGTATAGAGAGTTTGGAAATCCTCTGAGGCACAGCTGTTCAAAGGGTGTCATCCTTCGGACCAAAGGAGTCCCAGGGCCCTTTGTGTTAATCCTCTGAAATGTAACATCCAGGGCTGCCAAGTTATGCAAAAAGTTCTTGTGAAAACAAACCAATCTTTCCATGTTCTGATGAACATATTTGAAAATCTTCCTGATAATGGAAACTTTTTTTCTGATTGCGTTTTACAAAATCTCCCTGATTGTAGGATGCAGATGTTTTCAGCTCTGAACACCGAGGAGGTTCAAGATGCTTTACCCTCTGGGCCCAAGGAATGAACCAGGCCCGTTGCTCAATGTCTTAATTTGTGTCAATGTGGAGAGTCAGTTATAGCAATAGCAGCTTCTTATATAGCACTTATATTAGTCACTCATGGATGCTTAAGGCACTTTAACACTCAGTATTTTTCCTGCAAGGCATGATGGAATACGTTTTGAGTTTTGAGA
The DNA here is from genome assembly GCF_032118995.1 of Asterias amurensis. NCBI lineage: Eukaryota > Metazoa > Echinodermata > Asteroidea > Forcipulatida > Asteriidae > Asterias > Asterias amurensis. Next base: position 21,655,025 of record NC_092648.1, read on the forward strand.
CCTACTCCTTTAACTTAGCACCATGTAATGGTTTACAGGGTGATGTGGCACACAATGCTGAAAATCCAACTAGGAACACTGGGGCAAACCCTTTCTCTTTTCGATAAATGCACTTGGTTCTTTTACGTGCAATACACAACACACAGGACCAATGGCTACAAGAGTCCCACCAATTAGAAGAACGAAGCATCATGGTTAAGTGTCTTACTTAAGGACACAGGTGTTACCTGCCGTCGATTTCACAAAGAGTTAGGACTCGTCTTATCTCGAGTTAGGACGAGTAACTCTTCCTAACTTAGGATTACTCTTAAGGTCTGCATGCTACAGTGCAGGGTTGGGACTCGTCCTAAGTCCTAAGATTAGTCTTAAGTTAGGAAGAGTTTTGTGAAATCGACGGCTGGGACTCAAACCCACTCTGCTGATCAGAAACGCTAGTGCCTGAGTCCAATGCTCTTAACTGCTAGGCCATGACACGGCATGGATAACAATGCAGGATACTTGGGGCTCACCATGCGTCACCCTGACAATGTCAACTGCCAACATCAGTCAATAACACAAGGTGCAAGTTTTGATAAATTATCCAGATAGTGCCTGGCAGTTGTTTCTTATCACTTTCATGTCGCCGAAAAGAGTGAACAAAACATTGGACGAGGGTCTTTGGACAAGGATCTTTAAACAGAAAAAAGAAATTAATAACAAAGAAGAACTTCTAAACCTGATAGCACAACAATTTATTGCTGGATTTCAGGAAACGCGGAGCTTTAGCTGCATTTACCTCCAGCAATTTATTCAAGTTGTTTTGATTCAGAGCTTTATACAAGGTAGATGTATTTATCACAGAATGTCAAAGTTCTACCTCCGTTTAGAGTCTTGAGAAGAAGCTTTAAACATGTTTTTGTCTATTTTAGGCTTTTAAGGGCTTATGGAAATTGCCCTGTTGTATAACAAAGTGACTGAAAAAGCTTTTAAACTGACCTGCAGCCAAAACGTAACAGTTCCTCAACAAAAAAGAACAAGCAATGGGGGGGGGGGGGGGGGGGGGGTCATTAAGGGGGGGGGGGGGGTCATTAACGGTGTAAAACTTGTGTGGACTTGTAACTAACACTTTTCAATTTCTTAACTTTTAATTCCTTTTCTTTTAAGTTTTTTTTTTTAGTGTGCAAGTTCATGTGAGATTGGCAATCCTTTTATCCTTACCGCTTGTGTCATTTATCTCTTTGCTTGAATTCATGTGTCTGTGATATTGAAGTAAATCAGAACGAATTGTAGCAAGGATGTCTGTATGCATACTTAAACCATAGCCCAGCGAGGTGCAATTCAATTACCGCTGAGGACAGCATTCTCTTTGCATTCGTTAACTCCTTCACTTAAGAGATTCTTCACGGTGCTAGTTTCAATTTGAGAGTGTTGACATTTTAGCCGAGTCGGAACTACCCGCGTCAACAAGCTGATGGTTTGCTGATTGTGAAATGTATACTCTCTTACTTTCCATCTGAATATTTGCACATGGAATGTGACATCGATCCAACATGCATACGGAGAAAGAACAAAGACTATCCCCACTGGCAAGCTTGATATGTTGCTCCTTGGGTTATCACCTCATAATTAGAAATGCTCTATTTTAAAGCAGTGGCCGGTGCATAAAGCACTCGACTCTCACCTCTGTGGGCGTGGTTCAACTCCGGGCTAAGGCCATATGTGAGTAGAGTTAAGCGTTGGTTAGGGTGATTAACTTCCCAAATTATTCTTTTTATTAAGAGTGGTTTATCTGTTTAAAGAAATCCTGCATAAAGCACTCGCCTCTCGCTTCTGTGGGCGTGGTTCAACTCCGGGCTAAGGCCATATGCGAGTAGAGTTAAGCGATGGTAAGGGTGATTAACTTCCCAAATTATTCTTTTTATTAAGAGTGTTTTATCTGTTTAAAGATATATCCTGCATAAAGCACTAGCCTCTCGATTCTGTTGGTGTGGTTCAACTCCGGGCTAAGGCCATATGCGAGTAGAGTTAAGCGATGGTAAGGGTGATTAACTTCCCAAATTATTCTTTTTATTAAGAGTGTTTTATCTGTTTAAAGATATATCCTGCATAAAGCACTAGCCTCTCGATTCTGTTGGTGTGGTTCAACTCCGGGCTAAGGCCATATGCGAGTAGAGTTAAGTGATGGTAAGGGTGATTAACTTTCCAAATTATTCTTCTTATTATCTGTTTAAAGAAATCCCGCAGCAGCTGGATCGTCAGTCAAAAGATTTGGTGTAATTGGCGAGTTACAAAAAAATGTATCTGGTTACTTGAACATGACACCTCCTCAGTCCTTGTTATGACACATTAAGACAATTACAGGGAGCAGTCGGGTGTAAATGTTAGATAGTAAATGCCACATCTTGTGTCATCCCCCAGCTAAATTGGCTAACAGTTGTCGCACAAGTCAAGTACGCTCAGGTGATCACCAAGACCAAGCAATTGGTTGGGATATGGGAGCATTAAAGGTGTATGTACTTTTTGTAGGACAAAAAACACAATGTCGACAGATTTACACTAAACTTACACAGTTTGAAGATAATGATAGTAGAAAGCTTCCCTGAAAATATTACGTGCTGAGGTGCTGTAGTTTTGGGGAAATGAGTAAAACAATGTCATGAAAATAATTTTCGTCTCATGAGACGGAAATCATTTACAAACGTTTTTTTTCATGACATTGTTTTACTCATTTCCCGAAAACTACAGCACCTCAGTAAGTAATATTTGAAGGGAAGCTTTCCACTCTCATGATCTTCAAACCCTGTAAGTTTAGTGTAAATCTAGGGACATTTTGAAAAAGTACACAAATCCTTTAACTGCATAAGGCCTTTAGGTCAAAAACAAGGTTTTTAATTGAAACGAAGGGATGATTATGTCATGCATACCCCCAATCTGGGCCTAAGTTACATAGGGCTGCTTACCACAATGGTGCCCTGTAAATAGGGGAAAGTTACACTAACTTCAAGTGTCATCATAACTCAAGCTTGAAACGTAAGGGATGATTATGTCATGCATACCCCCAATCTGGGCCTAAGTTACATAGGGCTGCTTACCACAATGGTGCCTTGTAAATAGGGGAAAGTTACACTAACTTCAAGTGTCATCATAACTCAAGCTTGAAACGTAAGGGATGATTATGTCATGCATACCCCCAATCTGGGCCTAAGTTACATAGGGCTGCTTACCACAATGGTGCCCTGTAAATAGGGGAAAGTTACACCAACTTCAAGTGTCGTCATAACTCAAGCTTGTGGCGTTGTCTTGGCCGAGCTGTCTAGTGCATGGACTTAAGTTGTGATGTTTAAGTTTGTGGAGTTGTGTTCGAATCCAAGTCATGACACTTGCGTTTTTGGGCAAGATGCTTGAATGTAATTGCTTCCTTACACCCAGAGGTATAAATGGATACCTGCGAGGGTAGATTTGATATGAAATTGTAATATGTGCTACATGTACATAACAACCAGTTAGTATTAAATAATGAATAGGGTAGCTGGCCTTTGCTTTCGATCCAAACTGGACCTTCTTCAGAGGCATAAAACTAGGGGCCTTTCTCAAACCACGGCTTGGGCTCCGGCTCCGGCTCAGGCTTAGGCTCCGCGTGCTGTGTACGCAGCTTGCATTTAACCTGTGCATTTTGGAGCAGCGCGTATTGCACGGGTATCAGCACGCGGAGCCTGAGCCGGAGCCCAAGCCGTGGTTTGAGAAAGGCCCCAGTACAAACAAATACATATCCATTAATAGAAAAAGAGAGGGGAAAGGGATTAAGGGAAGGATCCAGAAACAACCAGTTAGTATTGATATAATTATTTGTGTTTGGTATAGCTGCATAGATGAACCCAAGGTAAAATGTTTTCAATTCCAATCATTCTATTCATTGTATTGTTGACTGAATGGTTTTGTAATCCAAATTCTGCCAAGGCAATTGTCATTATGGTCATCTGTTTAAACATCTATCTATCTAATTTTTGTCCAAAGTTGACAGCTTTACATCTCAACATACCAGGAATACAGAAAGTCCTTGTTGTGTATGGTTGTTTATACTTGTTTGTCAACTTGAAGAATGTTATAATAATAATAATACTTCTCATATCCATCAACCAGGAGTGTACAGTACTTCTCCCTCTCAGTCTTTCTGTGTAAGATTTAGGCAATTTTAAATAGTAATGTAATGTTTACCTCCAAATTTTTAACTATGTAACTGTACATGTAATTCTGCTGCTGGCAGCGAATTGAATAGAATTTTAATAAACCATTGAATGAATGAATGAATGAATGAATGAATGAACCAGTGGCTCTTGAGGCACTTCAACTCTCAGTATTTTCCTGCATGGTATGCAAGGGACTACTATGAATTAAGAGACTTGCTCCTTTAACGTAGTGCCATGTCAAGTTGTACATGGTGCTGTGGTGCAATATGCTGCCAATCAAACCAGGAACACCGGAGCGAACCGCTTCCCTTTCTGGGTTATGTACACAACACACAGGACCAACGGCTTTACGTCAATTCTGTTTCAGTGAAACTGTGACAAGATGGTATCTTGAAACAACAAGAGGAACAACTCAAATTAGATGGATTTAAACAATATTTTGATCTAACCTCGTCTTTGTTGTTTGATCCATTAGGGATTCAAGTAGCATTTCAAATTGTTTATACTTTGATGGCCTTCGGAAACGAACGGTTGCTCTGAAATACATCTACTAGTGGATTTAATAATAGGCATACAGAGAAGCAAAAATAGAAAACTAAATGATTGATTGGTAAGAGGAATTGTGATGACCTTGATCAGGTTGGCACTTAGGATGGCTTGCTTTTATTTTTATTTCTAGCGGATGGGGGAGGAGGGGGTGGCTTCGGGATAGATATGTCAAAGAAACTACTTGATGGTTGGGACATTGAAGAGGGAAGAAAAGTAAAAGTGGAGTTGACATCTTCACTGCTTTGCATTTGTCAATGTTATGCTCCCTGCATACTTCCTGGGAATGCAAATGCGATACAAAAAGAATTTTGACGTCACAAATCCGCAGCAAATAGTTCGCGTGTTCGACTCCTGCGAAAAATATACTGTGAAACATTCACTGGAAAACAGCCCTATGACGTCAAAATTCGCCTCGCATTTGCAGAAAGTATGAACCAAGCTTTTTCCTTGTGCTGTGACACTTCAAGGGTTTTTGTCACAGCTCACTTTGAAGCTTTCATCTTTGAGAAGTAACAGAGCATGCTAAGATAAAGGTGATGCAAGGGGGTTAATAGGGATGTTACCTGGAGAGAGATCACTACTGTAAGCACTGAGCTGAGGAGAAGAGGAATGGAATTGAGTTTTAAAACAATGCTTTAAAACAAAGCACCGGGACTCAGGGGAATGAAGATTTTGGGTTAACTGGTGATAAGTAGAATATATCAGTATTCTGTGTCTATTTGGCCCATGTTGATGTATAGATTGTATTTCTAAATGGAATAGCATCCAACCCCCCCCCCCCCCCCAGCTGTTTTTTTATTACAGAACTGTAAACCAAGTAGGTCAAAATGTAATGAAACAAGTCCTGTATAATAGTTAAAGACAGGTTATTATAGTTAATGGCTATAACAGCTTAGAAGAAGCACTGAAGAGCTGTGAATAGAATATAAAATTTTAAAGACAACTCCCATTGAAGAAAATGGAGTTTTAGAAGGGAAAAAAGTAATATTTACCCCAAGAGGTTAAAAGGCTTCAGTCTGGCCGGCATTTGTATGTTTATTTTAGTATTATCTAGGAATTTTAATGACCAATTGAGCCTGAATTTTCACTGGGTTGTTATTTTATGCATATTTCGACACGCAGTTGACAATAACCACAAGTGTATCCTCTCTTTAAAGGCACTGAAAATTGGTCATCGAAGGTGCAGGAGAACAATGAGAGAAAAAAACATCATGTTGCACAAATTTGTGTGCTTTCAGATGCCTAGAGAAGCCTTCATAAAGAGATTGTTTTTTATTCTTAAAACCCAACAAATGGATTAATAGATTTCATCGACCATTAAACAAGTTTTCCATTCCAAGGGTTTTCGTGGAAAACAGATTCCAATCAAGCTTTTCTACGCCGCTGTCCGGATCTTGCGGGAAGAGCAGGAGATTGTGATCGAGACGGGGAGAGGAAAAAACAATTGACTTGAAGGGAAGGTCAATCATCTGATGAAAAATATCTATTGATCTCACCTGCTTCATACTCCCAATCTCCATATTACGCTTCCGGGGTTTTCATTTCTTCGCAGGTGTGCGATATTTAGGAATATATGAATGATATTTTACCTTGATGAGATTCTGGTCTTTAGCGTTAATTACAAGGACGCTTTGATAGTCACGCACACGCCGGCGTGTTCAGCTGAAGAGAAGCTGTTGTGGTGATTTAGACCATAGAGCAAGGACATGTTCAGACAAAGGCAGTGGGTAATATCCAGGGGCGGAGCAAGACCCCTCATTTTCATATCACTCTTTTACACACTTGTTTTTTTCTCGATGAAATTACAAGAGCTTAGTTAAACCATTTTAACTAATATTAAAGAGTTTCTTGAAAAAGAAAACCCCAAAACAAAAAACACATAAATAGTTAACTTTTTATTTTAATATTTTTGTATGGAAGTCGCCAGACAGACAGGGCCTACAGGCCACTTCAAGGTGTACGGTTACCCCCTTTACAGCCCATGCGGATGTACTGTAGGCTTGGGTATCATCCACTAGTAGCCTGGCTGGTAGAGCAAAAAGTACTACCTCCCCAACTTTAACAAAGCAATCATGGTTTAGTGTCTTGCCTAAGGACACAAGTGTCACGACCGGTACTCGAACCCACACTCAGCTGATGAAATACCAGAGTTGGAGTCCGGTGCTCTTAACCGCTATGCCATTACACGCAACAAATGAACTGAAATGTAATAGAGGCAGTAGGGTTGGCGTAGTGGCATGCAGGCCTGATACTTCACGAAGGCAACAAAGGCGATTGCCTCCATGCGCCCATGTCAGTTCCTTGGTGCCCTTGAAATGATGCAGTAGACATTTACAATTTCCTCATAGGGTGCCCTTTCCCAAGAAGAAAATGCCTTGGTGCCCTAGCCATTTCAAAATGAAGCATACAGGGCTTGTGTACTCACAATCTTTAGGACCAGGTTCGAATCATGCCAGGTGGATTGGGTTTTTAGTCTCTAACTGATTGCATAGACTTTTTATTGTTGAGAAAGATACAAATGGAGTTTGAATTACTGAATTAAATAGTGGAGGGTGGACTGATCTGATGTAAGAAAAGAAAAGGCCCGAAAAAAGGCCCGACTTGTTATTTTTGTTGTGCCTCATTGACTGAAATAGAAAAAAGTGAACTTTCATGCAGATTTTTTTTTCTTTCAAGGTAGAACTTAATAAGTTCTAGAAAGATAAGAAATAATAACTCCATCCTTGAATCAAATAAAAAATTTCTCCTTCCAAAATTCCCTAAACCGTACATGATCACTTCGAGAAAAACAAAACCAATAATCAAATAATTCCACAGATTCAATTCCACAAATTCAATAACTTCTGTTCTCGATGCACAAATATTGAATTAATATCCCTTTTCTGATCTTAAGCTGAGAAATACACAGACATTTACGGCAATGGAAAGTAGGTTAAATAAGCCACAGGCAGTTTGTGCTTTGACATGAAAAATGAACCGCTCCTGCAAAAAGTGCAGCGGAACAATTTGAAACGAAGCGTAAAATACTAAAGAAAATGAAACGAGTTACACTGATCAAGGTGCACTGTACTACACAAAAGGACAGTCCTATTCCATGAATGCTTCACAGACATCTCCAGGAGAATTCCACATGATTAAAGAAGCATTACAGAATTGGTTTATATTGCTAACAAAACAGTTGCTGGCAGTGTTAGCATTTTATGTAATCCACCACATACATAAACTGACAAAGTTTGAGATCGATCAGCCATCTGGGTCACAAGAAAAATAGTGCAAAACCGATTACACATTTTGCATGACATCAATTTTAAAAAAATGAACAAAATGCTCACTGAGCGATAAACTCCAAACAGGAAATTAGTTTTATTTATTTCTCATCAAATATGACATTTCAGACAGAAATATTTCAAGGGATGTTTTCTTCTATCATCATTACTAGACACCTCGTAAGTTTTATGTAAATCTGTGATCTTAGACGATTTTTGTTGCTGTACCAAACCTGTAATGTTCCTTTAACTCCTATTTATTTGAGCATTAAAGAATTCCCTAAAAACCTCTCCAATTACAAAGGCACTTTACAGACATTCCCGTATCCATCTTAATCAAACGCACAAACTAAATCTGACAAATTGGAGAAAAAATAGTTATATTTGGGTTTTACTCTTAAACACTGAAGGTTAGACGGTCCCAACAAAATATTCTTTGTCGCTGTTGAAATATTTACATCTACTTTAATAAGATACTTAGCCCTTGGGGGAAAAAAGCAGGTGAATTTGATTGAGTACAAGGGCTCCCCTACATGTACACGAGGCAAAGGTTTTAATAGACTTTTCAGGCTATTTTATAACAATTTTGCTTAGTTTTCTGAGGGCCGAAGTATGAAAAAATCTTCAGGAAAAATAATCGAAAGTACACAAATGAATGCCCCTTGCATGTAGGGTCTCTTTTGGGGCTCAAAGAATACTTGTTGTGGAAATAAAACTTGAAGTACGTACAAGTGGCCAAAATTAGCAGAGCTCTTGTCTAATTTTCACTCCCATTGGTTATTCTGTTTAATCCATTTAACTGAATTTAAAGTTTCCCCCTGAGGCTAAGTTAGCAAAGGGCACTATGTAATCAGCCACGCTTCCCCCGGAAATTTTTGTTCATGGACCGTTTGATTCCGATCTCTTGAATTACACATCCAAGTTGCAATGAGATATGCTGGTGAAGGAATCTGAAGTACTTGAGAAGATATGAAGATGCAAAAACACGCTAAGGAATTCAGTGAACCCGTTGATCTGACAATGTCAAGTGAGTAAACGGGAGGAACAAAATTCTTCTGAGCTGCCCCAACACTGGTGATAAAAATCAGCTCGGCCAAATTGCATGTTTAATGCATATCTGGCATAGCTTTAGAAGACTCTATTTACCCAAAGGATTTCCATATATTAGCGGAGACAAATTTGTTTTGCAGGTGAAAAGAGAAAAACCTTGGCTTAACCAGGCTTTTTCTGTCACTGCCACTCAGCTATGGAATAAATTTCCTGTTTCTGTTAGAAATTCAACTGGTCTCACACCTTTTTGAAAGGCCCAAAGACCCATGTATTTCCTGTCTGCCTCTTCCCTAACCCCCTTTTTCTGTTTTTCTCATCCTTCCTTTTTAAAAGGCGCTTTATAAAGGTCCTGTTTTATTAGTATCATTACTTTAAATGTCTCTTCTCCATCGCTTCACTCACAAATAATCACACAGCTGATGTAGTGCCACTTAAAAAAAAAAAACTATTTTGGTTCAAGACTGCATCGGGGGATGGATCAACATGCTGCGATGTAATTCACATTCTAAATACCGCATTTAATTTCCCTTAAAATATCAGTGTGTCGGATGTAATAAATTCTTGGTATTAATTTCATCTCTGATTTCATTTGCACTTACAATAAGTCACATTAACACAGATGTTCGTCACATAAAAGTTGATAGTTTACTTTTTATCACTAAAGGGGCATTGACAGACAGGAATCCACTCATGGTTTTCTATTAGCTGTACAAATATAAAAAATTAAAAAAAATCTCATTTTTCAAGGGGTGGTGGATTCTGAGCTACAATGATCACTGTTAAAAATTTAATTTGTCAGCCAACATTTGTATTAATACTAATGACTAACACAACACAACCACCCTTTGTTTAAATTCTGTTACTTAATTGCAACATGCAAACAATAAACACAAACTTGATTACATTCACCTGGTTAATAATAACCACTGATAAATCTTGACAATTTCTGTAGTAATGCACTTGTAAATTGTCATGTAAACTTCCCCCCTGAGCTGAATTCACAAATTGCTGCCGAAAGGTCTTGTGTACTCTCGCTTTATTTGATCAGGGGGGACGGCTATGAAAGTAAAAGGGAATGTTTGCATTGTCTGCTGGATGTCTGGCCAAACCTGTTTGTGTAAACCTCTAGCAGGAAGGAAACAACAGTAGATCAAAGGCTCATCTCAGGGACTCCCACTACGGGCAAGCATCAATACACCTGCTTCATATAACGTTGATAGTCAATTTAAAGTTTTATTTTGAGTTGCAAGGAGCTTCAGGTTTTGTTGTTCCTGGGCCTACCACATCAGATCATCATCTTACGTCGCTTAAGCCCAGCTCAACCTCCTGCGAATGTGAATACGAAGCAAATTTCGATGCCACAAATTGGCAACAAATAGTTTGCATTGGTTGATATAAATGTGCTTAACTCCTGCGAAGCATTCGCTGCGAAAAACAGACATGTTATGTGAAAATTCACTTCGCATTCCTATTTGCAGGAAGTATGAATCAGCAGGAGTCCCTGAAATCAAAGGTTATATATGTGTGCAATCTTTGGTGTGTGGTGTTTAATTCTACACCGGTAAAATGACTTTCCAGCGTGTGTATGTAGCTAGTCAGACCTAGAATTTGTCAGCAGGGTCACCATGTTCCATGCCTGATGTAGTTCTATTTGTTATCGTGTAACTTCTGAGAATCTGGAAATTGAGTTACTTGTGGAATTTTATGGTGTTTACAGACACATCATTTTCCACTTGGATGGGGGTGATCTACTCACCTCAAAAGCATTGGAATCAACCCAAATCAAACAAGCTTATTCAAGGGTATGGACTTCTTCCTGCAACTGCAGAGTCATCCCTGATTCTGCAGAAAAGTCTCTGAAAATTATCAAACTTGTTCATGTTCTGTTGAACAAATTTGAAAAACAGCTAGGGAAATAATGGCAGATGTTAGGAAGATGTGAATCGTGAGATATTTCTTAAGGATGAGATGAGATGATGGAGGTGATTGCTCTTACTGGGGCCGACAATCCAGAGAGTAAACATTGCCTTCTGTTGTTTTGAGGACAGACATCTGTTACGCTGGGGGGGTTTCTTTTATAAATAGAATGGGTCGTCATTATATCAGTAGTGGTACCTGTAGATGTTGTTATATGCAAGGACCAATTTATCAGATTTTCATTATAGTTTGTTGGGGCAGTCAAAGACCATATCTCTACTTCAAATTATTTATTTCAAGTGGGTGTCATGACCGAGCGGTTAAGAGCACCGGATTCAAGCTCTGGTGATTGATCAGCAGAGTGTGGGTTCGAATCCCGGTTCGAATGACACTTGCTACGTAAAGTAGTGCTTTCTGCTCTATCGGCCAGGCTTCGGATTGATGATACCCAAGCCTACATTCGTATGGACTTTAAAAGGGTAACCCTGTCTCAGCCCTAGGAGTAGGTGGCAAGGGCCTCTGGAAAAAATAATTGTAGCCCACACCTTGAAGTGGCCTTCCGGCCTTGTGTGTCTAGTGACTTGCATAAAAAAAATATAATAATAAAAAAAATTAAAAAAATAAAAAATAAAAAATCAACCGTAAGTTGAGGTAAACTGACTGGGTTAATTTGTTATGATATTATTTCCCCAAACTGATTGGAACGGGATTTGGACCTGCGCTTTCTGGATTATGTGCCAGTGTTCTACCAACTGAGCTATCGAGCCATATTGTTGGCTGTCTCCCTATTTAATCAATATCTTTTGTTGGGGTGCCAGTCAAAAACCATACAACCTGTAGCTGCCATATAGCCAGGGATCACCCAAGTTTACGATACAACCTGGGAAGCAGCAGCAGAGCGATACAACCTGGCAAGCGGCAGCAGAGGGATTATTTCAAATATCAAGTAGGCTTTTTTAATATATAATCCACAAGGGAAACAAATTATTTTTAATCATTGTCTACATCATGGTTTGAAGTTATAGCATTTTGATAATTTAAAAAACGGTTTAACAAGGTTCTATTTAAAAAGCAATGCCCAATTTTTTTCAGGAATATAAAATTAACTGCAAAGAGTTGTATCAATATTTGAATTCATAAAAAAAGAATATGCACATCAACCTTTTAGAGACCAAAGGCCTACATGTTGCGGCCCTAAACGGATTGACTCAAAATAACCACAGCAGCCTTAAAAACGCCTGCAAGATGTGGCCTACATCCACTCAACAAAAATGATGAAAGTGAAGGTTATGACCAGAATTTACATTTTCCATTCCAGTCTTGAATCTTAAATCTTTGTACTCTCAAAAGCGTTTCTGCTTTCCTGGAGAGGGTGGGTTGCAAATCCCATTTGTGGCGTGTGTTTGTGCTGTCAAGATTAGGCTTATTAGATGATGATATTGGCAATTTGTCCTGCTGAGAGATATTGTGATCCCTCGATCCCTCGATCCCTCGTCTGACAGTGCCTCTCTCTGGAACCCTTGTTAACATAGTATCTGTACTTCTGATACAAAACAACATTTATGATTTATTGTGTGTGTGTTTTTCCTGACAATTGTACAAGAAAAAAATCATGTTTAAAAAATCAATCGTAAAACAATGTGTGGATGTTAGGTGGTGATTATACAGAAATGAGTGGTCGTTAAAAGGTTCATAAAACTCATTAGATGCAATCGTTAGTTTCTCAATTGGTGATTTCACAGAAAAGTCTTAATCCCAGATCTTATTTATTTATTTGTTTGTAAATGAATCGTCAGTTTAATTTGTATTTTTAAAAGTTGTTAAGTGGTTTTTCTGAGCATAAATAAACCAAAGTGAGCATGGCCACTGTTGATTCAAAGCAACATTTTATAGTCACACTTTCCAGAGAATTTGTTTATAGTCTCAATAATTGCCAACCAGCAGAATTTATGTCTGAATTTAATGAGGTGGAATCTTTGTTTGAGTGACCTAATAGCAAGCCATCTTTTTCAATTTGTTATTTTGCTGACGTGTTTATTTGATATTTTGAGCTATTTTCATCTTTACATTTGTTATCTATGTCAAATGTCTGTGACCTCCCCCAACCCTGAACCCAATTTGTTATTCAAAATTACCTATATATAATGTTGCATTTTTTAAATGGTTATAAATGTAGTACTACTGCAGGGTCACCCTGTACCACGCCTGCTATAGTTCTACATGTATTTGTCATCATATAACTTCTGAGAATCTGGAAATCATCTTACTGTGGAATTTTATGGTGTGTTTACAGACACGTCATTACTTGTATATGGGGTGAAATTGGTACCTTTGAGATTCAAAATTACCTTTGTAACGTTCTATTTTATTAATAGTCATGAATGTAGTATTTCTGTTCGTATACACTCCACATTTTTGGAACTGAATGCGTGTATGTGAGCATGGGTAATAATTATGACAATTTATATAGCATCTATGAAACATGCTCCTGGGCAATTGAGAAAAAAAAAATCCATATAAAACCTTAGAGAAAATACAGATAATTATAGGCATTATTGGAACGCTAACAAATCAAATAAGTAAGAACATTTTGGGATCAACACTAATAAATAAAAAAACTGGCATTGCTATAATAAAAAAAGAAGGTAATTTTACACATTTAAACCTAGGACCAATAACAGAAGAAGATAATAAGCCTTTTTGAGAAATATGGCGGACACAATGATACACCACTATAAGGTTTGGGTAAATTTGTCTGTATGAATCCAAACCAAACAGTACACACCTATCACGTCCGCCACACCTCAAAAAGGCTTATAGATGAGGGACCGGTTGGATGAAGGTGAAACCATGTCATCACCAGGGGGAAAAACAAATAAGTTGTTATTACCATATTCTGCCTGACCAGTTTATCTTGTTATTTTTAACACACAAACAACAACCTGCACCTGAAGCGAGAGCTTTGACGTCATAGTGTTTTCTGTGGATGACTAATAAAGTTCAAATGGGGCTGATTGTTCATTCATGCGAATCTCTTATTTTAATGTCTGCAACTTCTGTTCTGAATAACAAATGTTCCCTTACTTTAAAAGAGAAATTAACCTTATTTGGGGAGGTCCTCTGTTGAATTTTCAATTTCAACTTTGAATTTAGGAAAAATCTGTTAATGTTTTCTTGCTGAAAATAGCAGGCAAGATTCTCAGAAATCATTAAATCACACCTTTTATGGTTTCTCAAAATATCTATGTTATTCCCTGAATGATCAACTTTAATGTAGTAATTAAATATTAATAACATGATTACATCTCATATTTGTTGACACCCTCACACCCTCTCACATTTCCGTCTGAAGATTTTCCGTCATGTCTTCTTTTGTTTTGTTTCACACTATCTTCAGATGCACTGAGGGAGCAATGTCCGAAGACTTATTTCGTCTGTGATAACTTGGCTTGTGTGGGTCCTGATAAGGTGTGTGATCTCCACCTAGACTGTCTACTAGGGGAGGAGGAGACAAGTCAGCAGTGTGGTAGGTTCTTAGTTCCACACCGTTGCACTTTTTACCAGAAGCCAATTTCAAGACCGATTAGGGGCTTCAAATTAGATGTACGCACTTTTGGGATAAAACAAAAATTCACATTGATTTCTGTCCTGAACCAAGGATGGCTTTCATTGGAGAAAAAATACCACAGAATTCTGAGCTAATATTCTATTGGATGAATACGCAGACCTGGACCCAACTTCATAGAGCTGCTTAAAGGGAAGGTACACGTTTGGTAATTACTCAAAACAAATATTAACTTAAAAACTGACCTGGTAACGAGCATTGAAGAGCTGTTGATAGTATAAAACATTGTGGGAAACGACTCCCTCTGAAGTAACATAGTTTTTGAGAAAGAGGAAATTTCTATCTAAAATAATAAAATACTTCTAGCTAGAAGTCTTTTATTCCTATCTGAAAGCACACAAATTCGTCCAACAAGGGTGTTTTTTCTTTCATAATTTTCATGCAACTTCGCCCAATTCGAACCCCAAATTTTCACATTCGGACACATGGGACACACTAAGTGAGAACACTGGTCTTTGACAATTACCAAACGTGTACAGTGCCTTTACAACAGACAACATAAACAGACAACATTGCTTAAAAATGTTCTGCTAAGTACAAGTAAGAACTAAGTACAATGTTAAGTACCACTTACATTGTGCAAATGCAAAATGGTATTTTGGCTGTTAATTTTATTCTTGTAAGCTTGATTTTGTAGCTCTATAAAATTGAGTCCTGCACACTAAGCAGGGCCATGATATTGGCTACTGGTTTCATCAGGCTTCCAGGGTGCAGTGGCTTTTTGCTCTTGATACAACTTTAGGCTTTTTAGAAATTTAAAACTACCTCAATAAATTAACTTTTTAAAGAGTTTTTATTTGACATTTTCTGGTTTTGTTGGTATTCAGGAATCATTCCGTTTGGTGGAGCATGTTCATTTGAAGATGGCTGGTGTGCCTGGCAGAATGTTCAACAACAGGATGACTTTGACTGGACGAGAAATAATGGAAGCACACCGACCAGTAAAACAGGCCCAAGTATAGACCATACACTCGGAAATGATAGAGGTAATTAGGACAAGATTTTGG
The DNA here is from genome assembly GCF_032118995.1 of Asterias amurensis. NCBI lineage: Eukaryota > Metazoa > Echinodermata > Asteroidea > Forcipulatida > Asteriidae > Asterias > Asterias amurensis. The sequence continues at coordinate 21,670,605 of NC_092648.1, forward strand.
ACAATGGAGAGCTGTGTAAACATTGTGAGAAACGGCTCTCTCTGAAGTAACATAGTTTTTGAGAAAGAGGTAATTGCTCTCTCAAATATTGAAAGACTTCAGGCCTGAAGCCTTTTATTAGCCATCTAAATGCACACACATTGTGCGACAAGGGTGATTTTTCTTTCTTTATTCTCATGCAACTTTGATTTTTTTTTTTTTTTAGGTCACTATGTCTACACTGAAGTTTCTGGTGCAGATCCAGGTCATACAGCTTTTCTCAGAAGTGTCTGGTTTCAGCCTCCACCTGCAGAGACATATGACAGAACCTCCCAGCACTATGAAACTTGTAAAGTATGACATTCTGAAGCCAACCTAACGAGCGCTCTGATTACTTTTATGTGTTTTGACAACTATTTCAATGGTTTTGGGTACTTTTTGTATCACACAAAACGCAAACATCTACAGATTTACAGATTTATGTTAAACTTAAATGGTTTAAAGGTAATGATAGCAGAAAGCTTTCCTTGAAATCTTACTTGCTAGGGTGCTGTATCTTTTGAGAAATTTAGCTATAAAAATCAAAGACCTTTAGAAGCATTAAGAAGTATCAAATTCAGTTATTTGAGGTCTTAAGAAATGGATGCACAGTTGAGAAAAGAGAAAAGAGCCAAATTACGCTGCGTGTAAAACCGTCGCATAAAATGTGAGAGGGTATAGCTGTTTCTCCCCTATTTTATTCACTTATTCTTGGTCTTACATTTGGTTTACGTAGCATTTAAAGGGTCATACCAAGCCTTGAAAGTGACTTTGTAAAGTGTGCATATACCCTGTGACTGCCGAAAATTACACAACTGACATTTTCATCATGATGACGTCAGGGCTCAATTTCATAAAGCTGTTTAGAAGAATACTGCCTGACAATAATCTTTGCTAAGCAAAAGTTGAGTGGAGCACTAGTCACAACAATATAAACTTAATGTAGTTTTGGCTGTAAGTCCGCTGCTGTTAAGCAATACTTTTCTTTTACTTATTAAGTTTTTGTGCTTTCAGGCTTTATGAAATTGATCCGAGGTGAATTGGGTCAAAAGCCAACTATGCTGTCTGATAGTTAAATCTTGTTCTTCTTCCAGGTGCGTTTTTCATATCATATGTATGGATCGGGAACAGGACAACTGAAATTGTACGCTATTCAGAATGGATCAAGTCACACTGGTATCAGTCAGTTGTTTAGTCAGTCTGGTGACCAAGGTGACATGTGGATGACGGACGTTGCTAGTCTGTCTGCCATCACTGAGAGGTAAGAATAAACCATGAGGCTGTTGTAGGTGCTGATCTTTAATAGTAATAATAATAAATATCATAAAGACCTGTAATGCGCACATCCATCCATAATGGGTGTCGTGGCCAAGCTGATAAGAGCACCGAATTCAAGCTCTGGTGTTTGTGCTCGGCAGAGAGTGGGTTTGAATCCCAGTCGTGACACTTGTGTCTCTGAGCAAGACACTTAACTACGTGCCTCTCTCAACCCAGGGGTAAATGGGTACCTGTGAGGGCAGAGATGGTTCTTGTGATTGATTTAGCTTAGTGTGCTACATACTTGGAAGCACAGGCTGTATACTCCCCAGGGAGCTGAGATGGTTTAAGGATTTAATTAATTGGCCCAATGACCAGGCGTAATAATGTTGGAAGCGCTTTGAGATGCCCATCAGGTGTGAAAAGCGCTATATAAAAACTGATTCTTACTATTTTTCTTACCCTGGTGATTGTTTAGTAAACAAATCGAAAGAAAACAGACACAACAAAATTAGTCCTTGAAAACTTGTGAAATAAAACAAGTTTTGAGACGTTTTCTTTGTGCCGGCAACTGCCAAGTCAGGCTAGTACTGTTATAATTTTTTTTATTATAAAGATTTTCAATACTGTTGTACCCTCTAGTTACTATCTTCAGTTTGAAAGTACTCGAGGTTGGAGGTATACAGGCGACATAGCATTGGATGATATTTCACTCAGTCCACAGTGCTTTCAGCTCCTAGATCTGACCCTTGACACGACGACCCCTGACCCTGCAACAACGATCACGATGACTGAACCACTGTCATCCCAGTCGATTGAACCAGGTGGGTTTTATGGCTGCATGATAGAGGGGTTAGAGGGCTTTGTGGATGTCATGTCCGAGTGGATAGAAGCACTGGACTCGGTCGAGGTCTGGTGTTTCTGTTTAGCAGAATGTAGGTTCGAGTCCCAGTCATGACATAATTACTATAATTGCTTCTCTCCACCAAGGGGTAAATTTTTACCTGTGATGGCAGAGATGGTTCTTGTGATTGATTTAGCTGAGTAGCGTATATTTGTTGCACAGGCTGTATACTCCCCAGGGAGCTGAGATGGTTTAAGGAATGAATTAAGGCCCTGTGACCAGGGGTAATAATGTTGGAAGTGTTTCCCCACGTGCATTAAAGGTAGGGTCATAAAATGGTAAGTATGACAAAAATAATAATAATTATTTCTCATTGCAGTGAGCAATTTGCCAACACCGGTCTCCAGCAATCAAACAGTGTTTCATTTCAGCACATGTGGTGCCTTGGAGGATCAGGGACCTACACAGTCACAGTGTGATGTCGCTTACAGCTTTGAAAATATCTCAGTCAGGGTTGAAGAAGGAATTCAGAAATGGATTGTTCCTTCCAATAAAACTTACAGGTATGCAACATCCCTTTGCTCCCTAATTCTTTAGGACTTAAAAAACCTCTCTTTTAACTCCTGGGCTCGATTTCATAGAGCTGCTTAAGCAGAAAATATTGCTTAACTAATGTCTGCTAAGCAACAATAAGCAGGATACCAGTCACATTTTGTATATGTGAAATATTATTTGAGATGGTAACCTTTTTCTGGTAAGCATTATTTTATTGTGCTTAGCTAGTTTTTGTGCTTAAAGCAGCTCTATGAAATTGGGTCATGTAACCATACTCTTACTATACTTCCATCCCCTGTTCTGGTCCCAAACCACAAATCCTCATCTCCGCACAGCCATTTTAACTCCTTGCTCCTCTCACTTGAGTTACAAAGGACTGTATCTAACCTACTGCCTCCAATTCCCATGTTCCTCCAGGCCTGAAACTTCATGGAGGCAATGCCTCCATGCCCCCTGGTCATTGCCTTGGTGCCCTTGAAATGCTCCAGTAGAAGTTTACCATTGGGGTCCATTGTAGACTTACCATTTTATTTCTCACTGTTTTTTTAATTTTGTTTTTCTTGTTAGCCTGAAACTTGAAGGAGCAGGTGGAGGGACTGGTGTTGAGAATACAAGCCCCTCGCATGGTGCCGAGATTGAGGCTAGTTTCAATCTATCGGCAGGAGATCAACTCTTCATCTTAGTGGGACAGAAAGGAGAGGATGCATGCGACGATGCTGGATCGGTAAGCATAGAAGACTTACATGTAAGCCGTCTTCCCTTTGGACTTTTGGGGTTTAAAGTTTTGGACTTTTCTGTAGAAGAACCAAATTAAATCCAATGGGGATGCATGTCAACTTACCGTGATCGTAATGTAAAACTAACGGGCCAAAAAGGTGGCAGAAGACTTCTGTGCAGCAACGGTAATTTAACAGGGCCGCTAAAAAGTCCAATGGGAACAGCTCCACGCTGTACTCTCAAACAACAATTGGACAATAGCTGCTCTCGGTCAGAAAAAATGTGTGCGTGACCTCAGCTTTCCAGCAGCGTTGCACGTTTTGCAAGGGGGGTCTTTATTGTAAGTCTCAGATATCTCAATGTCAATTTATATCAAAGTATTCTTAATTATATTTGATCCTTTTTCGAAATGAAGAGTTTATAACTATTATTTTACAGCCCCAATTTGGACCCAGTGCTGTGTGTGGCAATGATTTGACCGATGCTACGAGACAACAGTTTGGTGTGGGCGGATACATGGCTGGAGGAGGCGGTGGGGGTGGAGGGGGTACATTTGTTGCTAAGGTGAGTTAATTAGGGAATAACAGTGCGAGGACCTGGTCTTCACTGTGTGGTAATGACCAGGTTGGTGGCTGGCCGCTGTTAACAAACCAAGATGTACAAAATGTATGCTAGTTTATTTACTAATTCCAGAGTTGGTCTATATATCACATGTTAATACATCCCCACGTGATTGGTTTTTGAATGTGAAAAATGTTAAAATGTGAACTAATGTTGCAAAGTCTGGCAGTCCTTATGCTCCAAGAATGTTCAGGATATAACAAAAAGAGGAAATGTTACAGTGTATGTTTTAGGATACTATCCAAATTTAATGGCAACTTAAGAACTAATTGATGGGTTGATTTCTATTTTAAACAATAATTTTAGATCATATTTAGCTTTAACCAATGCCAAGTAGCATGAGGCTGGGTTAGCTGTCCCAAAAATATAAGGGTTTTATTATTTTACACTTTAGCTAAGGATTAGGTTTTCAGTCCTACCTGACTGCGTGGGCTTTCCCCATTTGGAGTTTTCCTCCCACATATGTTAAAGATAATAATTATTTTATCATCATCTTCTCTACAATGGTCTACTGGTTACAGCACTAGTCCCTCTGGATGGTTCATTGGTTTCATTTCCAGAAAGATATGATGATGATGATAAAATCTGCCATGTAAGATCGAGACTAAAGACAAATTTTGAAATGTCATTTTATTTGAGGGGTTATCTTTCTTTTAAAGTCAAGTCCTTGTTATTAATCTTTAAAGACAGTGGGCACTATTGGTAATTCACAAAGACCAGTCTTCTCACTTGCTGTATCTCAACATATTCATAAAATAACAAACCTGTGAAATTTGAGCTCAATTGGTCATCGAAGAGGCGGGAAAATGATGAAAGAAAAAACACCCTTGTTTTTGTACTTTCAGACAGGAATAAAAGACTTCTAGCTAGAATTCTTTTAATATTTAAGTGAGAAATCACCTCTTTCTCAAAAACTACGGTACTTCAGAGGGAGCCGTTTCTCACAATGTTTTATACTATCAACAGCTCTCCAATGCTGGTTACCAAGCCAGTTTTTGAGTTAATATTTGTTTAATTACCAAACGTGTACCTTCCCTTTAACAAAGATTCTACTAGAGTTGAAACATCAGGACATTACTTAAAGTGTATCATAAAGATAATCTTGAGCATTCTTAAGAAATGATGTAACTAATTTGACACCCTGATGTGTGATTGTAGTTGGATGTCTCATCTGGTGATTACATACCACTGCTGATTGCTGGGGGTGGAGGTGGATTGTCCTTCAGTCCTTCCCAGACATTGGGTGATATTCACGGATCAATAGACGCCCCCGGCACGGGTCAACCAGGGATTCAAGGATCATCCATTGATGTATCGGGTAAGATTTTTGTAATAATTGATTTGCATTTTTTACATTATGAGAGGGTCACTGTAACCAGTAAAAAATTGTAAGACTTACAATTGTTTACTGGTTACAGCGACCCTCTCATGATGTGAACAGTGAATAGAAAATAAAAACTGAAACTAGTAAAACCCTGAAAAATTTGCCAGTCAATATGTGTATAATTTTGAGACATGAACATTTTGATTAATGAAACTCAACTGGTTTGCTCGCCTACACAGGTTCTGGAGGTGGCTGGAACGGTACCAGTCTTAACATGACCCAAGCCAGCGGTATGTCCTTCTTACAAGGAGGTATGGGTGGGTCAGGGTGTGCCTTGGCTCATCTAGATGCTGATTGGAGAATACAGGGAGGGTTTGGAGGAGGGGGCGGAGGATGTACTTCAGGGGGAGGTGGGGGCGGTTACACAGGTAAGTTCTTTAAAAATGTCAATATTATTTTTCTTTTCAAAGGGTTTGGGTACTTTTTGTAGGACACAAAACACAATGTCCACAGATTTGCATTTAACTTACATGGTTTAAACATAATACTTGGTAAAAGGCTTCCCTTAAAATAATTACTTGCTAAGGTGATATAATTTTTGAGAAATGAGTAAAACAATGTCACAAAAATAATTTTCGCCTCAGGAAACTAAAACTATTTTAGCATGTAAAACGTATTGACACAACTCTCCTGAAAACATTGCTCTGTGATTTTCACTTTTTCTAAAAATCATTGACATTTAATCAAGCTGAAACTTCTACAGGTAAATTATATTACATAAATCTTCATTCACAGTGAGTAGGGATTCATGCCATGGCCAAAAACTTGATCTACAAGTTGTGTCAAAACCCTTTAAGTGATTGAAGACATTACATTTCTGGTTGGCTTCCTTAATTAATCTGTTTTCATACTCTATTTATTGATCAGGAGGAAATGCTCCTCTTTTTAAGGACTTGACTGGAAGTGGGCAAGGAGGAACTTCTTATGTGCATCCTACAGGATTCAATGTACAAAGGAAATCAGGTAAAGACACAAGGAAACAGTAAAGTCTTTTTTTTATTATAATAGTAAATAATAATAACCGGATTTATAACGCGCCTTTTGCCAAAGGATACAAAGCGCCAGGTATTATAACTATTATTAGAAACACCAGAGTTTATATTCGGTGCTCTTAACCGCTCGGCCACGACACTTCCACAACACCGCTGGTAACACCAAGGCAACGTTCTAAACATACATGACTTATTTAAAAAACTCCTCAGCAGATAAAATGCTAGACATTGACAAAATAATAGGTATAAACCAGAAGCAATCATTGGGTTAATTTCTTAAGATAAACATGAGGAAATAGAATTAGCTGCTGCAAACTGCTAACCAACCAAAAGGACCATGGCATTAATGCTAAAAGCCTTCCAGAAAGACTCTGCTAGAGTGGAAACGTCAAAGCCTTCGAGAAAGGCTCTGCAGGGTTTTAAGCGTCAGGCCGTAAACTACTTTGTGTAAGATAAACATGTTGAACTTTTATATCTTGATCCTCTTCTACAAGGGAAGAACACTGGATCCGGGAGTGTTATCATCAGAGCCATCCTCTCCTGTCCAGCCAATGAGATCCTTACAGACGATGGGACTAGCTGTGTCTGTAAGTTCACTTCATGTGGAAATCTATTTTAAGTAGTGTTGGTTCTAAGAAGATCTAGTGGTTGATAAATCAACGTGTTGATCAGTATGCTCTGCTTTTTTCGTAAAGTTGTGATCAGTATGCTCTAATCATCTTCAGGAGAATGAAGAAACTTTTGTGTGACGTTCGTGTGACTGTCCCTGCCTGCTTCCTTTTAAGAGGCTGCCTCTTTTTTTTCTTTTCCCTTTTTTTTCTTCTTTTTTTTAACGAAAGTAATAGGATACATTTTAACAATCTCAGATGGAGAAAGATTCATTAAAAAAAATAGCCTAGCCGGTGGTCTTAAAAAATGTGTCAGGCGGCCATTTTTGAAAGAAAAAAAAGGGCCCTCCCTTTTTTCAGAAAGGCAGGACGCTAAACAGGTTTGGATTTTCATTGTCCTTAATGTAGAATCTGTTGTTTTTGTTGTTTTGCAGACCTTCCTGAGAATGGCCTTCCTGTAGCTGTGATAGTTGGTAGTATCCTACCTGTACTCATCATTCTCATCTGCATCATGGTGTTCATGGCAATCAGTGAGTACATTCATGTGTATGTCTGGTAATGAAACCAAGGATGCCTCATAAGTGAACTGTATTCTCTGAGGACACAAACAGTACACAGTGTTGACTTTGTTGGACGCTGAACCAAAGTTACAGCGTGCTGACAATGTTGTTTTATGTAACTGCACCTGATTGGTTGAAGAAGGGTGCCCCTGCCCATTTGCAACAAGGAACCCCAGAAAAGCTCTTGGAAAATATGTGCAAGGTCTCAAAAATACCAACTGGACAGGATTTGGCAAGCCCACCCAACATGACAAAACTAGCCAAAGGTGGCACCACAGCGTGACCCAACATCGTGAAAACTCTCTTTTCATGTTTTCGCTGTTTTCAAACATCAAATAATTTACAGTGGGAATATTCTACCAGACTATCTTTATACCTTGTCAGTCATTGGCAAATCCATGAACTATACTTATTTTTGTCTTGTGAATGCATTTAGTTAGGGTGTGCCACAGAGGAGTGTTATTAAAACATAGATCTTCAAATTATTGTCATTTAGTTGATTTTAAACATGCTCTGCAACTGTGTCCTGTTTTGCTGAAACTGTTTAGGAAGAAATAATGTTTTTTGAAATGATTCTCAAAGGTTACCAACGGAAGAAAAAAGAACTCGCAGGGACTGTTCGAGGAACGGACACTGTGGACTACCAGCTAAATCAGCTTAGACACAACGCTTCATCGGACTTTAACCCATGCTATCAGCTTGGTGACGGAGCAGTTACCATCAAAGATCTGATGGAATTACCAAGAGAGAATCTGAAACTCATTGGGTAAGACACGAGGCACCAAAGGAAAAGTTGAAACTTATGTTAATCTTGTTAGTGAAGGGTTGGGATCAAAGGTAACGACCCATTTCCATTGAAAGTTTGTTGCCAGCATTTTTAAGGTCACAACCCAAAAAAAAATTTGGTTGAATTGGCCCTTGGTTGATCACTGGCAAATGACCAAAACAGTTATTGTGTACAACCGCTGAAATGCAACCCAGTTCATCTGAGATGTAGGCTGGTACCAGACCATTGGAGACAATGAGAATGATGGTATTCAGGCGTAGCGATCAATGCTAATGTGCTGTATGTGTAATGTTTGTTCTTCTGCAGTGCTTTAGGTCAGGGTGCTTTTGGGGAGGTTTATCATGGTCTGTTCCAGCCACCTGATGAGAAAGAGCCGTATGAAGTAGCAGTCAAGGTAGGAACAATCATTATGAAGTCTTAAGCCTGGTTCATACTTCCCGCGAATGCGAAGCGAATATTGACATCAGATGGCTGTTTTTGCCGAGTATGTTTCGCAGAAGTTGAGCACATCTCTACTCTTCCGAATTACTCCTTGTAAATTTGTGTCGTCAAAATTCAAATGGTATTCGCGTTCCATTTGAAAATCTGAAAGTCATTGGGCAACTTTTGTAGGGCACCAAGGCCAAGACCAGAGGCAGCATAGGCCATGGCTTCCAATACCTGCATGTAATTCCAGGCCTGTGCCGTCTTACTGGTGTTTTCACAAACCTTACTGTCTTGAGTCTTCCCCCTCCTCCTTAACCCATTTGTCTTCCTCCAACAGACATTACCTGAGAGATGTACGAGCCAAGATGAGACGGACTTCCTGATGGAAGCCCTGATCATGGGTAACTTCAGACATCCCAATATTGTCTCGCTGAAGGGTGTATGTTTCACCCAGGCTCCTCGGTTCATTCTACTGGAGTACATGGCAGGGGGAGAGCTGAGACAGTTCCTCAGGGATTCACGACCAAGAAAGGTGACAAATTTATTTTTTGATAATATAAAATATTGTGAGAAACAGCTCCCTCTTAAGTAACGTAGTTTTTGAGAAAGAGGTAATAATTTCTCACACAAATAATAAAAGACTTCAGGCCTGAAGCCTTTTTAGGCATCTGAAAGCACACAAATTTGTGCAAGAAGGAAGGTTTTGCTGTCATTATTCTCTTGCAACTTTGATGACCAATTGAGTCCAAAGTTTTACAGATTTGTCATTGTATGCATATGGTGAGATAAACCAAGTGAGCATACTGGTCTTTTGACAATTACTAAAGGTATTCAGTGCTTTAGAAAAAAACTTAAAAACCTGTTGAAGAAAACTTTGAGGAAAAAACAAGGCTTTATTTATCTTTATTTTTTTCAAAAGAACTCATCTTTCTGATGCAATCTTATGCCAAGATTGGTTTTATTATTTACAAGTATATGACTTCTGTCACTTTGTGTCTAGAAGTGACCCATTTGAAAGGAACTGTATTTGAACAAATTTGTTGATTGGTATTTTCTTTTTCTGTCTGTCTGTGTCATCTTAAAGGGCCAGCCATCGGTACTGGATATGTCCGACTTGTTACTGATTGCCCATGATGTGAGCAGAGGATGTGAATACCTGGAATCACGTCATTTCATACACAGAGACATCGCTGCCAGGAATGTCTTACTGTCGAGCAGAGAGAGGGGCCGGTCAGCTAAGATCGGTGACTTTGGGATGGCTAGAGACATCTACAGGTAAAGAGCTCAAGCAGTAAGGGTCGCTGTGAGCAAGTTCGAGTGTGCACCATGGTTAACTTAAGGTTGATGGTTGACTAGGCTTCCAAACAAGTCGTTCGAGTGAATGCGTCACTGCCTATGTGTGTTGCTGATCAGCAGTTGACCAAATGTGCGCATTTGAACTTGCTTTGTCTTGAAAAGTTAGGCTTGTGTACGTATTTTCCAGCGATAACTTGGTAATAAATGTTATTCTGCAATCTAGGTTTTTCATGTAAAGTGAGAAGAAATAACATGTTAATAGACATTGTTTTCAAAGCTTTTAAAGAAACCATGATTTAGCAGGTAGAAGGTGTGTTGGTAAGGATCTTTCCAGTCATGTGGTAAATTGAAATTTAAAATGCTAGCAAAATATGAGTATATTTGAAATTTTTATCACTTTTTGATGATGGTGATTTTTTGCTTTTCAGAGCGGACTACTACAGAAAAGATGGTCTTGCATTACTGCCAGTCAAGTGGATGCCACCAGAAGCATTCCTAGATGGCATATTCACCTCCAAAACAGACGTTTGGTAAGACGGACATAAAAGACAATATGATTCACCTTCAACTTTTTTGGGGGTGGGCATTTTAATACCACTTACTACATGTCATGTGGCTGATTTCACAAGAGTTAAAATTGATCTTATGTGTAAATTAGTAAGCAAATTAAGATACTATGGTGGTATAGAAAACTCAACTTAAGATGAATCCTAGTGCTTTGTGAAATGGAGCGTTACCGCTATATTCTGGGCTTATGGTGTTCTGCAAAATACTTGATTCTTTGGGCAGTTAGCGCATAATTTTTAGTATAGTGCTAAGTTACACTGAGAAATCAATGCTTACAGGCGTCCTGTATTATTCTTCCTTGTTGTTGGTATGACCAGGTCGTTTGGTGTGTTGCTATGGGAGATCATGTCGCTTGGTTACATGCCGTATCCAGGGATGAGTAATCAAGAGGTTATACATTTTGTGACTGCAGGACGAAGGATGAATTCTCCAGCGCAATGCCCCAGACCAATGTAAGCTGATAATAATAAGAATAGCAATTCATTTTTGTTTTACCCATATACACCAATGTGTGGTAGCACTGTATACTCAGTATGAGCTCTGTTAAATAAATCAAAGGTGAATTACTCGGGTGGGATTTGAACCCATGACTCTGCAATTCTAAAGCAGTGTCTAACCAACTAGACCACCGAGATTGCTTGGTAGCTAGAAGCAGTTTGATTCCTAATTTCAGCAGCAGGTACCACAATGATTAAATAGATGGAAATTGACTGGTGTGTAATATAGGTAAAACCCAAATTAATATTCTGTATCCCTGATGCAAGTTTCCATCTTTTAAATCGTTGCGGTGTACCATCCAGTGTCTCTGGATGATTTTTTAGGATGTTTATTATTTTAGATAACCATTTTTTCATATCGGCATAACAACAGCCAAGAAGAAAGAAAAGTTCAGTGAACATTTATTTCATAACGTAATTTGTGTTAAAAATTTAAAGTTTTAAAAACACTTTAAGGCAGGGGACACTATTGGTAATTACTCAAAATAATTATTAGCATAAAACCTTTCTTGGTGACGAGTTATGGGGAGAGGTTGATAATATAAAACATTGTGAGAAACGGCTCCCTCTGTAGTGCCATAGTTTTCGAGAAAGAAGTAATTTTCCACGAATTTGATTTCGAGACCTCAGATTTAGAACTTGAGGTCTTGAAATCAACCATCTAAACGCACACAACTTCGCGTGACAATGGTGTTTTTTTCTTTCATTATTATCTCGCAACTTTGATGACCGATTGAGCTCAAATTTTCACAGATTAGTTATTTTATGCATATGTTGAGATACACCAACTGTGGAATTTAGTCTTTGACAATTACCAAAGTGTGCACTGCCTTTAAACAAGGGAATGTTTAAAATGGCTTTGTGACGGCCGATTATGAACTCTTTATAATTAACTGTTCCTGATTGAAATAGATATTTATGTTTATTCTGAGCAGACATGACCTGATGGCGTTGTGCTGGCAGCAGGACCCGGACAACAGACCACTCTTTGCTTCCATCATGCAGAACATTGCCTCCTCTCTGCAGGTCAGTAGAAATACTCCTCCAACCCACCCCCATTCCCTGCTCCTCTAACCCCGTAAAGGAACACGTTGCCTTGGATCGGACGAGTTGGTCTATAAAAAGCGTTTGTAACCGTTTTTTATAAAAAGCATATGGTTGGAAAGATGTTTTAAAAGTAGAATACAATGATCCACACAAATTTGCCTCGAAATTGCTTGGTTTTCCTTTAACTGTGCGAACTAACACGGTCGGCCATTTATGGGAGTCAAAAATTTGACTCCCATAAATGGCCAACAGTGTTAGTCGACGAGGTAAAAGGAAAACCGTGCAATTTCGAGGCATGTTTGTGTGGATCATTGTATTCTACTTTTACATCTTTCTACCCATGCATTTTATAACAACCAGTTACAAACGCTTTTCAAAGACCAACTCAATCGATCCAAGGCAACGTGTTCCTTTAACCATCCCCTACTCGCTCCCTGACAACAGACCACTCTTTGCTTCCATTATGCAGAGTATTGCCTCCTCTCTGCAGGTCAGTAGAAATACTCCTCCAACCTGCCCCCATTCCCTCCTCTCCATCTCCTACTCGCTAACTCACACCCAGTCACCCACTACCAGCGACTTAGTGTTCATTGAATACAGAAAACAACTAAATGCATACTTTTCAAGTAAATTTCTTACATATTTCAGATGCAGCTGGATTTCAATAAAAGTAGAAAAATTACATTACATCACAACATGTGGAAACCTATAGAAAGGAACATTTTAAAAGATCCAACTCGTTGGTTTAATTACAACACACCCGAGTATTTTTGTTTTCTTCTTCGAAACCAGGGTCCTTTTTTTTTTCTTCATTTGAGAACATTTTTTGCCTCAGTTCCCCATTTTAATTAAAGGAGCACGTTGCCTTGGATTAGACGAGTTGGTCTATAAAAAGCGTTTGAAACCGTTTGTTATGAAATGCCTATGTTTAGAAAGATGCTTTAAAAGTAGAATATAATGATCCACACAAGTATCACTCAAAATTGCGCGGTTTTCCTTTTACGTCGCGAACTAACATGGTCGGCCATTTATGGAGTCAAAAATTTGACTCCCATAAATGGCCGACCGTGTTAGTCAACTAGGTAAAAAGAAAACCATGCAATTTCGAAGCATATTTGTGTGTATTCTACTTTTACAACATCTTTCTACCCATAATGCATATTAAAGACCAACTAGACCGATCCAAGGCAACGTGTTCCTTTAACACAACAAAATCAAGTTTACTTCGAAAGTTTCCTTGGTCAGTGTTGAACAAACAAAGTTTCTGTGGCAAGGACTGTAATTTTGCCAAGTTGACTGATGCCTTACGAATTGATTTCTTTCTCAAACACACAGGATGTGAGTGTCTTAAACACTCCTCTTCCACAAGACTTGTTTGAGGAGGAGACAAACCCTGCTGTTATGAGGCCGCGAGATCCCAAACGCTCCCCCGTCCTTAAAGTGAACCAGTCCTATCGCCAACCATCTTGGGGAGATACCAATGGCAGAAAGAGGGGAGTTAGTGCATCCGATGGGGAGGAGTTCCTGAGTCCAGATTGGATGTCTGCTGGAAGCATGAAAGATCACCTCCTGCTGGACAATAACAACGTTAATAACTCAGCCGATTGTCTGGGAGCTTGTGGAACGACTCTTACATATCATCCAAATGACAGGAAACTGAACCAAAACGATGCAGAGAGAGGGGGCGAAGCCTGCAACGAATCAGTGAATAAGTTAAAGAAGAGACGGCGAGACAGAACAGAAGAGATGAGAGGGTCGAGACCAAACTCTGACACCTCGTTCACCCCACCGATAAATATCAACGAGCTCGCAACAGAAGGATCTGATCTTTTGGACAGGGAGAATGATTCCGAGGAGGAGGAGGAGGTCTCATGTCACCCACCGAGTAAATCATCGACACCAAGAAACACCTTCAGTCCAACCTCGCAGAATAGACTTGCCAAACAGTCTGCCATAGATTCCTCCCCACAGGGATCCATCAATAATGACCAATCTCCATGCTGCAGTGACAGGGCAGATGTGCCCCACCTGGACTTGAATAGAGAGTCACCCGTCCCTAATGGCAACGTCACCGGCGGCACGGACGCACACTCGGCTTCCCCGTCGCCAAGAATTCTGAACCGCTTCCGGTTGCCAGTCTTCTCTCGGCACAGCAGTCTGGAGGCGTCTCCATCGACACATTCCTCACCGCCTCTACCAATGTTAAACAGGATGCAGAGTCTTCCCGTGCGTCCAAATCCATATACCATGACAGACCTGAATGGTCTAACAACGCCTGATGATACCAGGAGCAGTTATGCCAGCAGCAACAGCCTCCAAGACGCTGCAAATAGAAGAGTTATGTTCAGTTCAGAGTCTGGCCATGTCATGTTTGAAGGTGATGAAAGAAATGGTTCAGTTGTTTGAAGGTATTTTGCCATTTCAGCATACTGTACTCTTCATTAACTTGATGTTTTGAGACATGTCGCCTGACATGGTTACGCCATTTTGGGAGTCAGTTTCTGTGTGTGTTATAACTGTGTTGTGAGCATTGAAGGCTTACACTCTTTGCATTCTCTTTAAATGCAATTTGAGTGTCAAAATGTCAAACCATGTAAGACAGTAGCTCCATGCGAGGCCAGTGCAAGAGGTGGTCCAGAACAGTGTAGCAGTATGGAAACAACTCTTGTATATCTAGTACACTTAAAACTTAATTTTGTTTGTATTACTTTTTGAGTTGATGCAGAAAACCAGTTTATAAGCAAAATTATATTACACTCTCTTACGAGACAAATAGGTGATTTGATTTGGCATTCGCCATAGAATTACCTTCCTCAATCAATCATCTTCTGCGAAATAATCACCGGACAAACCTGGTGGCCTTTCTTCCCATGCTTTTTAAAGTAAGCTAAAATTGCCTTAAGATCATTCAAGATGAGTTGTTGATCTTTTCATGTTGATCTTTTCACATTGATTTAAGCAGTTCCAGTATATGATTTATTCATATTTTGTTTCACTTATTTTATTTATTCTCTTCTAAACATTCCATTAACATGATAGAGAACTCTTAAAGACAATGGACACTATTGGTAATTGTCAAAGACCAGTCTTCTCACTTGGTGTATCTCAACATTTACATAAAATAACAAACCTGTGAAAATTTGAGCTCAATCGGTCATCGAAGTTGCGAGATAACTATAAAAGAAAAAACACCCTTGTCACACAAAGTTGTGTGCTTTCAGATGCTTGATTTCGAGACCTCAAATTCTAAACTTGAGGTCTCAAAATCAAATTCGTGGAAAATATCTTCTTTCTCGAAAACCACGTAACTTTAGAGGGAGCCGTTTCTCACAATGTTTTATACTGTCAACCTCTCCCCATTACTCGTTACCAAGTGAGGTTTTATGCTGATAATTATTTTGAGTAATTACCAATAGTGTCCACTGCCTTTAATACGATAGGGACCAATTTGTAACATCAGTGAAACAAGGTTTCAATTCACAATTTTTAGAAACTGCAACATGTGTTAACAGATTTTTTTATTTAAGTTGTGATTATGTTTTGGGAAAGAGTTGTGAAGAGTAAACTTATTTCTATCCTAAACCACCCCAACTCATATAGAGATAGTCAACATTGTGTTACCGCAAACCTTTCCATATCGTATTTCCACCATGCAAAGTTTCAAATCCTACTTATCATGTAGCTTGTAATAAAACAGACCATAAAACAGGTACTGAATTTTATAATTGAGAGAGTAAAATGCTTTAAAATGAAAGTGGGCATTTTGTAATTGTTTTTATTAATATTACCAACCATGGACCTTGCGATTAATTTTTAATCAAATACAAACATAATCTTCATAAAACCATTAAATATTAATTTTGGTTTTTACCCATACACCGATGTGTGTTAGCACTGTATACTCAGTACTTTCCCCGAGTCCTGTGAAAAATATCACGGGCATGTTACTCGGGTGGGATTCGAACCCACGACCCTTGCAATTCTAGAGCAGTGTCTTACCAACTAGACTACCGAGGTTGCCCGGCAGCTAGAGGCAGTTCGAATCCTATGTTTTGGCAGCGGGTACCGCAACGATATAATAGATGTTAAATTTGCATCGGGGATAAAGAATATTAATTTTGGTTTTTACCCATACACCGATGTGTGTTAGCACTGTATACTCAGTACTTTCCCGAGTCCTGTGAAAAAAATATCACGGGCATGTTACTCGGGTGGGATTCGAACCCACGACCCGTGCAATTCTAGAGCAGTGTCTTACCAACTAGACTACCGAGGTTGCCGACAGCTAGAGGCAGTTCGAATCCTAAAATCATTAAAGTGAGATGCAACTAGTTTGATGCACTCATATACTGTAGGCATACCAGTAGTAGCAATTTTTCCAAACAATGGAGATATTGTACATTATGCAGAAATTGTAAATCACAAACACAAATCATAAATTTGTCAGGGTACCCTTATATTTCAATGATGACTCACTTTATAGTCCCCCTGTAATTAAGAAGTAGAAGAAGATGCAATTTTGAAAGAATTTTTGTACAAATATTTATTGAATAGTAGCATGTGTAAATAGTTTGAATTGATGCAACTGGTACACATACATGTATATATTTTGTATTTGAACTAATTATGCAATTATTAAACAAATCATTTATAATTCTTTTTTATAATCCAAATGTTTATTTCACATGATCATGTCGTATAATCGTATAATATTGTTTTAAAATGTGGAGAAGCAGATGGATAACCCTTATATTTTGCACACAACACCTAAATATCAATTTAAAATGGAAGAAAATGGAATGTTTGTAATTATGCTGATCTTTGTATATTTTTGTTATTTCTAACGCAGTGTTTTGTTTTTACTGCCTTTTTATATTTTGAACTTTATTTTGTAATCGCAATATTTTGACAGTAAATTGTCATGCTGCTTTTTAATTATTAAATTCAGGATGAATATTCTGAAAATTGTGCAAGATCTGGTTAAATTAAAAAAAAAATTACTCTATTTGGGCCAAAATCACAAGCAGCAGTTTTAACCAATTCGGGCCAAAAAGTTGCAAAAAGCACAAGGGGTAAGTCCAGCTGTTTCATCAAGTATTGGGCCAAAAATTGCCAAAATCACAAGGGGTAAGTCCAGCTAATATATCCAATTCGGGCCAAAAATTGCAAAAATCACAAGGGGTAAGTCCAGCTGATTTTTCCAACTCGGGCCAAAAAATAAAAAAATCACAAGGGGTAAGTCCAGCTGTTTTAACCAATTCGGGCCCAAAAATTGCAAAAAGCACAAGGGGTAAGTCCAGCTGTTTCATCAAGTATTGGGCCAAAAATTGCAAAAATCACAAGGGGTAAGTCCAGCTAATATATCCAATTCGGCCAAAAATTGCAAAAATCACAAGGGGTAAGTCCAGCTGATTTTTGCAATTCGGGCCAAAAAATAAAAAAATCACAAGGGGTAAGTCCAGCAGTTATATCCAATTTGTGCCAAAAATTGCAAAAATCTCAAGGGGTAAGTCCAGCTGTTTTACCAATTTGGGCAAAAATTGAAAAAATCACAAGGGGTAAGTCCAGCTGTTTCAACCAATTTGGGCCAAAAAGTTGCAAAAAGCACAAGGGGTAAGTCCAGCTGTTTCATCAAGTATTGGGCCAAAAATTGCAAAAATCACAAGGGGTAAGTCCAGCTAATATATCCAATTCGGGCCAAAAATTGCAAAAATCACAAGGGGTAAGTCCAGCTGATTTTTCCAACTCGGGCCAAAAAATAAAAAAATCACAAGGGGTAAGTCCAGCTGTTTTAACCAATTCGGGCCCAAAAATTGCAAAAAGCACAAGGGGTAAGTCCAGCTGTTTCATCAAGTATTGGGCCAAAAATTGCAAAAATCACAAGGGGTAAGTCCAGCTAATATATCCAATTCGGCCAAAAATTGCAAAAATCACAAGGGGTAAGTCCAGCTGATTTTTGCAATTCGGGCCAAAAAATAAAAAAATCACAAGGGGTAAGTCCAGCAGTTATATCCAATTTGTGCCAAAAATTGCAAAAATCTCAAGGGGTAAGTCCAGCTGTTTTACCAATTTGGGCAAAAATTGAAAAAATCACAAGGGGTAAGTCCAGCTGTTTCAACCAATTTGGGCCAAAAACTGCAAAAAACACAAGGGGTAAGTCCAGCTAATTTATCCAATTGGGGCCAAAAATTGCAAAAATCACAAGGGGTAAGTCCAGCTGTTTCATCAAGTTTTGGGCCAAAAATCGCAAAAAACCTAAGAGGTAGTCCGGGAGTTTAAACCAATTTGGGCCAAAAATTGCAAAAATCACAAGGGATAAGTCCAGCTGTTTTGACCAATTCGGGCAAAAAAATTGCAAAAATCACAAGGGGTAAGTCCAGCTGATTTTTGCAACTTGGGCCAAAAAATGAAAAAGTCACAAGGGGTAGGTCCAGAAGTTTATCCAGTTTGGGCCAAAAATTGAAAAAATCACAAGGGGGAAGTTGGGGTGTTTTTATTCAAGAAAAAGTTAATCACAGAGGTAAGTCCAGCAGTTTTATCCATTTTCGACCAAAAATTGAAAAATGCAAAGGGGTTACCAGGAGTTTCATCCAATTCAGGCCATAAATTGAAAAAATCACAAGGGGTAAGTTCAGCTGTTTTATCAAATTTGGGTAAAAAATTAAAAAATAAATGACCAGGGGTAAGTTAAGCAAATTTATCAAATTTAGTCCAAAAATTGAAAAAAAAAAAAAAACATGGAAGCCAGCTGTTTTACCTAAAATTTGGGTCAAAATATTGAAAAAATCACAAGGTCATCAAAAGGTCCAGCAGTTTGTGCCTAACTTGGGCAAAAAATAAAACCCACCCCAAAACCACAGGGTCCAGCAGCTTTTATCCAGAGCTTCAGCATTGAAGCTAAACAAAACAACCCTTTATTTGCTTTAAGACTATTTTTCTACAAATGTAAACAAGAATAAACTGTACATAATAGTTAACTTGCGGGTACATCCATGACTTTTGTATTGAATCTCTTTTGAGGGAGTGCCGGCTCTGAAAAGAGCCGGTTGGGTCTCAAGTAAAAAGTAAATAGTTGCACTAACTGAATGACATTCTTTTTCAAGTTGAGATGTCTGACAGCGCACGGTCTACTCACTCTTTAGTTTTCCAGTTTTATTTCTACAGCACATAAAACGACACATCGCCCTCATGAGGAAAAATACCATGCAAACCAATATCAACAAAGCGATACAAAGGAAAGCAATGACATCAATGGAATTCAGCTGGAAAAAGTTCAAATCCAGTGATTTGGGTCTGAGATGGGCGCCGCCATATTTGATGCTGACCTCTACCCAATCAGCAGCTCTGTCTCTCGGGGTTGATGGTTGGTCTTTGAAGATGCGTGACCACTTCTCAGCGTTTGCTTTATACCTGCATGGTAAAATGAGGCACAGTATTCCAGAATTAGTAAACAATCAAAGGATATGTCATCATTGTGTTTGATATAGTTATTCTATTGCAAAGCTCTAGTCTCAATAAATGTTTCCATAATCATTCAGACAGTCTGCCCATTTTTATGTTTTGTTTTAATGTGATATCACATTGTGCTCCTTGGGGTTAAGGTGGAAGCATGATGGCAATGATGCAGAAGGGCCATAACAATGATTATAACACATCTCTTGCTTGTTCTGTATTCTGGTTGGCTGAAATGCAGTCACGTGGGTGAACTAATAACAGTCTAGTGATTGCGCGCGCGTGTGTTTTGCAGGAATAATGCCCGCTGGGCACTAGTCTTTGAAAATGCCTGGTTACAATAGTGCCTCTTGACGCGAACCGTGAACACCAACTAAAAAACTTCCTTTCTTTTCTAAATTTCTTTTCTTATTTCACATTTAAGACTGAGGTGTGTTACAAAACACACATTGACTGGCATAATTTGGTAACAAGTGATGTCTGTTCCCCCTCGGGCCTGTGAGTGTCCAGAAGAGGGACCTTTTTCCCTTGGCCTTCGGCCTTGGGAATAAAGTCCCTCTTTTGGTCGCTCAAAGTCCCTCGGTAAAATAGACGTACACTAGTTACCTCATTGCCAGTCAATAAGTGTGTACTATCATCACACATTGATACAAAAAAAACCACATCAGAATAAACATTGGAATCATAGTGCAATCGCTCACCGTTTATCCTCCAACACCTCAACAATGGCCTCATGAAAGATATCCTCTGTGATGGTAGTTATGTCAACCCCTTTCCCCAACTTCCTCGCCTCGATCCTCACCAGTATGTCAAATTGATCCCCAACCATCGGCAGACCGACGATCGGCACGCCATGGTAGATGGCCTCAAAGACACCATTCAGCCCAGCATGGGTGATCAGTGCCCTAGTTTTGGGATGAGCTGCAGCGGAGTGAAAAAACGTGAATCAAATTGAATGCAACATTTTTTTTTCAATTTGTTGTCCTGGTAGGCGTAAAAAACTTACTACAGAAACATTTCACTTTGTGCCTTAAAGGAATGCAAGTTGTACGGGAAAGAGCGTAAGCAATTTATGTGCCAAACAAATTTCAAGAAAACTGAACGAGATCAGTTTGTGCTGTTCCTCTCTGAAGGTTAAATTATGCAAGGGAATTGGACATATTTTTAAGGGTTTTTCTAAATTTGTTGAGAAAGGCTGGGACTCATGTTGAAATTCTCATGCGCACGTCAGCCCAGAGATACACCAATATTGCCTCCCAGTGAGAGTAGGCTGTAGACCAAACATAGAGACTATTTAGGGTAGACCTTGTGAGGGTACCAGAGCCCAGTGGGAGTAGGCCAACCAGTATGCCTACCATAGAACCAATCAAGGGTTGGCCAACCGTGAGCCCAGTGAACGTAAGGCCAACACGGAGCCTATAGGGTATAGACCTACCATATAGCCTGGTGAGGGTAGGCTAACCAGAGCCAAATGAGGGTAGACCAACTATGAGCCCAGTGAGGGTAGGCCTACCAGAGCCAAATGAGGGTAGACCTACTATGAGCCCGGTGAGGGTAGGCCTACCATAGAGCCTAGCTATGTAGGCCAACCATAGAGCCATTTGAGGGTAAACCTACCATACAGCCTTTCAGGGAGGGTAGGCCTACCATAGAACGTAGTGAGGGTAAGCTAACCAGATCCCAGTAAGGGTAGGCAAACCACAGAACCCAATGAGGGTAGGCCTACCATAGAACCTAGTGAGGGTAAGCTAACCAGATCCCAGTGAGGGTAGGCAAACCACAGAACCCAATGAGGGTAGGCCAACCATAGAGACTAGTGAGGGTAAACCTACAGAGCCCATCAGTGAGAGGGCCTACCATAGCGCCATGTGATAGACCTACACCATAATACCCAGTGAGGGTAGGCCAAACGTAGAGCCTAGTGAGGGTAGACCTACCAAAGAGCCCAATGAGGGTAGGCTAACCATAGAGCCTAGTGAGGGTCTACCATAGAACCCAATGAGGGTAGGCTAACCATAGAGCCTAGTGACTCATGTGGAAATTCTCATGCGCACATCAGCCCAGAGATGCACCAATATTGCCTCCCAGTGAGAGTAGGCCAAATAGAGAGCCCAGCTACTGTAGACCAAACATAGAGACTATTAATTAGGGTAGACCTTGTGAGGGTACCAGAGCCCAATGGGAGTAGGCCAACCATAGAGCCTATTAAGGGTATGCCTACCATAGAACCAGTCAAGGGTTGGCCAACCGTGAGCCCAGTGAACGTAAGGCCAACACGGAGCCTATAGGGTATAGACCTACCATATAGCCTGGTGAGGGTAGGCTAACCAGAGCCAAATGAGGGTAGACCAACTATGAGCCCAGTGAGGGTAGGCCTACCGTAGAGCCTAGTTATGTAGGCCAACCATAGAGCCATTTGAGAGTAAACCTACCATAGAGCTCATCAGGGAGGGAAGGCCTACCATAGAACCTAGTGAGGGTAAGCTAACCAGATCCCAGAGAGGGTAGGCAAACCACAGAACCCAATGAGGGTAGGCCAACCATAGAGCCTAATGAGGGTAAACCTACAGAGCCCATCAGTGATAGGGCCTACCATAGAGCCGTGTGATAAACCTACACCATAACACCCAGTGAGGTTAGGCCAAACGTAGAGCCTAGTGAGGGTAGACCTACCAAAGAGCCCAATGAGGGTAGGCTAACCATAGAGCCTAGTGAGGGTCTACCATAGAACCCAATGAGGGTAGGCTAACCATAGAGCCTAGTGAGAGTCTACCACAGAACCCAATGAGGGTAGGCTAACCATAGAGTCTAGTGAGGGTCTACCATAGAACCCAATGAGGGTATGCTAACCATAGAGCCTAGTGAGGGTAGACCTACCATAGAACCCAATGAGGGTAGGCTAACCATAGAGCCTAGTGAGGGTATACCATAGAACCCAATGAGGGTAGGCTAACCATAGAGCCTAGTGAGGGTAGACCTACCATAGAACCCAATGAGGGTAGGCTAACCATAGAGCCTAGTGAGGGTCTACCATAGAACCCAATGAGGGTATGCTAACCATAGAGCCTAGTGAGGGTAGACCTACCATAGAACCCAATGAGGGTAGGCTAACCATAGAGCCTAGTGAGGGTATACCATAGAACCCAATGAGGGTAGGCTAACCATAGAGCCTAGTGAGGGTCTACCATAGAACCTATCAGAGAGGGTATAGGTCTACCATAGAGCCTAGTGATAGACCTACCATAACACCCAGTGAGGGTAGGCCAAACATACAGCCTAGTGAGGGTAGACCTACAGAGCCCAATGAGGGTAGGCTAACCATAGTGAGGGTCTACCATAGAAACCCAATGAGGGTAGGGCCAACGTTGAGCCCAGTGATCGAGGGTAGGCCAACCACAGAGCCTATTGAAGGTAGACCTACAATATACTTTTTATAGCTAAGTGACTGTAGACCAACAATAGAGCAGTGTTCCTTTATGGGCCAACTATAGAGTACAATAAGATTATATAGAGTTAAAGTTTATGTTAGGGTTTGGATTCAAATTCAGGTTCAAGATTACAGGATAAGAGTTGAGGGTTTTAATCTAAAATAAACTGAGTGACAACATTCCTGTTTGAAATTTCAATTCACATGTTTACCTGCAGCAAGCCATTATGAATAAGATACCGAAAGATCCCCTTCCCCCACCTCCACCCTACCCGACTCACCCAGTAAGTCGTTTTGCGGTAGCCATTTTACCAGCTTGGTGTTGTTGCCCACAGTAGCTGGTGGTTCTCCCTCGAACTTCCACACCACCCTCTGGGGTAAACGGGCCAAGGTTGCGGCCAGTGATGCACACTTGGTGGCGTTCATGGCGTTAAAGTATGAGCTAACTGTGAAAACCACAACACCATGCTCACCAGATCCATTCATGAAGTCTTCAAGCTCCTGTTTGTTTATGTTAACCAAAGGAAAAGAAGCCAGGGTTAACTATCCTGTGGATCAAGGGAAACATTTTGTGTACAGGCAAAAGAAATGTTTCCTGGGTAATATAGCAACAGTATAATTTAGTCTGCCTTGCTTTCAAACTAGTTGTATTGCTTTGAATACATATTAAAAGGCTCTTGACACCTAATAGGTGATAGTCAAAGATACCGTCAAAGACCAGTATTCTCACTTCGTGTATCCCAATAGATGCATAAAATAACAAATCTGGAACCATTTTGACTCAATTGGTCATCAGAGTTTCACAAAATTATTTGTTGCACAAAATGTGTTTTTAGGTGCCTAATGAAAGGCTTCAGGCCTGAAGTCTTTTAGAGGGGCCGTTTCTTCTCACAATGTGTTACAAAATACTAACTGTCAACAGTTCTCCATTATGCATTGCTCGTTTGCAAAAGTAAGTGTTTTATCCTAACAGTTATTTTGAGTAATTACCAACGGATAATTTTCGATACACTAAACTTCATTTTTACATACCGGATCTAGAGGCTCGCCTGGTGACGTCGTGAGCCCGCCGACAAGTATAACATTCGGTGTTAGAGATCTTGGGAAATCAGCCGAGAAGTCCGAGTTCATCAACCAGATTTCAGCCAGTCCGAACGACCTGAAAACACTCGTCTCAGGTTGGATTCCATGCAACCTTTTTAGACTTTCAAACGGTGCCAAGATGGTGTGGTCATACAGCAGGGAACTTACTCCATACGCAATGACATTTACGAATCGTTCGTAAATGTTCATTTTATCTGTGTACTGCGTGGTCATTTCGGGTATGAACGCAGGATTGCTCGGTAGGCCCGCAAGTCTTCCGTGTGCCATCGGCATGATTAGCCCATTCATGACATTCACGTATCTCAAGTTCAGTTTCTGTGCTATGAGTATGTAACATGGGTACATGACGTCCCCTACAATGATGTCGAAGTGGGCATTTCGCAGTCTACCCATCAAGGCATCATCGGATAGGGTGGCATTGCATTCAGCTGCGAAGTATGAATTAACACTCAATGATTTGGCGCCATCCGTGCCTGCCGTGTTTAACAGCCATAATTTCAACCAGCCCCACGTGCCGGTCAGCTCGCCTTTTACACTCGACGATCCGAACGCCGCCAAACCTTTCTGCATATCACTTACGGAAACCGTTGAAGAAAACGTCTCGAACGTGAAGATGTCGGCTAAGCTGCTGTTTGTCCGGTGGCCGAACACATCACTGATTAGGAAAGTCACACTATGGCCCCGTTTGACCAACGTCTCGGCAATGATCGAGCCCGTGTAGAAATGACTGCCTGGGCCGCCCAATCCAGAAATGAATAAAATATTAGATGCCTCCGTAGAATAGGGAAAACAAAACATCGCTATGGCAAAGAGAGCCATTTTGCTCAACAAAGACGAGAGAGCAGCCATATTGACTTTACTCGGATAATCTCAGCCGATGCAGTGAGCAACGTTTTGAAATGAGATTTCCGTTACGCCTAGGAAACATCGGCATTAAACCCACTCGCCGTGAATGGGGTGATGAACATTGAACACGAACCACTACCAGTATCCACACCTTTATACCGTGGTATAACCATGGAGCTATAAAAGGAACATCGCTCCATGGTATAACGTACCAGCATATCTGACTGCTTCAGGAAGTTGGTATACATCAAAGATTATAGAGCGCCGCAAGGCGCAAGATGAGGAACTGAAGCTTTATCTATTGTTGGAACGTGAAATACGCATGGGCGCCATTTCAGCAAGTAAATGTTTTGTTTCCCATTGATAGGAATGGTCATTGTCTGCACTGATCTGCACTGATCTACTGTTGTATCAAAAGAGTTACTTGCCGAAATGGCATCCAGTGGGATTTCACATTTCAGCCCGAGTTCCGCATCTTGCGCCTTGCGGCGCTCTATAATCTTTGGTATACATGTATCTAGTTTATTGCTCCGTGATATATCTGGCTTGGGTTTTTTTCTAGTAGAACATGACATGAACAAATGTGAACTGACATCAAACAGATACCCGTATTATTCACGGAAAAGTTTCCGTATGGCGCCACCACTTTTTCATTCGAAATAAAATAATATAGTATCTAATTTACCTGATTGATATATCCCTTTTTGTAAAAATGAGTGAAAAAGTGGTGGCGCCATACGGAAAGTTATCCTTATTCACTTCCACTCAGGCAAAACGGAAAACTATGGGGCAACAATCTGCAAATTGTACAAAATGAACTAACTCTGTACATATCTTTTTCAAAGACCGAACGACTCGTCATGACAAATACACTGTTCAAGAAAGACAAAACAACGATTATTGTGTCATTAATACGATACAGTTGCATGTGGAATTGAAAAGACCAAATAAAGCATGGTCACTCAGATTTGGGGCAACTTTCGAAAAGTTACACCATGTATTGTACAATCACTTCTCGAAATTAAACATCATTCACCAAATGAACTTCGTGACTTTTTGTATAAATATCAGTGTATAGGCCTTTATTTACATAACGCCATTTACTAAACGTTGATGTTGAGTACCAGCAGATTTGAGATATTATCAATCTTACATTGATGATACTTGGGATCAGGGAAACCCAATGCTGACCCAGCCCAGTTTTCAAAGGCAAGCCTTTTTAGAACCTCAAGCTTGAACAGCTTAGGTACACTACCAGCCAATCTTTGATCATAAAAGCCATTGGACACTTTCGGTAAACAGTATTGTCCAAGGCCCACACTTCGTGTATCACAACTTCTACATAAAATAACAAACCTGTGAAAATTTAGGCTCAATCGGTCATCGGAGTCGGGAGAAAATAACGGAAAACCCACCCTTGTTTCCGCACGTTTCGCTGTGTCATGACATGTGTTTAAAATAAATCCGTACTTCTCGCTATCGAGAATTGATATTGTTTTAATGTTTTCTCAAAAAGTAAAGCATTTCATGGAATAATATTTCAAGAGAAGTCTTTCACCATTACCTTCTGTTTTTTTTCTGTACCTAAAGTGTCCAATGGCTTTAATCCACGGTCACAAATCCACTCAAAAATTTCCATTTTGTTTTTTACAAGCTGCAAGCGAATGCTGCAAGAAAGTGTTGCTATAGTGACCTATTGTCTTCTGCATAAAAATTACCTTTGACATTATTCTCGAAAACCAAAAGGTTTGAACTGAGCACATGATTCAAACTCAAGTTGACTCTCCCACCAATGTTAAATGGAGGCAGTGTGTATAGGAAACCCTCCATATGTCATACCAACTGCAAGATTTATTCAATTAAAATGTTGGCTCTGGACAACATTATTAAAACATGATCTGTTCAAATATGAATATATTATAGAGCGCAAAAATCAAACAGAGACTTAGAAGGGGTAGGAAGCTAACAATGAACTACACTGTATCACAAGAGTTAAACCACTTCAAGTCACTTTAAGACAACATATTTTATTTAGAGTGACTGGAAATAGGGCACTAGGCTACGATGTTGACAGTAAACCCTCGTTTATAAAGAGCAATATTCTGCTTTCATATAAAGAATAGATTCTGAAGTCCCAAATCTAATTTTCTGCTGTATCTTTGTTTTGCTGTCCTCTTGTTACAATATATAGAGGTAATTTGGTCAGTCCAAACAATCTTTTTTATAACAAAGTTCGACTGTTATTAACACATGTATACTTGCAGTTTTAAACCACTGTTTTATTACACGAAGGTACTTGACAAAAAAAAACTGAACAATCACTCAAACACATTGCTTTTGAAATTTGCATATAACGGAAAAGTATTTCAGCAAAGAAACAACTAAAAATGGTTATTAATTTTGTACAGGTAAACAAGTTGGCACATCTGCAAACTATGGCAAACATCGGCAATGCATGTGACCCACCTGTAAACGATTTGATTAGTTTTATAGACAATTATTCATAAATACCTCAGACAGTTTAGCTATTCTTATTTGTGGGGAGTGTGTCACGTGGGGGTGTTTAACTGGTTGATAATAACCAGCAGGAGCTGGTTATCTGGTCACCAGAGTATTCCGACAAGATTTAGCCCACCTATAAATATTGCTTATTTTTCATCATCTGCAGTAAATCAGGATTCAATTGTGTACAAATACCTTATCTCGAACCACCTAAGCCCAAAACAAAAATTCTATTACCGAGCAAAATATATACACTATTTATAATTTCATCAATCTATCTTGTCACTTGATGGAAAATCAGTGCTTCAATTTGAAAAAAACATGAAAACTGCAATTTCTGTAACTGTCACAAAACAAGTGCGACATTAAGACGATTTCAGACAGAACTGAATTCAAGAAAAGTAGTCATTATTCAAATGGTCATTGCTGTTGACATTTTACAGTCTAGCAGATCACAGAATGTCTAATTCTAATATGGATTATTTCGCATACAGAACACTGCAGGCAGTACTCTTTTCTTTTTCTGTTTTTTTTTTTCACGAAGTGGCCAATAAGTTTTGGAATCAAGAACATTCTCAGACTGAAAGGTTTTGTAATCTCTCTCTCAATTATTTGTACAACTGCCTGCCTGCATTTTATATAGACTTCTTACTCCAGATGAAACTACATGGCGTCACTCTTCACGATATTAAGGGTTAAATTTTACATTCAAACAGCAAGTAAAGCACTTGCTATCAACTTCAGATTTTTTTGTTTTCTTGAAAATGCCAACGCCGGCCGAATATCCTGAATGAAACTATGACACTTTTCGTCAGGGGTCAAGTAAAACAATTTATTCCCTCTTTTCCAAAAGACCCTCCTGAATACTCAACTCTGCAGTCATTCAACACCAAAATACAAGAACTTAATCAAGATGCATGGCTTAGGTACTTAAGCAATTGTCATTTAGACCAACTGTCCCAAATCCTACAAAATCCTACATACACCTTCCTCAAAAGGATTTGAGGGGATTTCAAACAATAACAATGATTTGACATCACTGAAAGCACCATTAATCAAACTGTGTGATCACTTTGAAAATAACCACCATATTCTGTAGTCTCTGTTAACAATGCTATGTTGATTTAACTAATATTATTTATATATATACATAAAACAAACATACTTTAGCTTTTTATATAGGCTTGTAGAGAAGGGTGGTGACGTACTTCTTCCGGTAACGATGAGTTGCACTGAGCACCATAACACCATCCTGGAGAAATCCAACAAAATAGATGAGGAGAAAAATGAAAAGCAGGGATCAATAGCTTGCTATAGTATTCTGCTTATGCTCACAGTGCTTAGAAACAGGGTCAAATTTCATAAAGCTGTTAAGCTGAAAATACTGTTTGACTAATTCATTTGCTAAGCAAAAACTTATTGGGGCACCAGCCACAATAGCGCAAACTTACTGTGACCTGTTTCTGCTTAGCAAAACATTTCTGTGCTTACAGGATTCATAATATAACTTTGAATTTACCTTTATTGACAACGCATACAGATGATTTAACATGACATGGTTAGGTTCAGGTAGAAGTGTCGGCTCATACTGCAAAAGAAAAAAACAAACAAATAAATGACATGTTTAAAAAAAGGAGCAAAACTTGACAGACAAAATTATGTTTCAACCAAGCTTTAACAATTTTTTTCTCTGATTTGGCTGAAACTATCTGCTTAACTGAACACGTTGCCTTGGATCGGCGAGGTGATCTATAACTGAGCGTTTGTAACCGTTTTTTACAAAATGCATATGGTTGGTAAGATGTTTTAAACGTAGAATACAATTATCCACACAAGTTTGCCTCAAAATTGCGTGGTTTTCCTTTTACTGCGCGAACTAACACAGTCGGCCATTTATGGGAGTCAAAAATTTGACTCCCATAAATGGCCAACCGTGTAAGTCGACGAGGTAAAAGGAAAACCGTGCAATTTCGAGGCATGTTTGTGTGGATCATTGTATTCTACTTTTACAACATCTTTCTACTCGTATGCATTTTATAAAAAACAGTTACAAACGCTTTTCAAAGACCAACTCGACCGATCCAAGGCAACGTGTTCCTTTAAATCCACAAATGCAACAAAAAAGGCAGGGTCTTTCTTAAAGGCTAACTCATTTAACCTTCAAGAAAGACTCCGCTAGGGTCGAAATATCCGGCCATTAACTAGTTATTTGCTCCTATAGGTCCTTTGGTCGGTAAGCAGTTTCCAATATCTAATTCTAATTTCTAACGTAAATCCACATGAGCAATCTCTGTGGTCTCTTTGGTAAGACACTGGGCAGTAATATGCCTGTGAATTTTTCACAGGACTCGGGGGGAAAGTAGTGAGTATGCAGTGCTAACACACATTGGTGTATATGGGTAAAGCCCCCAAAATATAAAATATTAATAACAACATTATTCGTACCTGAGCACCAACGTCTTTATTGAGTAAAACATTAAGTAAATGAG
Source organism: Asterias amurensis (assembly GCF_032118995.1). Lineage (NCBI taxonomy): Eukaryota > Metazoa > Echinodermata > Asteroidea > Forcipulatida > Asteriidae > Asterias > Asterias amurensis. Next base: position 21,700,601 of record NC_092648.1, read on the forward strand.
GAGGAAGGATGGGTGGGCCTCCGACACTGTTCTGCATCTCTCTGGTTGGTATCTCCTGACCGTATGTACCAGGTGGGGAGCCAGACAAATCTAAACAAAACAAAACAACACTCGATGCTATCACATTTTAAGGTTAATTTAAGTTTCGCAAGGTGAAAATACAATCAGTGGAGGGTTTGTCGTTAGCGCCATGGAAAGGTCTGTTGAAGCTTGTATTAGGTCCGAACAACGAAACAGCACTGTAACAATTTTAGCTTTGGTTGTTACATCGCTTGCATTTCAGACCTGACGTAACTCCTTTTAAAAAACTTTCCATGAATGGTCACATGTAAATATTCTGTAAGGGATTTTTCTTATTTCAGACATTTCTCTTGTATTTTGAATATTTTCTATAAGATTCCTTTTTTTTGTTTATTATTGGTCAGCCATGTTCTATGCGGACTTCAGACTCGTCTCAAACGTTTTAATTATTAATTTATTGCTGCCCATAGGGGAGTACTTTACAGTTACAGTACTTTACATAACGCACACTCACGTTACTAGAACTGCACAAGCATGGGATACAAACACAACACGGGATGGCACTCCATGTACGTGTGCATAGAACTCCAGAATGGCAAAAATGTGATGTCAATGAGAAGGGTCTATAAGGGTCGAGTCACACTGCAGCAATTGTGAAAACCGATAAAAATCACGACATAAAGAGAACACATTCTATTGGTTGAATAAGCGTCTGCGTATTCTGCGTGTGGAGCAATTCAACCAATAGAATGCATTCTCTTTGTGTCATAATCGTTTTTGTTATTGCTGCAGTGTGACTCGGCCTTAACACCTACCCTGACCGCCATTTGGCGAGTCAAAATGTACACAAAGGAATTGACTCAAAAATCTTTGAAAATGGTGGATGCGTATTGTGCGGAGGTATGTTCTGCGTCTACAACGGGTCAATACTCACTTCTGTGTTTTGTAGCACTTGTCGAGGAGTCAATGTCTAACGCTTCAAACACCTCAAAGTCTGTATCTTGAACCTTGACCACATTGTTCATTGCCCCAAACTCATTGGCCCTAGTTGGCTGCGGAAGAGAAACGATTTGAAATTACTGTCAGGTCAAACAAGTTTTGAGATGTGTCCCCACCCCCTCCCCGACTTTATTCATATTTAAGCGCATGTTCAAACACTTCTCAACGTGTTTATATCACATGTTTGAATGGCCACGTGATCTCCTCTCAACCAATCAGAATGGATAAACTGTCTCAGGTATTTATGAATGACAGCTAGCTTGGTTTTGAGTGGCCCTGATTAGAGTTTAGTGGCCTGAAGAAAGTTTGAAATTATTATTAATATTATTAGTTTATTAAAAACAATCAAACTTGACAGCCAGAGATTGAATTGCATCAAAAATTACAGGGCAAATATATACTATTTTTAAAAGTACAGAAAAACATTACGAAATATAACAATATTTATTTAAGTACAATTTCAAAATACAAGATATTCAAAGACTAAAATACAAAAATGCTTTCCAATAGAGAGGCATAACACACTTCTAGCTACAAACTCTGTTAAGTTCTACAATTATTTTAATACTATTGTATCTTGATGTTTTCTTACCTGTTTGGTATTGTGTTGCCATTGGCCATCTACAAAGTACTTATATTGATGTTCACCCTCTGGTAGGTCTATTATGGTAGTAAAATCTCCATGGCTGCACACAAACAAACAAACACACAAACAAACAAAAACAATACAATACATGAATTATAGATCACGTAATAATACACATCTGTAAGACCATAGAGGTGATCCGCTCATTAAAAAAAGTTACACTCAAACACTCTAAAATAAATTGACACAATTTTAAAAATGTATTACTCACAACTGAATGGAAGAAATGTGAAATAAGCACAGTTTTTAGTATCCAACATTGCAAGTTTGGAGGAAGGTGTTATCTGGCCCTTAGCAATTGTTTAGGGCGAGACCTTATCTTGTCAAAATTACCTTTTATTTAGAGGTATTTTTTTACTCCAATGATTAAAAGAACCTGAGATGAAAACATTCTTTCCTCCACCTTCCCACTTGAACACCACCGGTAAATGTTTATTGCTCGTCTGGGACTGCTCCATCATAGGCACCTCCGACTTCCGGTTCAACATTTCCTGTGAAGACAACCATTCAAAATAGTCCATGACGGAGATTTACAAAAAGTGTCTGTTTCTTGTGGCAAAGAGAAACAAATTATCAATCCAAAGGGTTTCATAATTTGTGCTTGTCAGGGACAGATATTGATCCTTAACCCCTACATGACCAGACTTAGCATATACAAAGGCCAACAGATTGGCTAATGCAAATAATCATGATAGGGAACATTTAAACTCACTGGACACTATTGGTACTCAAAATAATTGTTATTATAAAAATACTTGGTAACGAGCAATGGAGAGCTGTTGATAGTTTAACACATTGTGAGAAACGGCTTCCTCTGAAGTAACAGAGGAAGAGGTAATTTATCATTCAAATATTAAAAGACTTGAGCTGAAGCCTTTTATGATGTATCTGAAAGCACACAAAGTAATGCAACAAGGGTGCTTATTATTTCATTATTCTCCTGCAAATTTGATCACCAATCGAGCCCAAAATTTCACAGGTTTGTTATTTAATACATGTTTGGATACACCAAGTGAGAATACTGGTCTTTGACAATTACCAAACGTGTCCAGTGTCATTAAAGGGCCTTGGTGCAAAGATAACCCCTAATCTTTACATCATTTATAAACAAATATAAACAAACTCATACTTCAATAGAACGGTAAACTTGAGGGATGCTAGATTGAGAATGCTAATTGTTGTCTTTGTAATTACAATAATCCACAGTCATCGACTGTGAAGGTCTACGCCATAGTTGGATGTAATCTGCAGCTGCAACAATCATCAAGTTTGGGTGCAACAAAGTAACTTTATCACCAGACTCGCCACAATGGGCAGCGCAGCGCATCAGGCCTGTATGCTTCGTTTCTGACAGGGCAAGGGCACCACCAAGGCATGTTCTCCTTGGTAAAGGACACCCTATGAGGAAGTTGTCAGTTTCTACAAGAGAATTGCAAGGCACCGAGACAATGACCAGGGGGCATGGAAGGCAATCACCTTTGTTGCCTCCAGGAAGTATCAGGCCTGCCATCAATATATCTCATCACTAAACCCTGGAAGGGATGCACTTAATAACAAAATTCTGATTGGCTACTAAAAGTGAGTGCTCTGCAGCCTTTTAAATTAATGATTGCGAGCTTGTAGGGTGCTTAATACTAACGTTTCTTAATACGTGCGTGTCTTTAGTTTTGACGCAATCAATTGAAAATGAATCACTAATTTACAAAGTCAGCCTAGGCTGCATACACTTAGAAATGTCACAAGAACTAACAAGAATGAAAGTGGACCACTTGCTCTAAGACTTGAGTTCATGCCCCTTTTGTGGGCTACCACTGGGAGCGTTCGCTTAGAGTGATTTGTCCACGAGATTTATTAAAATATTCAATATAATTGAATACTTCAAAGTTCCACTTCCAGGGGTTATGATTGAGCAAGTTGTTCTGGGAAAGAATGGTGCAGCGAGATCATACACCACTGGGAATGAGGTTGCTGTATTTCTTGAACATTTAGCAATTCAAGTTGAAATCACTGTCTTTGGGCCAATGCTCTTGATTGGATAAAGCATGTATAATCATGTCCCTCAAACAGTCCAATCAGTCTTTGTAAGATACACTCACATTTAATGTTCCCGGGGGTAAGTCAAGACTATCATCTAATGATGACTGCTGAAGAATTCCCGTCTTGTTGGGGACAAAGTCAAAGGTGTTTGGCGATTCCTTTGTTGGAGATAATGGTCCAGCATCCTTGCCTTCCCTTTTAGTGCCGGTGTTCCCCATGGTGTTAAGGCAATTCTTGGTTGCTTGACAATCTGATTATTCCACTTCTTTGATCTATCTGGGTCTGAACCTGTGTTGAAAATAATGATGAAGTGCATAGATTGGGTTACATCAAAACCGTTAAGGTTTACACACCAGTGTATTTATTAGAAACAAAAATATAAAGCGATCTTTAAAAATTGTTGGGATACCTACTGTTGAGATAAGCTTTTAATAGTGGTAAGACATCATTTCAGTAAAAACATGAACAATAAAGATGTCATGTCTAAATTTTTGTATATTTTTTGTTTTAAATAATAAGTTTTCCCGAGTACAACCTTCCGATGCCACAATCATAAAGAATTTTCTTTTGACAAAATTCACCTAACGTTGTTGCCACATTTTTCCTAACCTTGTTCTGCCATTTAGTTTTGATTATTTGGACCTTAAATAAAAGTTATTGCTCACTATTTTAAATTGCTGTTGAGTCTTTCCTTGTTTCTAAATTCTAGTATGCCTTGCCACATTGTCTTTGCACGCATATGCAACGCGGCCAGGGCTGCAGCTGTCAGCGCAGCAGGCAGGCCATGCAGGCTTTCAAACCATGGTACACACACCTGGGCAAGTATGCGGGTGTATGCGTCATTCCAACCTTCCAATGTCACAATCAAGGAGGTTTTTTCTTAGGACAATACCCGGAGCGTTCTGTCGTCTACTTATCGACCATGCACATGGATGTATTTTTTAAAGTACCGGTACAATACTACCAACATTCTGCACACTGTGATTGGCTGTTGATTTGCCGTTTAAAAAACAAAATTCAGCCATAGTATATATAGCAAGGCTTTGAACATGCATCGCTTTATGGTCGCTTTATGTATCGGCTCCGCCCACATCCCGGTCAACCATTTGCATCGTGATTGAATATGCATGACTGGGGTCAATCCAAAATGGCTGCTCTTTGTGCACACCAAGGAAAGTAATTTTGAAGTTGAAAGTTATTTCTTCAGATATCTTTTTAAAATGTAATTTATTTCCATCCAAAAAAACACCCAAGTGGAACTGTTAAGATAAGAGCTTTGTGATCTGGTTTCTGGTTTAAAGCGATGAATTGCTTGTATAATTTTGTAAGGAGTGCGATTTGTCAAATGAATGGGGTCAACAAGCTGCACACAAGATGGATCCAGACGTACGTGTGGCCATGGAGCTCCATGGTGTGGCCACGGATTCAGAGAGTTGGCCATACACAGGTGGGGCTAGCACTAAATATCAGTGTGAAATGCTATATTAATAATAATTTTCGTGAGGATAGAGGGTTGTGATTATCGCAACTAGCATCCGTGCAAAGTGCTAACAAACATTTGGCTGTTGATTGTGTTTACCTAGTGCTAGTGAAACTGACACAACCTTAACAAAAAGATAAAATCAGATCAGATCAGATCATCGTCCAACATTCCAATATCTGCTGAAATCAAGAAAGATTCCAAGCTAAATAATTCTGTACTTATGTGATTGAGCATGATGATGATTACTCCTAAAACTGGTTCGTTCCGCTATCGTCTCCACTAAAGTAACAGAGACGTCAGCGGCCAGAACGAACCTCATCATTATTTACTTCTAAAAACTATATTACAGTCATTTGACCAGTTCGGGATCATTGACCAGTTCGGGATCACTTCAACTTTGCAATAACCAAATAGTTATATCACTTCTCATTATTACCAATTTCTGTTGATAAATGTGAAGATTAACACCCATTAAACCAACAAACCCAAAATTAGGTGCCAAACATCATCAGCAAATAAATTATGGCTGTTTTCCTGAAGGTTGTCTGCGAAATTTATCATTTTTTTGTGTAAAAATGTTGGTTGAAAAACACTGTTAAAACTTCTTACCTTTAGAATTGGAGTGCCGGGGCAAAAAATATTTATGTAAAATGATAAAAATGTGTAAAAAAACATTCCTGTAAATACTGTGCAGACACCTTGTTTTTTTGAGGAGACGAAGTTACCAAAATCTTCTTTAGGGGGGCAACTTACCCTTGACCAGTTCGGGATCACTCAACATCTCATTGCATCAAATGGTGCCGCACTAACTTACTAAGTATGGTAAAATCATACTACTGCAGTAGAAAGTTTATTCAGATGATTTTGAGAAACATTACTTCAACAAATTCTTTTAGATTTTTTTTTTTTTTAGAAATTTAAACTTGGAGGGGTCGATAATGCTTTTTACGTTCGCTTCACTTTTTCATTTGCCTTTGCTGTTGTTTTGTGGTTTTGTCACTGGTTTTTTGCGCTGCTATTGAAGACACTTGCATGACATTCACTAAACAAATGAAGTCCAAGTCCATGCCAACACACCTCTGAAGTTTTGTGTCCTTGAGAGACAGTTTTATGAATGGGAGTTTGGGTTTGCAATAAAGGGCACTCTACTGATTCAGAATAGATTCAACTGATCCTGAACTGGTCAAACAGGTGACAATACTTTTCTTAAAGCCTCTTCAAAAGAACTAACCTTTTTTTGTCAGTGAATACTTGGTGAGTTTTATGTCATGTTTAGGTAAACTGATAAACTTTTTTGTTTAAGATATCAAAGAGATTGCAACAAAAAACAATGTGAATTCAAAAAGTGATCCAGAACTGGTCAAACGACTGTATAAGGCTCCCCCGTTGACATGTTTATCCATCACTTTCATGTTTTGCCGTCAAGTAGTCTACTATCATGACTATAATCCGTTATACTAATGAAACTATCGAAATGTGGGTCCAAAATTGTTGCTCACCATCTTGGGAGACGCAAATTGTATGTGCCTTGATCAGGACAGAGGTCAGAGGTGGATGAGATGTTTACAAAAACAACTTGCTTGTGCACATTTTTACCTCTGACTACACTAGATTTTGTACTCATATGGTTACGGTACTCTCTCACGTTCCCTGCTCTGTGCGGTCACACACACCCACTCACACTCCCAGACACAAGCACATTGTTCATACAATTTTACTGATTTATAAACTCAACAATACACAAATATAATGAAATTTACCTGGGGTTAGTTTAAAATGTTGAACATGGCCATGATCGCTTCCATTTTGATGTTGGCTTCGGTTGACCTTGCCCCTTTATGGTTTAGGTGGTTTACGTGCGTTCCTAGAGATCCAGTCGTTGTGCACAGATCACAAAGCATGCAGCAGCGCTACCAGCTAGATGAAGTCCCTTGACTAAATGGACGAATCGCTTGTACCGATCAAACCATTTTTGTGATAGGGGAACTATTAATTTTGTGTAAAACAGAATAAGGTTTAAACTTCCAAATACAAACTAAATTGACTTTTCCACGAGGAGAAGAAATGAGAAACGATGGCAAAAATAAATACGTGAAGTAATGATTGTTTTGAATGTATAACAAATTTAGTAACTGACCAAGTAAAATTAGTTTTCCCTCCAAAGCCATGAACTTGACCTGGGGTGCAAACCTGCAATGAACAAGTGAACACACCTACATTGGAAGGGGACATTCAGTGGAGCAGAACAGTTCCCAAATAATTGGAATCTACCAAGAGTAAATCTGAACGAGGTATTTGTTTATTTTAAGGGTTTTTTCTATAAAAATATATCAATCACGCTATCCTTGCCATAAAACCGGACTAGACAAAATTGAGGCTAAATTTCCGCATCGGTCGGTAGAATTGAAGTGCGCCCTCTCCCGATCCCCTTGCAACGTTGTTTACATTTACCATGATTACAATCTTTCCTACATGTGCATTACAAAAACGTAATAATCCCCTGTCCAAAAAAAAAAAAAAAAAAATTAACAAATAGTTTTTGTAAACGTTTTCGTAGTTGATTCCCATTGGTACGGCTACATTCACTCTTTTTGGTTATTTGGCGCAATAGTTTGTACTGAAAATGGAGTGGATTCCTCTGAGTTTGTAAAATATAAAGAATATACAACAATTCAAGTAGTCCTTAGATTTGCTTTTTCTTTTATGTTACCATGCAAATACTTAACTTTGTAACAACTATTGTGCTTGTTTTCTCAAAAACTCACTCAGGCAACTTCATGTCCACTGTATTTCAGGAATATTCCAGGTAAGTTTTATAAAACTTTAAGTAATAAAAACTAGATAAAATGATTGAAAAAATCTCACTTTCCAAAAACGTGGGCGGGGTATTTCACCATTTATCACCTCTTCACATATTTATTTATGCAAGTGAGGCTTACTGCGTAAAGGGCATGGTCCTTGTTCTATGATGCTTATAATAATTTAAAGGGGGTGGTAGTTGAATGTGGAGTCATTCAATTCTTGTATGGATCCGCTGACTAAATAAATTTCAAATTCAAAAGAATTCCTCTTTGAGAAGCACTTTTGGGGTCCTAAGGAGAACAATTCTGCCCACAAGGTTTAGTTTGAACCCATATATTTATTATCATGTAACTGGCATACAGATCCTTGTCATTTGATTGGTGGAACTTACTTCACGTGACATTCACTATTACTCCCATCCGCACCGGCGATCGCCCATGGGGAATAGCATTTCCCATTCAACAGTTAGGATCATCCTTGTTCCTAATGTTTTTGAGCAGTACAGCGCCGCCGCGCCGCTGCTAAAACAAAGGAGCACCTGTGCAAAAGGTTGTGATCCGATTTGTGCATTGTTGACACTATGCAGCGCTATATGATTTTTGGTTGTCAGTAATTTGTGTGATTTTTCATCATGTTATACATGTACTTTTAAAATACATCAAATGACAAGGATCTATATGTCAGTTTTATAAAACAAATATCGAGTGGCTTTAATTAGTGGAATGGAAGGAATATTATCGCTCGGTAAAATTTGGACTGTTTCATTTCACGAGGCGAAGCCTCGTTAAATGGAACAGTCAAAATTTTACTTTGCGATAATATTCCTCCAATTCCACTCTGAGCCACTCAACATTTGTATACTATGGGCATGTAGGAAGGAAGTTCCTCCATACTATTTATGTAGGAAGGAAGCCTTCCTCCATGCTATGGGGTACCAACAACAATGTGGGAGCAGTTGTTCTCTATGACGCCAAAAGTGTGTGCAGGTAGTAAAAGGTATCGGCCAACCAAAGGCGTTCTAAGCTAGGCTACAACATGGTTCCAATCATATGTGCTCAAAGCATATTGAAACTGAAATATAACAACCAATTAAAGACTGAAATATAACAAACAATATTTAGGCTTGTGTTGTGGATATGCCAGGTTTAATTTAATTGAAGTCATGACAAATTAATGGTAACATTTTTAGTCAAAAATCTAAAAAATGATACGTTCTACCTAACTTTTGAATAATTCTTGGTGTGACAATATTGTTGGTATTTATAAGTCATGAGTGTTTATTTTTGACAAGCATTGTACAATAATGTGCTGGTTATCATGTCTTGTTGTCATAGAAACAAGGCGTCTAATTGATAATGACAATAAGCCATAACATTGAAGGAGACTTAACTGAAATATAGACTGGTCTCTAGGCCAGTGATTTTAGTGTCGGGACAGCAAACTCATTACTGGATAAAGTCCATCAGTCTCATCTTTTTTCAATTGAATAAGACTTTTTTTTTTCTCATTCAGACCTGCGGTCTTGTCAAACAGATTATTGCCCAGTACAATTGTGCTACAAGCTCCAGACTTCCCCCTCTGATTTGAGCCTTGCTTCCCCTTGCAAGGTAAGATTTTTAAGCTTATATGAGGTCTGACCACATCACTTGGAAAAACAAGTATTTCTACTAACACAAACTTGTTTGAATGTTACAAACTTTTGAAGTGCTTTTAGAACAATGCAAGGCTCGTTAAAAATAGTCACATACATGATGTACCCTCCACTGACCCTTTCAGCCAAGCTCAGTAAAATCCACTTCATGTTTATAGTCATGTATTGGTACTGGTTGGTTAACAATTAAACTACTTTTAAAATAACCGGAGAGAGTGGAAACACAAGCAAGGTAAAAGGCATTTTGGAAAAAAACAGCAAACCTGATGAAGTGTAAGGAAGTTGGTGCTGCAAGTTGCAGTGCATAGATGAACAACAAAAGTAGTTACATGAAGTCGTGTACAACATAGAATAACAACAAAACGACAAACAGGGCCCATCTTCATAGAGCTGCTTCAACAGAGGATTATGCTCAGCAATTTTCCACTAAGCGAAAACAAGCAGGATACCAGTCACATTTTGTACATATTAAATGCTTTTTAGCTGGCAACCTCATTCTGGTAAGCATAATATTGTGGTGCTTAGCAACCCTTTTGTGCTTAAGCAGCTCTATGAAATTTGGCCCTGATTGTAAACCATTTTGTTAAACCACAATATTGTATACTTTTGAATGAAACTGTATCCTCCAGTTAGTCACTCTGCTTTCATGCCTTGTAATCTTAACCAATTTCTACAATATAAATGATTGGTTGGACTCATTGTGCCACACAAACAGATTTTTTTTTTTACAGTTGCAGTGAGATAGCTAAAGACACCATTAAATTTTAACTCGAAGCAGAAATTCAAAGCTACAAAAAATTACTGTATTAACAATGGAGGATATATTCTCCAGGATGCTTAGAAGGCAACCTTTATTCTTTAAATTTAATTACTCTTCAAATTTAATTATCCACAACAAAATCATGAAGGGGCAACACTGACAGTGTTTAGTGTGGTGCGTTTAATTTCCAATTTATATTGTAAATGCTTGACCTTGAATAATACATAGTGGGTTCAAGGCCAGGACACATCTTTTTTTCTTTTTTTCCCCTTTTTTTCTTTTTTTCTTTTACAGTAGTGTGGCTTTACATTATACAATACATGAAGGTGCCATCTTAATTTTACATTTCAATTCATCTGATGTTTTAAAAACCCTGCAACCATTCCAGTGTTCAATAAATTACATTCATAAATCACAATTGTTCTTTAGCCATGTTAGTACTCAATTTATGTATTTCTCAAATCAAATCATGCATACATCATGAAAGGTGGCATTTTTATTTACCTCGTAAGAATTTTTCTCAATCTGCAATTAGCTGATGAATTTTAGTGCATACAAAAAATTCAACTGGCTACATTCTACTTGAACTAACCAAGTTTATAAACAAAAGAATCCTAGTACAATGCTCAAATGAAGCTTGAAAACAGAACATGCAAAATGAATAAACACAAATAAATAATTGTAATGACTTATTACATGGTTTAATTAACTTATCAACATACAAATGCGATCTACTATTAGTGGCAAGATTAAAGATTATTCAGAGTACATTTTCACATTCAAATTTATTTGTCACAAATCTCAAAGTGGGGGGAATCAAATAAGTTCAATTTATTCTCTTACCCAAGTGGTGTTTATTTTAGAATTTCATTTTTTTTTTTGGGGGGGGGGGTGTAATGTCAGTACAATTACATTTTGTCCAGTACTGTGTACAAACAATTGAACTTGTCTTTGGCATTATAACAAGGAACATGCCTCATCAGAATCTTCAGTGAGAACTCGATTCAACAAACTTGTTGTAGGCCTCGCTCATTCTATTGTCAAGCATCAGGGCACAATTTCATGGAGCTGCTTAAGCAGAATATACAGCCTAAAAATTTAACGCGTAGCAAAATAATGTAGGATACCAGTTACAGATCAAATAACTGCCATGGTATTTTGGCTGGTAGTCTTATTCTGGTAAGCATTTAATTAAGTGCTAAGCAATGCTATGAAATCAGACCCTGGTTGTGTTTGGCTGTGCTGTACGCCAATTTTTTTCTTCTATACATCAAAATTGCCAATGTTGTAGTGCTTTTCATTTGGGAATTTTTCTTCATCTAAATTGATTCAAAAAAAGGGAATCCTAACAACAAAATTCAGAAAAATTGTTGAGGATGGCAATTCTATACTACACGAGAACAAATAGCATGATGTACTGAATCCAACAAGATCAGGTGACACTAGTGTGTGAAGGGTTAACGCATTGCACGACCATCTCTGAGAGTTTCAAAGAAGTGGATTTTGTGTACATGAATTTTATGCACTAAAGTAGACTGTGTGTAAAGTAAGAATAATAACATCAATATGTTATTAGAGATTTTAATTGTAAAACCAGCAATTCAAAATCGTTTCGTTGTTGATAACATTGACCAAATCGGAAGCCATGGGTATTTGAAATTATTAAACTTTAGCTCTAAACTGTATCAATTGACAGATTTATAATTTAAATTATATAAAAGTTCATGGAAATTGTCATCTTTAATAGGAAGTCTCGATCAAATTATGAAGTTTGGACATACTTCTAATATTTGTCCCCGTCTTGTTAGTTCTATTACTCCTAGCAACATAGCCCATTAAACTGCAACACAAGGATTTTAGTGATTTCATAACCATGTTAGGCATGAGGGAGGGATACACTTCTATCCACAGGTTCTTTTCAGGAAGATTCAAAAGTCAGGAAGTTCAAGGTTTTTGCAAATTAAATGTAATTTTAAGAGTGTTATACAAATAATGCACGCAAAGGCACAGTGGATACACACACCCATCTAAACATTGTTTCATGTATTAAGCCTCGGCAGAATTTACAAATTAACATTAATGTATACATCATCAATTATTAAAGAATTTGGACAGGTGCAAAAAACATTATCATATCCCTGGTTGTTTAGTTTTATATAAGGAGTAGTTTCTTTAGCACACAATCTTTCAAGTCACAATCAATATTTTATACATTAAAGGTTCAAGTATTTGAGTATCTTTAAATAAAAGAAATCCTACTACAGAGACGAAGGCTTAAATAAAGAATTGATTTGTTCGATGCAACAGCAATAAAATTACAAACTACTTAACGTTATTCGTGAATGATTGCAAAAATGATGATGGTTACTTTTTTTTTATAAACAAAAAGTCATGAAAAACAATATGTGAAATACTAGTACTACATGTATAAAGTTCATTAATTACATGCAACAAATAGATAATGGCTTGACGTTACGACCCTCGCAGAGTCTTTCTTGAAGGCTAAACAAAATTTATAAACAAATATTTGTTCCAAATTGCATGAACATTAATCAGTGTTGCACTGTGCCCATAACTTTCATTTGTTCATGAATATAATTTTGTTCTCTTTCCCTTGTTCGATATGGCTGTAACTTTGCCATTACTAAATTCAAACCTCATCCACTGCTAAAAGAAATGCTCAGCTGAGATTCCCGTTTCCGTTTTACAAACATGAAACATGTTCATTTTTAAAGATAGCTAAACCTATAGCAAATTATTTGTCTCATTGCTTCACTCAGAATTTGCAACAACTACACCATTCAAATTAAAGAAGTCAAATTTGGATGTAAACCCTTGGAAAGGGTTGAGGTACCAGGTGTTTGCAATTCTCTGAGGTGATGAAGAAATATTGCAACTTGTCATGCAACAATTTAATTGATTGCCAACTTTATTAGAACTAATTGCATAAATCGTTCAAATAGCCCGACTGTGGACGGCTTCAATCACCTCTATTTTTAGCATTAATACCATTAATATTCAGCTCGTTAAAAGAATCTCAATACAAAAGAAGTTTATATGATGATTTGGAAGGCACTGGTAATGTGAGGATAAATAAACAAAATTGTAATTAACTATCCTAGTTTTACTTGTTATAAATCTTTCTAAGCTAATTAAGAGTAAATGACTTAATGCTGAGTTGCGAGTGTAAACTCAATTATGTGTTTGCTGCACTATTGGCCCAGTACACCATTATAGACCCTTATCATGCTGTCTCCATCTTGGTCATGTTCCTTGTATCAAATAACAATAATGAATGCTAATAATCATTTTGGAACCAGACTATTTTGTTCTTCCAGCCTCGGTTTGGTTACATTGATATCATTGGGACAAAGTCAAGATGGCTGCACCATGATAAAGGTCTACAATAACCTTGGTTGCCCTATTTAGGGCCTCAATGTCCTTGTGTGTTATACAGTATGTGCTCATTTCAGGACGAGCAGAGTACGCTAACCCTATTTTTACGACCAACTGAACTCCCAAAATGGTGAGCCTAGCAGACAATCATGTGTCACTGGTGCATGGGGTGAATAGAAATTTCTACATATTAATGCATACTTTAACTGTACATATAAGGGCCTTGTCACACACAAGGCACATTTTACAGGCAACTTGGAGGCAAACAACTGCAGTGCATGCTACAGGACCACTTTTCCAAACAATGTCTTACGATTCCCCCAAAATTATGTGAACATTCAAATGTAAATAGATTCTCTTCTTTGAGATTGCCTGGAACAGGTTGCCTGTAAATTGCCTCGTCCGACATGGCCCTTAGGAAACTAGACCCGTTCTAACTTCATTTGTGTGTGAACAAGGTTTGAAACAAACTCTCTAAGAGATTTTAGTGGAAGTTCTGTATTTTTACATTAGAGTACAAACTTGGTTTTATATCCTTACCAAATTGAGTCGATTAATTTATCTCATGCAAGGTATGTACAGTTAAACATGACTGAAAGTAAACCAAATAACTTGTACATGTAGCAGTCACTCATTGGAACATTAAGTTTCAACGTTGTATGTACTGCAAAGGTAAACAACTATTCATTTCACCGAATGACCAGCAAGGAAAAGTTTGGTTCCGTCCCACAATGTGTAAATAAGCATAAATAAGTATATATTATGTCAGTTTCCCTGTTCTCAAGGTGAAGTTTATGCTCATTTCTACCGAGGTATACAAAGATCCAAACTTTGTATTCATGTAGGCTTTGTTTGGCTAAACAGGTTTTAAAATAATGGAGAACAGAACTGTTGGCATGTTTAAATGTTACTAGAGCCTGATATGCTTCACAGAGGCAATTGCCTCCATGCCCCCTGGCCATTGCCTTTAAGTCCCATGAAATATTCCGGCGCTTACAAATAACAAAGAATCCAGCCTGATTGCATTTACACTAGAGATCAAAGATTCAACAATCCCATTCCCCCTTGTTCATATAATATGAAAACGGACATTGGCTTTACATGCTTATTGTACAGAGCAGCATTTAGATATACTGTAGGGGACAGGGATACCTACATCTACATGAATGACTGTTGTCATCTTGACTCAACCGACCAAATCCAAGCTCAGTAACTAAACCAGTGGCAACAGAAATAAACAGCAGTAAGACAAATTCACCGCTTAAGTTTCCTCGCTCCCAAACCAGTCAAAACCCATTACAACATAACTTTATTTTTCTTCTTCTTCAGCAATTACACTGTTCCATATTGGGAGTTTCTCCATCACAGGGGAAGAGGGAAGTACTGTTTACAATTTTGTACATGTAGTTGGTGCATGCTTGCGTTAACTCAGCATCAAGTACCTGTTTGATTCATCAGAGAACTGGGTACAAAAAGACAAAATGGAAAAAGAAAAAAATCAGGAAATTACATCTAAATAAACGTTTCCGATGGAAAAAAAAAACCAAAATGGATAAACAAAATATTGACGGTAGAGGTTAACTATGCTCAACTCTTCCAACCAGTTAGCGACGCAGATCTTCAAATGTTTTTACTTCCTAACTAAAACTGACAGGACTCATTTCTCGTAATTGCCAGAATTATTTTTCCTTCAGTGTACTTCCACCAACTGGGGCCATGTTTAGAACTTGGCTGGAGTCTTTTTAAGTCCTAGATGAGTGTGCCCTATATAAAGCCACCTTCAAGGTTATCAACGATAAATTTATTTGTCTGAAAATAGTTTTCAATATCAACACACTTCCTCTTTTAGAGAGAGGTCATAGAGAAGAATGCCGTTTATTTACCTTTTTAAAATTTATAAAATGCTGATCGAAACATTTACTCTGCGACCTCTACTACATCGGTGCCGTTGGTCTCTGCTGCAGCTGCAGCCACCTCCTGTTTCAAAGAACTGCTTTCCTCTGGCTTGGTTTCCTCTTCAGCAGCCTCATCACCACCGGGTCCGATGCCATTGGTAACCTCTGCCTCAGGCTCGGCTGCTGCTGGTGCATCTCCAGCAGCGTCTACTTCGGGCTCCTCTGTCTTAGGCTCCTCAGCTGGTGGGCTGGGTTCAGCAGGTGTTTCTTCTGGTACAGCCTGAGGGATCAGAACAAAATGGAACTCATATGAACACATTTTTGTATTGTTATTATTATTATGGGGGTGTGCTTTGGGCAACTTTATGTAATGCAGCCTGAGGGATCGAAACAAAATTAACTCTTTTGTATTTTGGGCAACTGAAGTAACTCAGTAGATAAATCCTTCATTAGTCAATCCTTTACAGTCGAGGGTCAGAAGGTTGCACATGCGATAACTTTAGGCTGTGGTGGTTTAGTTTTCAGTTTAAGGGACAAATTGTCTAGTTGTAACGATTTCAATGGATTATACATTGGTATTTTTCTGCAGTAAATTTTTGGCAGATTCATATGTTCAAACAGACAGATCATCAAGGAATGGTTTAAATTGAAGCTGACCTATTTCATATTTAATCAGTAACTCTTTCTGCTGCCTATATCTCCCCAAACTACTAACAATATAAAAATTAAGCAATTAGAAGTTAATTAGGTGTTCGGCCACCAGCCGAACAACTATTGTTATTGTTCTGTTTTTTTTTTTTTGTTTTTTTTTTTTTTCTGCGTGTTCTTCTCCTCGAACGTTCTCGCGCGATTTTCGCAAAAACTAAAGCTTGTATGAACCTGAAACTTACCATATATATTGATCTTAATGAGTAGACGAAACAGCAACATTTTTGGAATGATGACGTCATTGATGACGTCATTACGTTCAAAAAAACGCTAAAAATTGGAGAGTTCATATCTTGAGAACTACAAATGCCACACACAAGATATTTGGTGCATACAAAAGGTCTTGTAATTAGCTACAAAAGTCGTGCACAACGTGACCTCATGTGACTTTTACTTCCGGTTGAAACCGGAAGTTCAAAATTTCAAAAGTTCATATCTCAAGAACTATATATCATATTCGCAAAATTTGAATATCAGTTTGAAGATCAGTTATCCTGCTCAAACTTTTGCACAAACATAATGCCAGTTGAATTTTGCCTTCTGGTCGTAAAAGCGCGCGTTTGTGTTGACCTCCATTCATTACGCGTAGAAACCAGATAGTATCGCCATTCATGTATGTGAATGCTACTATTGTATTGTGGGTGTGTGGGTGTGTGTGCGTGTAGTTCATGTAGGCCTACATTGTATCCATGCTCTACGACAAAACAGCACTGCGTGGCTGTGGGCATTACGGGTTGTGTATACACATGCAGACTCCGTTGAAGGCGCGCGTAATTCAAATTCCACTACGCTGGGATTCGCCTCATCTTTCTTCGTGCGATTTTGAACAAAATGTTAAACTACTATGAACTTGAAACTTATCATAAACATGAACCTTCATGAGTAGATGAACCCGCAACTTTTTTGGAATGATGACGTACAAATGTTGTACACAACGTGACTCATTTGACCATTCACCCGAACACCCTGAGTTTGTACACAAACTCTCAATTTCTAGTTATAATCATTACCGTCTAAAGAGTTACAAAACTTGAATTGACTTGTCAAGAAAAAACAGAGCACCCACACTACAATCTATTCAATTTATTTTCAAAAGTTTGCACTTGGGGTTGCCCATCCCGATTTATCTAATCCTATCAATAAAGGATTCAACCTGCCTCTACGACCGGGCAAACTCGGTGGTCTAGTTGGTAAGACATTGCTCTAGAATCGCAAAGGTTGTGGGTTCGAATCCCACCCGAAAACATGCCTGTGATGATGTTCACAGAGTTCGGTGAAAGTACTGATTATAGTATACAGTGCTAACACACATCAGTTGGTAAAACCAAAATTAATAGTCCTTATTTCCGATGCAAATTTCCATATACTAAAAGTTTACATTGTTCTGACTGGTCCCCCACTAAATTTTTGTGTAGCAAATGAATTTGTCAAGCAGTATTTCTGCTGAACAGCTTTATGAACATAAGCCCTGCTATACCTCAGCCGGCGTCAACTCAGCAGCTGGGGCTACATCATCAGCAGCGGGTGTCGGCTCTACTGCCTCCTCTTCCTTTGCCACCTCCTCTTCCTTGGTTTCATCAGCAGCAGCTGGTACCTCCTCGGGTGTCTTGGTTTCAGTCTCCGGCTCGACCTCGGCTGGGCTCTCTGTTTTCACCTCGGCCTCTGGTGCTGGTGTTTCGTCCTTGGGTTCTTCCTGTTATAAAGACAAGGGATTGTGCTATAATGATCAGGGATCAAGGCTTCTAAGAGGAGATGATACATTTGGTGGTTGAGATGGTTGGTGGATTTTTGTAGAGTACACTCCTTCTGATCATCAAGATACTGATCAGAAAATTATGTGAAATGTCATCAAAATCTGTGAATTTAAACATTAAAGGAACACGTTGCCTTGGATCGGTCGAGTTGGTCTTTGAAAAGCCTTTGTAACCGTTTTTTATAAAATGCATATGGGTAGAAAGCTGTTGTAAAAGTAGAATACAATGATCCACACAAACATGCCTCGAAATTGCGTGGTTTTCCTTTTACCTCGTCGACTAAACACGTCGGCCATTTATGGGGGTCAAAATTTTGACTCCCATAAATGGCCGACCATGTTAGTTCGCACAGTAGAAGGAAAACCACGCAATTTCGAGGCAAACTTGTGTGGATCATTGTATTCTACTTTTAAAACATCTTTCCAACCATATGCATTTTATAAAAAACGGTTACAAACGCTTTTGTTTTGACCAACTCGTCCGATCCAAGGCAACGTGTTCCTTTAATGTTGCAGCTTTGCTGTATTAAAACTCAAAAGTAACAGACCCTTCCCATGAAATATGTAAATTGCACGTAGCGCGTCGCACTAATGTTTTGGTTGGCAAAATGAGGGAACATCGCGCTGTTTTGTACACGGCTAATGGGTGCGTGACGTAGACGCGATTGCGCGTCTGCTTAGTGCACAACTCTATGGCGTTTGCCAACCAACAGAGTCTGTATGCATATTTCATGGGAAGGGTCCATTGTCATGAAGTCCACAGAAATATTCCTGTGGTTGTGGAAGGGACAGAAAAGAGATAGAGCATAATTATTAGCATTTAGTGTGCACAATACATGTTGCTATCAAATTGCTCATTGAAATCATTCCCTGTATACCTATATGTAAACTATCCAAAATATTTTTTGAATTTCAATTCATTTATTTTACAAGGTTACTTACTAGAAATGTCTGCGCAGCAGATTATTATAAAAGCAAGTTAACTATTAAAGCATTGGAAGTAATGTGGTTAACATAATACTGGCAACAGAACCCCTATCTCTAAAACAGACAAACAGACAGAAGCAAAAAAAAGAGCAACAAATACTTTGACAGCTTCAGGTTCGCTAGCTGGTGATGGCTCAACAGGGGCGGCTTCAACTTCAGGTTTCTCTTCCTGTTAAATGCAAGAATAAATAACGCAAACTGAAGGGCAATAACAATTAAAAAAGCCAAATAGCAAAGAAAAGCAAAAGCAAAAAAAAAGGGAGAAAAAAGGGGGAGAAAAACAAACAATCTTAAGGGAGAATTAATAGCTTACTTGATAAAACTGTACCTAAAAAAATATAAAAACAGTTTTTCTGTAATGTAAAAAACGTTGCAAAACTAACTACATGTACTTGTTATCCAATACTCTTACAGGCAGCAGAACCCCTAGCTCTATAACCAACAACAAACATAAGCAAAAAAGAGCAACAAATACTTTGACAGCTTCAGGTTCACTTGCTGGAGACGACTCAACGGGGGCGGCTTCAGCTTCGGGTTTCTCTTCCTGTTAAATGCAAGAATAAAAAAAATGCAAACTGAAGCGCAATTAAAAAAAGGAAGCTGAACAGCAAAGAAAAACCCAAGATAAAAAGCAAAAGCAAAGGAAAGAAAAAAGGAACAAAAAGCAAACAAAAATTAACTGTACCTAAAAAAATAAAAAAAATAAAAAACAGTATTTCTGTGATGTAAAAAACCTTACAAAACTAACTACTTGTTTCTCCAATACCCTTATAATCAAACATAATACAGTGCTTGTGACAGGCAACAGAACCCCTAGACCCCTATCTCTAAAACAGACAAACAGACAGACATACATAACAACAAACATAAGCAAAAAAGAGCAACAAATACTTTGACAGCTTCAGGTTCACTAGCTGGTGATGGCTC
Source organism: Asterias amurensis (assembly GCF_032118995.1). Lineage (NCBI taxonomy): Eukaryota > Metazoa > Echinodermata > Asteroidea > Forcipulatida > Asteriidae > Asterias > Asterias amurensis. Next base: position 21,720,666 of record NC_092648.1, read on the forward strand.
AACAGGGGCGGCTTCAACTTCAGGTTTTTCTTCCTGTTAAATGCAAGAATAAACAACGCAAACTGAAGCCAAAAAAAGCCACATATAAAGCAAAATCAACCAGCAAAAAAACCCATAACACAACATTGAACAAAAGGGGGAATTAAAATGTACCTAAAAATAATGTAAAAACAGGTTTTTTTTTTTAGTAATGTAGAAACTGAAAAACATTTACAATTTTACTTGTATTCAATACTCTTATATAATAAATACATGTTTTTGTTTTGTTTTTTTAAACTGATTATGATGAACAAAACGCTGATGATCAACAGTGTCCTCAGGGACTAGATACTGATGCCTCAGCGATTTCTATAAAAATTTTGTTTATGATCATAGGTATTTTTTTAAGTTGCGCTACCACCATGCTACCGACTATAAATCAACTTTTAGTGCTGCAATGCACACCCGTTCACCACTTCCAACGATTAGGGGTTTTGAGTTAAACAGCTTTCTATTAATTTTTTAGATTCGTGGAGGCTCCCAATACAAATGCACAAAGTTGGGGCTCGTCTATTATCTACCGACTTTAAAACTGTCTGGAAGTCATATCATGTATCTAACAGGAAGTACATTAATGCCAAAACCAAACAATGTAAGGGTCAGTTGAAACCATTACATCGAGAGTGAAACTGTATCATGTCCTGAACTAAAATAAATACAGATCAAGGGTCACTGGGGATCATGATCCAAACCAATTTGTATATATTTTCCCACAGACTAATCTTTACAAAAGCTTTGATTAAAACCAAAATCAATCTGAAAATGTACCGAAACTTTATTCCCCATTTTTTTTTTACTCGGATGGATAATACTTGATATAGATTTTTTAACATCCCCTTAATTTAGAATGGCTGAATTTGTGATGATTGCGGAAGAAAATCAACATTGCTTTGGTGCACAGAACGTTCCCATGTGCAAATTATTTTAAGTAACAAAATGTATTCATCGTGGCTGGGCAATCTCTGCCAACACTATAATGATGGGAACAGAGATTGTACGCAATTTAAACATGACCATAAAACTTAGCCCAGACCGCAAGAATCTTTAATGAAGGTCAGAGAATGTTAAGGTCTATTTTGATTCAGCGGAGGATGAAAGTTGTTTGCACATGAAAGTTTCCCATCTGGATTAGAAGAAGTATGTACATTATAACCTATAGAGAGAAAAACTATGTCATACTGAAGTGATGAAATGTATAAAAAGGATTGCCTCGCTTAATTCAAGTGATTGGTTGACATTTGTGTTCAACTGTGTTGGTAGGGAGAGAGAACATGGTATTTTCATTTTACATTAACTTCTATTTTCCTTTTAAGGAAATAGTGTAGGATCTGTTAAATATCAAAGTTAAAAAATACTGGTAATCTAATCATTTGTATTTTATCTGCTCTCATAAAAAAAATTAAGCTCAAAGTGTCAACAAGTAAAAATTATACTTTAGCCCCCACCCCCTAAAAATAATCCCCCAACATGACCACCACAACAACATATTTCTGGGGGCAGGCTTCTTAAAATATGAACCTCATTTAAGGATGTTAACATCATGTTTGTATGATACATTCTTGAAAACTAGGGGGTTGGAATAAAAAAGTCCTCTTCCTTAATCTACTGTCTCAACATCTCTTTACAGCACAACAAGAAAATGGAAGTGGCTGAAAATTAAAGGAGGTAGTATTTGTGGGGGCTAGGAAGTATCTTGTGAAGCCTGCTCTTCCTCTACTGCCGTTTCCGCAGTGGCTTCCTTGGCCGCAGGCTTCTCGTCCTAGTAAACATCATACCAATAACAAAGCCTACTCATAAATCATGTATGATTAGGATCACATCCCATTCCACAGATGGACACCAGATCCCTTCGGGGTGGAAGCTGTTGGTTTGTAAATCCTACGCCTCGATGACAGCGAGAGATAGATAGAGAGCGAGGGAGCTAGCCGAGTTGGGCTGGCCAGTTTCTTTGTCGGAATGTAGAGGGATCAGATATGCAATCAGGAGATTGCCCGATTTGCTTCGTTTACTACGCAAGTTTAAAGGTCACACAGTGGTGTTTTTATGGGAGAACTGCCAACAATTTGCATCTCACAATCAGTCAGAAAGATTTTGTTCAACATTATGGGTGATATTTGAAATTGAATTAACATAATCAATAATAAGTTTCCATACAAGGGTTCTCCCAGGATTTATTTTTCCATTTTTCTTCATAACTTTTGGGTATTTTGGACCCAAATGTTTCTCTTTGGAATATTTTTTACTTGGTGTATAGGGGCCTATCTTGTACCAAGTAACATGAGATGACAATGTTGTGGTTCTCATTGAAGTTTTGTTGTGTTCATTTCAAATCTTATATCAATCACATGCTATTGATTATATTAGATTTTCATTTCTTACGCTTTGACAACTTCAGGGACCATAATTTTTGGGTTAGTCTCAGGGGATCAAAGTCTGCCAAAGATAACATATAAAACCTCCACAGTTTTTCAGTTATCGGTTAGCTGGATTGAAGAAAAAACACTAACTTTTGCTAATTTCCTAATATTCTAGCTTTCTTCTTAACTCTAAAAAGAAATGTGAAAAGGTAGTTTTGTTTGTAGCGTTTGTATGACATTGATACGTCATGCAAACACTCACTACACATGACATGCCCATCAATGGGATCACCCATTGGGAAATTAAATTGCCTCAGTTGGGATTGTTTTGAAGGCTTTTCAAGTTATATACGCTAATAAACAGCTAATCTTCAAGTAATTTAAAACTCTCAAATGGCAGAAAAACTACCTCCATGGCGGTGTCAGTCATTGATTAACCTAATCCAGACAGCTATCCATAGCCCACAAATATCTTTCATGTCAGTATTACTGAGTGACTAATTAACCAGGCAATCATTTCCAATTCCAAAATTTCATAAACCATGCAAGCAAATTAGAAGGTGATATAAAGCAAGCAAAGAAACAAAAAAAGTGTGTGTAATATACTTGTGTTGTGTCTGTAGTCTCCGCTGCAGCCGCAACCGGCTCCTCCTTGGGCTCAGTAACTGTCAAGGACTCGTCAGCCTGTGTGTAGCATTTGGCAAAAAGATGCAAATCATAAAGCAGTGCTAACAGCCAAATTAATTGATTGTTTATTAATTTCCAACAAGAGAAAAACAAGTAATTAAACTGCCTCAAGGACAGGTCTAAAGTGTCACTGCCTTTTATACCTTTTTGAATGTGTTTGATCTTGATTGGACATTTTAAAAAACATGAACAAGTATAAACTGAAGAAAAAAACAAAGGGTTGAAGAAAAAAAACGTGTGAAAACCAGTCAAAAGCAACAAAAGGAGCATGTACTTGTTCTGGGGTTTGTTCATCTACTGTTTTGCTGGCTTCTGGCTCAGATTGCACTTCGGCTGGTTCCTTTGGGAATACAACAAAAAAGAACAAAACAATGAAGCAGAGAACCTGTTAGCAATCAGCCAATTAAGAGCAAAACAAAAATCACACACTGTAATTTTTTTGGGGAAAAAACCCCCAAGTTAACAAGAATAACGCAACAAATCATGCTTACAAAAGGGATCGGATGCATGCTCTATGCAGCATTGTGACAAAATAATGTGAAAACTTGCCGAGTGTGACCCCACAGGGCTGTCTGTGTGTACTTTAGGCGCAACATATTTTTTGACGCCCTGATTACTTGTTTCATTTCTCATTCACAGGTAAAAGTTTTGTAGTCAGCCTATTTTTAAGTTTGCTGCAAATTCAGACCCCTCGTATCCAGATCCCCTACAACAGCTAGGAAAGAAACATTCAGCCTATTGCTTGTCTTACTAAAGTAAAGACTGTAATCTATGACTGGGATCTGCTAAAAAATTCAATTTCAATTTGCAAAGGACCATTAAACCTGCTCTAACATAATCAAACGAACTCAAAAAAGCAGGGCAAATCAAATCAAAAGAAAAAGTGCAGTACTTGTGGTGTTTCTTGGACCTCTTCTGTTTTAACTTCTTCTGGTGCAGGTGCTACCTCAGGACTCTCTATCGCCTTCTCTTCCTGTGATGGTGATATTAATAAATCAATTAACAAGCGTGCAGGTGCAAATAAAAGGGAAAAAAAGTAACTTAAAACTGCCATGTTTTAATGTACATGTATGCATATTAAATTCAGAGCTGTGGGATTCTGAATAAACTTCTGCATTATGCAAAAAACTTCCATGGAACAGGACTTCAATAAGGCAAAATCTAACCTTTGTATTACAAAGAAGTTGTCCTCCTATGAAATCGAGCAAGTGGTTAAAGCAACAAATGTATGCATGTTTCAAATGTATGTTTCTGTAAACAAATGATGTGACTTTCAACATTTGTAAGCATTGATCAATCCGAGGCTACATGTAATTACTTGTGGTGCTGCATCCTCTTGTCTGTTCTCTTCAGGTTCTGGGGCTGCTTCAACCTTGCTTTCTGCTGGTTCAGGGGCCACCTCTTCTTTGGTTTCTACTGGTTCTGGTTCAGGGGCCACTTCTTCTTTGCTTTCCACTGGTTCAGGGGCCACCTCTATTGGTACAGGGGCTGCCTCTTCCTTGCTTTCTACTGGTTCAGGAGCTGCTTCTGGTTTGTCTTCTACAGGTTCAGGGGCCACGTCTGCTTTTGTTTCTACTGGTTCAGGGGCAACCTCTTCTTTGTTTTCTACTACTGGTTCAGGGGCAACCTCTTCTTTGTTTTCTACTACTGGTTCAGGGGCTACCTCTTCTTTGCTTTCTACAGGTTCAGGGGCTACCACTTCTTTGCTTTCTACAGGTTCAGGAGCAGCCTCTTCTTTGCTTTCCACTGGTTCAGGAGCCATTTCTTTGCTTTCTACTGGTTCAGGGGCTACATTTTCTGTGCTTTCTACTGGCTCAGGGGCCTCTGTTGATTCTGTTTTGGGGGGTTCTACTTCAGACTGTAATTTGAGGTTAAAAATAAAATGCAACAAAACAAATTAATTTTTTCAGTCAAGCAAAGCAAACAAAAACAAAATATTCAACACATACACACAAAATAAAGCAAAACAAATGTGAAAGTGGGTGTCAAAAACCTAATCAATTTGAATTGTTGAAAGCTTAAGGTTTTTTGACTTTATACAAAGAACATTTCTATTAGACAACTAGGTCTTGAAACTTAAACAAAATGTATAAGGCCATAAATATTTGGAAAAGACCAAATAAATTATTCCTCTAAGCCTTTAACATTACTGAACTTGAATGACATTTGGACTTGGCAATCTGAAATATGCATCAGTAAATTTTAAGAGGAAAAAAAAGGTTTGAAATGCACTAAACTATAGGACTTAATAGGATTTGAGTTTACTGGCCAGGGGTCTATTGAGTATTCCAGCCCTGCTTATGTCCTATTTAAACATTCAGATGGGAATAGTAATATCACTATCCCGTTTGTAAACATACATAAAAAATGTATATGTACTGGGATCTGCTAAAATATTCAATTTCAATTTGCAAAGGACCATTAAACCCGCTCTAACATAATCAAATGAACTCAAAAAAGCAGGGCAAATCAAATCAAAAGAAAAAGGTTCAGGGGCCACCACTTCTTTGCTTTCTACAGGTACAGGTTTATTGAGTATTCCAGCCCTGCTTATGTCCTTATTTTAAAAACATTCAGATGGGAATAGTGATATCACTATCCAATTTGTAAACATACATAACAAATTTATAGGTCTACCCATCACAGAGGATTCTTTTAGAAAGAAAACATAAACAAGTAACTCATCGTTTTGCCAAGAACTGAACTGGAAAATCACCACAGTTTTCATTTTCAAGAAACAGTTTCCTATTAATTAAATGGCTTTAAGTTGGAAGATGAAAACCTACAGTGGACTGTCTCACAATAACCTGACACAATTTATTGCTCGCACAAAAATAATATTCAGATGCTGGGGAGTTTTCTTGTCGACATAAAAAACTTGCAGATTTAAATAAAGCTATCCAGTGTAAATGCAAAGATATCTGTTGTTGCCAAACCAGAAGGCAACTTTGAAGACGCCATACATTTACCTGTGTTTCAGCTGCGGCCGGTTCCTCTGTTTGCCTAGTCTCTTCACCAGTGGCTAATGTGGATTCAGCTGGAGTTGTGTCTTTACTTTCTTCAGTAGTGTCTTTAGTCTCTGCTGGAGTGGAGGCTACAGCAGCAGGTTCCTCTGTCTTGGTCTCTTCGGCTGCTGCCGGACTTTCACTCTGAAGATAACGAAAAAAAATAATGAAATAATAAGTTCAGTGGGAAAAACAAATTGCAATCATGAACTAAGAAAGGTATGTGGTAACACCATGTGAATATCTCTTTGGAGTAATGTTGGTTCTGGAAAAAAAAACACAGTGGTTAATGACTTAACGATTGGATCAGTATGCTCTGATCCTCTTCAGACCGTCTTCAGATCATCTTCAGATTGTCTTGCAATCATGTTAAAACAGACATGGTAGTCTTCCCCTTGTTGCGATTTCAAAAAATTTAAATGGCCTCTCGGATTTTCCAGTGTACATAAGTGCACTTTTGAAAATAAAACCGCATTCCCCTTCTCATTCAAAGCTACAATGTCCCACCTGGGCCTTACAGTATTTCACAGAGCTTCTTAACATCTTAACATCTTCTTAATTGTAGTGCTCACTACACAATTTCTATTCTATAAACCCTGCAGCAGTGTAAGTTTGGGGAAATGTGTGCTAACTTTCTGGGCCCAATATCATAGAGATGGTCAACAGGAAACTGTGCTGAGTAAATTCCTGAAGCGAAAACAAAACAAAAAAAACACTGAAAAATTAAAGCTGGAAACCAGTCACACACAGTATTACCATTACGTTGTGTTTGGCTGGCGGACTTATTCTAGTAAGTAAATAATATTTTATGCTTAAAGCCATTGGACCCTTTCGGTACAGAAAAAAACAAAAAAAGTTCACAGATTTACAAATAATTTACAGGATTTACAGAAGGTAATGGTGAAAGACTTCTCTTGAAATATTAGTCCATGAAATGCTTTACTTTTTGAGAAAACGGTAAAACAATATAAATTCTCGTTAGTGAAAATTACGGATTTATTTTAAACACATGTCATGACACGGCGAAACGCGCGGAAACAAGAGTGGGTTTTCCCATTATTTTCTCCTGACTCCGATGACCGATTGAGCCTAAATTTTCACAGGTTTGTTGTTTTATATATATAAGTTGTAATAAACAAAGTGTGGGACTTGGAAAACACTGTTTACCGAAAGGGTGCAATGGCTTTAAAAGCAGCTCTGAAACTGGTCATGAAAAGGAATAATTATACAATCACATAAAAATGGCGTCCTTTTCAGTGTACAGTCACACATTTTTTACAAATGTCTACAATTTTAAATTGCACTTAACAATAGTTTATAACCTACAAAAAGTACAAGAACTGATGCTTGATTCAAAAGTTGGATTTATTTAATTCATGAGTTGGAATTTTTTCTCATAACAAGCTGGAATGCAATAAAGATAAAGTCAGCCATCAACTGGCTGTACACGTGTACATTACAGAGCAAGGACACAAGACTGTGAGCATTACTATTCATCCTAATTACCCCTTTAACAATGTGGATCTCTAGATATGACATTATCAGTCAGCTTTGCTAATCACTTCACTTAGTTTTACCAGCAGTCCATGGGTTTTACTACATGTACATGTAGCATCATCATAAAGTGAGCTAGCATCAAGGTCATCACATGTCCATTCTACTAGCCTACATATATCAGGATTTGCCCAGGTTTCTTTTTTTAGACTCCCAGAATTTTGTTGTTTAGACTCCAGGAGATTAGTATGGAGATAGAATTGGACCTCAATGCTTAAACTATGCAAGGTCATCCTACCTCCATGGTCATCCTAAACATGCAATCAAGCCACACCCTGTTGAGCTCCTTACTATGTGCATAGAACGGACCATGGACCTTCTCTGTGCTCTAATATTAGCAGTGATATATCCCAAACACTTATTTCTGTTGAGAGTTCTAAAATAAAACAAAACAATTAAAAAATTGCATTTCCTTTTCCTTGTATTAGCATGGAGCAATAAACTCTAGTTTATTGCTCTGTGGTATTAGTGAGCAGTTAACAACAACTAATTCTATTTTCCCAGTTCTAAAATTAGAATTTTTGTTTTTTAACTGCTTTTTTTTATTGTCTCTGATCTGTGCCAGTGCTTTAAAGCAAAACATTACAAAACATTCATCTACGGCTATACACAACAAGACACAGATAAAACTCATTTAGAAACATCTCAGGAGGAGCAGGATTGTCAACAATATCCCAGGAAACATTCTTGATTTGAAGAAAGAGAGATGTCCTGGCAAGTTTTAATTGATGCCCCACAAAGATGACAGTAGTTTAATTCAGGGTAGATTTACGTGGGTCGGTTGGGTCCCAAGGTCCAGCTCCCCTTTACGACCACATCAGGTGACTGGCATGAAGTCAAAGATCCTTGCCAGTTTACTTGTTAATTTTCTACAACATGTGTTACATTTAGTCACAGGTTGTACAGCTGCACCAAATGAAACAGATTTTAAATTTGAATACAAACCTAGAATCAATGCAATTTACACAAAATAAAGCGATCTTAATTACATTACTGTCACGTGTAGCCCGTGGCTCTATTGTGCGCCTATGCAACATTAGAAAATCTGGTGTAAGAAGAGAGCCAATCATTCCCTGGAATGTTGCCAAACCTGTTCTGACTGCCATTAACATGGTTAAGGGGTGGATTTCGCAAAGAGTTAGGACTATTCTTACCTCGAGTCAGGACCAGCTACTCGTCCTAACTTAGAACTATCCATGCAATTTGTATATCTTATAGGACTAGTCCTAAGTTAGGACTAGTCCTAACTCTTTGTGAAATCGACCCCTGGGCTGCCATTACAGTATAATTACAATTTTTCTTGATTTTTAAAGCAATCTATTTATTTTCCAGTAACTTCCAAATTGAATTTTAGTTTAATTTATAATTTACTGTATGTTTGACAACACTGTTGTTCAGTGCAGGGCTACATATATTGTAGAGGTATGTAGCTTTTTAGCGTAAATACAACATTTTACACTAACATTCATGATTAAGCATAATGTGAGTGCATTTATGCAGGAGCTTTCGCCTAATATGAGGGAGAACTGTGAAATGACTTATTTCATACAACTTGGATCAGGGCTAAGAACATACCTCGGAGTTCCTTGTTAAAGATTTACAAAACACCACATTTTACGCATATATCACAGATTTAAAAAAACAAATCAGATGTCTTTGAAAAAAATTGTCTGAATGTGCAACTGTTGTAATAAAAATTCAAATTCTAACAAAAGAGTACCTTGATGTTGTTTATCAATACAGATATTTAAACAAATAAAGGACCATTAAACCACAACATCTGTGTTTGAGGTTGACCATCATAAGGGCCACAGATGGGACAACAAAAGAATAATGTTGGCATTACAAATTTAACTCTGTCACACAAAAGCATTGAGAAATGTTTTCCCACCCTTGATATTGTCCATTGGGATTCTACAGGTATCTTCTTGTGGTCAAACCAGCCCCTTCCCTCCATCCCAGGTCTGACAATTCAAGGAGGCAAAAAAGAAGGCGATTGCCTCCATGCCCCCCTGGTCAATGCCATCGTGCCCTGGACATGCTCTAGTAGTAGCAATTAGTTAACAATTTCCTCATAGGTTGCCCTTTACCAAGGAGAACATGCCTTTGTGCCCTTATCCTTTCAAAAACAAGCATACAGGCCTGCCCCCCCCCCCCCTTTGATCTCCATTTTCATTGTTGACCCACTAATAATATTAATATTCCCAAAGTTTGACCCTATTTCTTAATTAAGATAATTCTGTAAATCAAGACCTAAGAAAAAGAAGTCAACTCAAATTGACATTTGCACCAATTGATTAGAATTAGAAGTTGAAACACAAGTGTCCAGCAGCCACCATAGCCTCCAAGCACTGGACTAATTGGATTTGTATATTTTATTAAATCTGTCATGGAATTCACTGGTGACCTGACACCCTTCAGATTCACTACCTGCTGTCACAAAGGTGAAACGATCGTGGGTACTTCGCTTAGTTTACCTTTCACATTTTAAAGTCTAGTGTAGGTTAGTCAACAGCTCTGTAAGGGTAATTATTTGATGACTGCCTGTTTTTATGCCACTTAAACATCGGCTTATTTGTTGAAAAAGTTAATTGCCCATTCATAAATACCCCAGACAGTTCCCACAACCCCACGCAACAGACTCTTCACAAAGTTTTTGAAAAAAATATTTCAAACCTCAAATTTTCAACTGTCAAAGTGTCTGTAATTATATTTTTGTAACGTTTTTTAACAAAGCGGCGTTTATGAATGGGAATAAAAGAGTAGTGACTCGTTCTTAAAACCTCCGTTTAAAAGCTTGCAGGGTTGTTGCCGTGCGCTAAAGGCCCTCACCTTCGGCTCGGGCCTTTATCACACGGCTACTCGACCCTGCCGGCTTTAGACGGCCGTGTAAGAACTCGTCGGTACATTTTTATTTCCTTATTTCTGACATGTTATCATAATAAAAGAAACTATAATTAAAAAAAACCATTTTACTACAGTGAACTATTTCTCTATTAATTTTTTTACATCTACTGTTTCCTCTTCTAACATTTCCTCCGAAAAAAGAAAACCCCCCAAAGTTTTATACATTTAAGAACTTACTTTAAATGCCTATCTTAACATTCCAAGGCTAAGTTCTTCCTCCAAAACCAATTAGATGTTTTTTAACACATTTGATTCATCAAAGATCCATTCAAATATGTTCAGTTGTTAGGGTCAGAGAAGATTCCAAGGCAAGTCTCAACAGAAATAACTGTTTAAAAATTGTTACTAAGTGAATCACTGTAATGTAAAGGTCATTTCATGGTTTGCTTTTTGTTATCATAGAATTGTTCATGAGGTAATAGTTACAGAATTTATTATTGTGGCATTGAAATTTTCTTGTTTAACTTTTTGTTTTATCTTGAAGGTTTTTTCTCAAATCCTTTACATATTTTCATTTTAGTTTTTCAAAAAGTTATAACATTGTTTTTTTCATCAAAAAGATATTTTCAACATGTCTTGGTCTGTTTACACACCACACCTGCCTATTATTTCTCTTGCCTCACCACAGCAATTGTCTTAAACAAGATTCCAACTCCTCAAAGATGGCAGTTTTTTAGCTGTTTTTTCCTATTGTAGGCTAGATGTGGTATGGGGGAGGGGGGGGGGTGGATAAATACAAAGTAGAGTCGGAATATAACTTTGCAACTTGTGATCAAAGGTAAGATTTTAGGTTATACTTTCTTAACTTGTTTCTTTTTTTTCACCTGATTTAAAGGAACACGTTGCCTTGGATCGGACGAGTTGGTCTATACAAAAGCGTTTGTAACCGTTTGTTATGAAATGCATATGGGTAGAAAGATAATTTAAAAGTAGAATACAATGATCCACACAAGTTTGCCTCGAAATTGCGTGGTTTTCCTTTTACTGTGCGAACAAACACGGTCGGCCATTTATGGGAGTTAAAAATTTGACTCCCATAAATGGCCGACCGTGTTAGTCGACGAGGTAAAAGAAAAACCGTGCAATTTCGAGACATGTTTGTGTGGATTATAGTATTCTACTTTTACAGCATCTTTCTACCCATATGCATATTATAACAAACGCTTTTCAAAGACCAACTCGACCGATCCAAGGCAACGTGTTCCTTTAAACAAATTTGACTGGTCATGTCTGTAACGGCAGTTCTTCTAGCTCAGACATAGTCAAAGCAAAAGCTTAGGTATGCCAGCATTCTTGGTGCCTCACCATAATAATATTATGACTACCGGGATGTAAAAGGAACCAGGCAACAGAAAGAGAACACTCCGACTTTAATTGGACAAATCCTAAAGAGTAAGACCTAAGATAAAATCTGGGGAGAACAAGTGAAATAGCATTATGGAGATCTTGTTACACTTAATTGTTAATCAAGTCAATGGGTATGGTCCCTATTATTTTGTATATTGGACAGGGGTGGGGCCAGGTTGGGGGATGTGTAACATTCAAAAGTAGTTTTCAAGAAATGTCACAAATTTAACCAAACACTTTTCATCTTTCGTAAGTGAACTGAAAAACTAATACAAAAGATAGGTTGGCTTTCAAGGTTGACACCCACTGTGTATGAGCAACATCTTTTCATCATTAAGATTGGTGCAGTTCCATCCAAACCAAGGGACCACTCATTCAATATACAATTTTTTACCAATCAATACAATCATCAACATTTATTCGAATTTCTGTTATTCAAAAGTGAACACATGGAGCCTAAAATGCACACCAGAACATGATCCAAAGAGACTTACATTTTGCTCTTCTTTCCTCTTGATCTTATCCTCCAATGTATCCACTCTTCGGTTCAAGGCAGCGATGGCGCCCCAGATAGCATTCAAAGTATCCTGAACTTTTGTATCAACCTCCATGACGACCCTTTTTTTACAAAATACTCCTCGTCACGACGTTCAATGAGCAAACTAAGACTGAGATGCAAGTCACAAACTTTATGTTTCGATGGAGAGTCTGCCGATACAAAAAGTCTCCTCAAAAAGTCACAAAGTTCCTCACCCAACGATGGTGTTGTCCTACTGATGACTTTCATCAAGTTAAACAATGCTTGGATCGGGGCCAGCTGTATACTGACTATAGATGACACCAGGAGCCAAGTGCAGTCACATGACACTTACCTTACCAATGGGATGATGCACATGATGCTATTCATCAACTAGTAGACCCACAATACATGCTGCTGCTAGCTGGTCTAGGAGTGGTCTCTTTATTTGGTATTTTATAACCTTTATTTCATTACCATTTTTTTTTTTTTTTTTGGCGAGGGTGGTAATCAAATTCCCTTGCATCAGCTGGGTGCGACTGATGATAAGAGATTTGCTTTGATGTGTTAATATTTACAGCAATTCTGGAGGTTTGGTTGTGGGGTTTTTTCTTTACAGACTGGTTCATGTGCTGGTTATTTGTATAGTAGTCATCCACATACACAGTGATGAGGCCCGGTTTGACAACAAGGGGTGACCAGGGAGAGAGGATGCGAGTTTCACATTCCAAGGAGCTGACTCAAGGAGGGGTTGACATGGTTTTTTTGTTGGATGGTAGCCAAGCATAGTGATGCAGGTTGTTTTGTAAGATCGTGAGCTGTAGCCCGTGGTTACGCAAGATGAAGGGAGCGCATATCATCTCCCTCATTTCATCATCGCTGACATTGATACATTCCCGCATGATGATGAGGCCTTTGTGATATGTGCCTAGTCACAAGTGAGTCAAAAGTCAACTTGTCAAATGCTTCAAAGTGGTAAAAAGGACTACCAAATATAAATAGGAGACAACCAACGAAGATTCACAAACATTTATGTGACCACAGGATGCCTAATTTACAATCAATGGCGATCCATTTTTCCTTCTCATATCTTGAGTGTACATGATTGAACCAAAGTTAAAACCAACAAACACTCAGAAACAAGTCATCATCAAGTCGAGGGCCATGTAGAAGTTCTGCCCAGTGATTTTTGTCCAGGTATTTTGATCCAGCATGCAGGAGCAAGTACTACACTTATTATAGTAGTTTTAAAAATATGTATTGAACATTTTGTTTTTAACTTCTCTCTGAAGTAACAAATGGTAAATCCTGTATGAGTGGCTAAAGGAAGACATGTAAAGTGCATCATGCCTCATATTGGGAGTGGACTGGGAAATATTCATGCAGCATTTCAATTCATGAGTAAAACAAAAAATCCTAATTGGAAAATCATCTATGCAGTATTATTGTCATCTGATATTCCAATGTTAATGAAATTAAGTTCAAGACCAAGGCTGACTCAACAAACATCCAACCCACAAAATAACATCAAAAGACCACAAGTCTGGTAAACCAACCAAATAATCCACAAGAGACTCCAAATTCAAAGTATCTAAAAACCACAAAGTCTAGTACTCTTTCATTCCACATCAAGACAATTGAATACATTGTGAACCTACTACATATTAAAATATATTTAGGCTTAATCATGTGTTTCAGTATTGGGAAAAAGTTCATACAACAATATTTCCAGAGGTTTTAAAATCTGTGAGCTTTCAGATTAAAACAATTCATGCACTTTATCCTAAATGAAAACTACACTGTTAACTGATGATCTTTTTATACACAGCAAGAAGTTTAATGCAGACTCAGTCCAGTCACAAAATTGTGTTATTTCTGTCTGGTTTGTGACCTTTCAACAGTCTGTAGGATCTCTGTTTAAAATGTAGCTTTTTGAATCCATAAATCTAACACTTACATTTAAATCTGAAATCCACAAATGAAACATACTTACATGATGTTTTACACCAAGCATTTTCAGATTCTTGTACGCTTATCTCGTCTTCAGAAGAAGAGTTAAAACAAAAAGCAAGATTGATGGTCTGTCCCAAAGAGTAAATTTTTCCAGCAATAAGTAGTTTCGAGATCAGACCCATCTATTTAAGGCAACCTTGAGAAATATCCCATAATTTCTGCTCTTTTGAATAATCTCATTCAGGAATCACCACTGGCAAAAAGTGAAGGTGGCAATGTGAGTTTGACGTACCGAAGGCACTTATTGAAACTATTTGTACCCTGACTTCATGCTGGTTTAGCTTTTCTTTTCTAAACAGTCTCGAAATCAGCAATAATCATGTTTAGAAATTTAGCAATTAGACTCTAAGAGAGCCGTATATTGTATCAACAGGGGCCAATTTGTTGAATCTAGTAAGCACACAATGATCTCCGATTAAAGTTTCTTAGCAGAGAAGGATCACTAATCACAACACCATGTGGTGAATACTGTTTGTGAAAGGGCTTGACGAACCTCTGGGCTAAGCGAATTATGTGTTCTCAAACCATACATCTGCTAAGCTGTTCTCTTAATTTGGACCCAGATCTCACGCAACGCACAGATTTCTTCCACCAATTTCCTTGGGTTTCTTTTAAAATGTCAAGAAATGTACGAATTATAACGTGAAGGAAGATTTAGCTGCACCAGTGTGCGCACACATTAGCACAGGGACTGGTGGGTTATTTTGGTGAGGACTGACAGGGGGCTTCAGATGTGTCATGGTCTCTGGACTAAGCTGGATAAAAAATAAAGTGCCAAAAAATTTGGCAGGAATGTTACCCACTGTGCAAGCTATTTGTTCATTTGTTCTGAAAAGAACATGGTATTTCAAAAGGATTTTTAAACGATAAAACGTACATATTGTATCTCTATTGTAGGTTTTTCAAATGAGTACCAGATCACCCAAAATATTGGGAAGTTTCTGCCACCCCTCCCCCCTCCCCCACGGCAACATAACACTATTTACTCAGGTTTTGCACTCAGAACAAATATCCAAATTGGTTATTGAGGATTCAGGAAGGACCCCAAGCCCATGACATCCGGCTTTCTCATGTCACAACCACTCCACCAAAAAGAGCTTATCAAGTGAAGTGAATAATGAGAGGCCGAGTATGTCTTGGCTCATCTTCCTTTCCTCCAAGGAGGAAAAGATGTGAACATTAAAGTCACCTGGAAATAGAATTTATTTTTCTTTCAAACATAAGAGTATATGCTTACGAACAATAAAACAATTTTTTTAGTAATTGTTTGTCACGATTTATATGTTTAAAAAATATATAAAGTTGTTTGGGGGGCCGACTCCGCCTACCCCTTTTGTGACGTCAATCGAGGCAGACTTTGCCTGCAATGCGTATAGTAAACACACGTGCAAAGTACATGTACGTCTAAGTCGTGAGTTGGTACATTTCAAAAAGTGTTTTTCTGCATTCAGCAGCAATACACCTGGTTTGGCATTGCCTGAAAAAAACAATTATTTTTTTTTGAAACGTACAAACTCACGACTTGGTCCGTACATGTACTTTGCAATTGTGTTTACTCTAGGCATTACAGGCAAAGTCTGCCTCGATTGACGTCACGAACAGCGCCCTCACGGGTCGGGGTCTACTCTTAAATTTGTAAATAACATAAGAACTGATTTTTTAAAACCTTAGTTAACTGTTTATTCACATTCCACTCATCAAAACACATATATTAATGACAAAAGCTTTATTTTGAAAAAATACCACTTCCAGGTGACTTTAAAGCTGAGCTCTCATTCTAACACAAGTGTGCACATCTAAGCTGGCACCGCGGAAGGTAATCAGTTCGAATCCCACCCTTAAGCAAATTGCCTTTGTTTTTTGTTTTACAGGACTTGGGGAAATACTGAGTATATTTATAAAGTGCTTCATACACTTCCTGTCTAAAATAAAAAAACAAATAAAATTGTTGTCACCAATCCTTACAAAAAGGACATACCCAAAACAAGTCCATTATGTATGTACTCCTTCCTACATTACGTGTTAAAGTAAATAAGTTTCACACATTTTTCTGATGAAAACTGAACAAGCTGGACTCTGACAACAATTGCTCACCTGAGTGCAATTTTTATAAATAACACCTTCACACCATAAGACTTAACCTTATTTTACAGAGACTGCTATCTGTTTGTTGTCAGTCAACATCAGTGAATATTATAAACACAGGGCCCATTCCCAAATGAACATGGCCCACAGTGTACATTATGTACATTAATACCCTTACAAAAACCCGTTCTCTCATTGTAACCTATTAACTTTGGAATAGTCTCCCTCCATCTCTGCACTCTGCTTGCTAGAGTCACTTTATTTTTTCAAGAAGCTGCGTTCAAGGTTCATAAAACTACTTGTAATGTAACAAGCAGTTAATGCAATGTAAAAAAACTACTTAAAGTCTATTCTGGAAATAAAATTTCTTTTTCCTTCAAACATTAGAGTAAATATGTTAATGAACAATAAAGTAATTTTTTGAGTAATTGTTTGTAATGATTTATACGTTTAAAAACTAGATAAAGTTGTTTGGGGGTGACTCCACCTACCCCTTTTGTGACTGCAATCGAGGCAGACTTTGCCTCTATCGAACACACGTATGTGCAAGTACATGCAAGTCCTAGTCGTGAGTTGTCTTTTCGAAAAAAGGTTTATTTCTTGCATTTTTCCGGCAATGTCGACCAGGTGTATTGCTGCTAAAATGGGGTCAGTTTGCAAAGTGGTCCGGTCCGACGTCTTTTCCAGCGCTGTAGAGCAAATACTACGAGCCGTCATGCTTCAAATATCGCGCCTCAATTGACGTCATGAACAGCACCCTCTCGGGTCGGGCCTACGTTTAAATTTGTTAATAAAATGTAAACTAAATTTTTAGAACCTTAGTTAACTGTTTATTCATATTGTGCCCATCAAAACACATATTTAAGTGACAAAAGCTTTATTTTGACAAAGTACCACTTCCAGGTGACTTTAATAATAAAAATTACATGGGTACAGATTTCCTGGCCTGCTTTTATGACTCTCTCCCCATCCCGATAAAAGAAAGAATAAGACAGGATGAACTGCTTTCCAATTAGTCATACAGCTAGCAAATAATTTGAAAGGATAGATAAATTCAAGAAGATAAGTATTGTTTTTAGGCCTTCCAGTTTCTAGGACACTACAAACCAATAGCATGCAGAATAGATTTCAGTTTCAAGTACAGCGACCTCAACATGGTGACAGTTGGAAACATTCCCAGAAAGACACGAGAATAAGATTCAGTTTTTATTGACTTTAGTGATCAGTTCATTCCATTTCGTTTCACTTATTTAGTTCTGGTTGTGAAGCCAATGATTCTCAGAAAAGTGAACTTTAATATTTAGACTCGCCAAGAAGCCCATCAAAAGAAGACAAGGAAGGAAGTTTCAGTTTTAGATGTGGAAGGAAAACCCCAGAGATTTATTCCGAGGATCAACACAATCAACTTGCTGGACACTACAGGTTATTGTCAAAGACCAGTCTTCTCACTTGGTGTATCTCAACATGTGCATAAAATAACAAACCTGTGAAAATTTGAGCTCAATTGGTCATCGAAGTTGCGAGATAACTAAGAAAGAAAAAAAACACCCTTGTCACACAAAGTCATTTGCTTTCAGATGCTGGATTTCGAGACCTCCAATTTTAAAACGGTCTGTAACCCAAATTTGTGGAAAATAACTTCTTTCTTGAAAACATCTCTTCAGAGGGAGCAGTTTCTCACAATGTTTTATACTATCAACTTCTCCCCATTACTCGTTACCAAGTATGGTTTTATGCTAATAATTATTTTGAGTAATTACCATTAGTGTCCACTGCCTTTAAAACAGAATTGAAAGATGTTATGTACAAAAGTGCACACTATTAAAAATTGTATTGAGGCATTAAAGAAGGAAGGTACATGTATACTCAATTTCCTTTCATCGATAGCACAGGTTGCCCCTGATCACGTCTCTGTAAAGATACTCTACAAAGAACTCTACAAAGAACTATACATTGTTTTCATTCGCCAAAAGAGGGCGCTGTTCACATTCAACAATTGAAATCTTTCACAAAAATACACACAAGCCTAAAATAGCTACCACCATCAAAGAGGTTTTAGATTGCAAATAAGTGTTGGCAAGGTAAAAATATAATCACAAAACTAACTGTAACTTTCTCTATCATCATCAAAAAAAATTCCCAACATTTGCAAACTGCTATCAATAAAGAATTTTTTTTGTATACTACTGAACATAAATTTAAAATGGACAAATTATACCTCATTTAAAAGTACATACTCTTATTTGGCCGATGACATGTAGGCCTACATGTCTTCCATTACATGGAAGAAGTGATGTTATTAATGTGTATGGTCCCATGATAGTGTTCTTTTTGCCTCTCGAAAACAAAAGTTGTTGTGTTCCTCTCAAAAAAGCCATTCTAAGAAGTATTTTTCTTAAAATAATTTTCTAAAGAAGAAACTGCATTGTGGACCCATCATGTGGCCAACCTCATTTGTTGAATCCAGACTATTAAACAAATGATTGTAATGATATATGATTGCTAAGATTACGATGATTCTAATCCCATGAAACCTGGTTGAGTCTATCCTGAGTCATCTTCCCATAAATGATTGAGGTACTTTTTGTAACACAAAACACAATGTCCACAGATTTACATTAAACCTACACGGTTTGAAGATGATGATGGTAGAAAGCTTCCCTAAAAATATTACAAACTGAGGTGCTATAGTTTTTGCCAAAGTAAAACAATGTCACGAAAATACGTTTTCTGTGCTAAAATAATTTTTGTCTCCTTAGACAAAATTTTTTGGGGGACTTATTTCACTCATTTCTCAAAAACTACAGCACCTCAGCGAGTAATATTTTAAGGGAAGCCTTCTACTATCACTATCTTCAAGCTGTGTAAGTTTAAAGTAAATCTGTGGACATTGTTTTGTGTCCTACAAAAAGTATTTATTTTAAATATATTTTCAGTCGTTCATGGTGGTCTGTTTCTGTTCCCTATATTTTATTTTATTTAATCTTCAATGTATGCTTTAATTTTCTTTCCTAAGATGATTCTATTTTGATTGTTAACTTTGTACATATCAGATTGTTTTTATACAGGCTATTATGAATATTACTAATTGTTAATTGGCGGCTCGTCCGCTGTTGGTTTGGTCAATAAAATATATGTCAATAAAATATATGTGTAGTACCCAGACCCTTTAAAAAGCATATATGTGCTAAGATGTATTATTTTCATTAACTTGATGAATATGATACATCTTATCACACACGCTTTCAAGCCTAGCCATCAATCTAGTCAAATTAAATTACCCGTCCTGTCCCCATTCCTTAATCAAATCTGTGTCTAATGATTCCTATGAACAGATATTTAATAGGTAACTCAAACAATCACTACACTTTTATCCTTTAATGCATTAACAGCATTTTAAAATACAATTTACTCGCCTTGTATATTATTTAAAGCAACGGCAATATATTTGATTAAAAGATGGCTGCATTAATACCACTGTATGTGTTTCATACATTATTTTAAAGCAAAGGCAATATAAGAAAGGGGTCAGTAAGCTTTACTAGCGAGGCGTGTGATCATGTGTCTCACAACGGTCACAGTGGGGCATCTTGTCTAGAGTAGATTCAATGACGAGATTGAATCCCACAAAAGCAAATAGCAGTCATTTTCAAGATGAGTTGGCTATGACACAGTCTAGCATCATGTAAATTATGCACATTTGTATTTGATGTCTGCGCATTGCTCACTGTAACATTATCTCCCAATACTAGTCTGATGCTTCAAGTTGCACCCTTGCTATTGATCTGAGGAGCTTTTTGTTGTGGCTCTGCACATATTTTAGTAGTCCATGGATTTTTAAAGTCATGGATATGGCCATATTTTTATTTTGTTGATTTAAAGACAGTTGACACTATTGGTAGTTGTCAAAGACCAGTCTTCTCACTTGGTCTATCTCAACATATGCATAAAATAACAAACCTGTGAAAATTCGAGCTCAATCGGTCGTCGAAGTTGCCAGATAATAATTAAAGAAAAAAAAACACTTGTCACACAAAGTTTTGTGCTTTCAGATGCTTGATCTCAAATTCTAAATCTGAGGTCTCTAAATCAAATTCATGGAAAATTACTTCTTTCTCGAAAACTACGTCACTTCAGAGGGAGCTGTTTCTCACAATGTTTTATACAATCAACCTCTCCCTTTTACTCAGAATCAAGAAAGGTTTATGCAAAAAATAATTTTGAGTAACTACCAATAGTGTCCACTGCCTTAGAGTCCCTTCCATAGATATCATAAAAATTACATTTAGTTACTGTACCAAGTTATTGGGTCTCTTATTGATTGAATCTTAGCCTCTCAAAGAAAAATGTTATTGTTGTTGTAAAAAGTGTTCAAAGGTCAAAGTTCAAGTTGTGATCTTTATTCAATTAACTAAATGAAAATAATGAATAAGCTGGACCTCCAGGATGTAAAGTGTTGTTTTTTTAAGATGGAGTGAGAGTTGTTTTCCACCAATGTCATGCCAATACCAAACATTACATATAAAGGAGCTGATTCATTGAGAGTGACTATAGCAAAATCACAAATATCTCTCTTTGAAATTTGACTGCACTTCAGCCTTTGGCTGCCATGATCTTTGTTTAAAAAAAATCATTTCAAATCAAATCAAATCAAATCAAATCAAATCAAATCAAATCAAATCAATCCTCAGAGCCTGAAATTCCCAACATGTAGTTGCAGAGAATGAACTCACAAAGATAGTCCTAACTTAGTCCTAGGACTCTTTAGAAGTTATTAAAAACTTAAGGCTAGTCCTAAATTAGGACGGGATATCTCAAGATGAAATTATTCTTAACTCTTTGTGAAATCCACCCCAGGTTAGCCGAGTGTTTCACAGAAGTTTCTGTTGTTGCTGGCCAAAGAAAGAACAGAAAATGAAGAGATAAGAGTTGTCTCTTTAATTGTTGACTGGAAAATTGTAAAGCACACCTAAGTGAGCCAGCCACCAGACAATCAAAGTGGCAGGTGAACTTTAAGGGAATGTTCTCCTGAGGAGAATAATGAGTAAGGGATCAAAGGAGGGATGGGGGAGGATGACGCAAAGAGGGTTCAAGAAAATGTACAGAGAAGGCATTGAACACTATGATACTAGAAGATGGTATAGTGCACAATGATGCACCCTTTTGTAGAAATATGAGGGTTTAAGGAGAATTCTCATTTGCAACGAGTGCAAATGGCAAGTTGTAATTATTTTTCGGACATACAATATCAACTCAAATAGCTTTGTTTTTACACATAATAATAACAATTGGCATTTATAATGCACACAGACCAATCTTTGAGATGCTCATGACGTAGCGACACATCAGTAGAGGGCAATGTTTAGCAGTCCCCATTAGGTGAGTCTTGAAGGAAGTTTTGAACAAAGCCAATGATGGAGACCCGAAGTAAAACAGGCCCTTTCATTTATGTGGACAAAAGTGTGAGATCTATTAACAAAGGAATCTGGGTATTTTGACTTTGCTTTTGCGCATGAATACAATGGGAGTGTTGATAAAAAGAAAAAATGGTCCAAACAATGGGAGAACAAGAGAAGTCATCAATTTACCAGGAAGATAAAGTTATGGGTATTTGTGTGTGTGTGTGTGTAATTGAATAATTTATGGAACCTTCATGAACTATGGGTCAGGCTTCCTTCCTGCTTGATGTATTACGTGCAATGTAGATGATGTACATGTTTACCTGAAAATGTCACATGGCACCCATATATTTTATAAAACATTCCACACTTTTTCAGAGTTTCGCTTTGATAACCAGATTGCAAAACGCAATGCAGTTTGTTTTTCAGGACCCTGGTAAAATTGCGTAGAATAATTAAAAAACCATGCAAGTCATTGTCAGGCAAACCATGGAGGAATAAACTCCATGGGCAAACCATCATTATTGATTTTAACAACTGCAAGTTTGTTGTCAGTGGGTAAACATACCAATGTGTGAACATCAAATAAGTGACATAAGCTAGTTTTGTTATGTTATTGTTAGCTATTTTTAGCTATTTTTTTTTTTAACTATTGTTTTTCCTTATTATTTTTTCCTCATTTCAGTTTTTTGTTTTAAATTACAAAAAGTTGATCATTTTATACAAGCTAACGGGACCAGTTGGATTGGAGAAAATTTTGACTGGTCCTCGGGTGTTTTAACTGGCATTTGGCCAGTAGACCACAAGGAAGAATGCTGGTAACACCCGTGCAAGTTACAATATAATTTTTACAAAAAGTATTTCTGATGAACACCAAAAACAAAACAACTTTTTTCATTTTCTGCTCTGACAGATACACGTCTTGTTAAAGCCATTGGACCCTTTCGGTACAGAAAAAAAAAAAAAAGTTCACAGATTTACAAATAATTTACAGGGTTTACAAAAGGTAATGGTGAAAGACTTCTCTTGAAATATTAGTCCATGAAATGCTTTACTTTTTGAGAAAACGGTAAAACAATATAAATTCTCGTTAACGAGAATTACGGATTTGTTATAAACACATGTCATGACACGGCGAAACGCGCGAAAACAGGAGTGGGTTTTCCCGTTATTTTCTCCCGACTCCGATGTCCGATTGAGCCTAAATTTCCACAGAATTGTTATTTTATATATAAGTTGTGATACACGAAGTGTGGGACTTGGACAATACTGTTTACCGCAAGTGTATAATGGCTTTAACAGGCTGGAAATTTGGTCACTGGTAAATGACAAAATGAGTTCAGGGACTGACCTACTTGTAAAATTTTACCAAGGGCAAAAAATCGGAAATCGGACTAAAGCCCAGTTCATACTTCCTGCGAATGTGAATGCGATACAAAATCTGCCGTACAACAAATTCGCAATGACTATTTGCAACAGTTGAAATGTGCTCATGAAACATTTGCAGTGAAAACAGACCTGTGACATCAAAATTTGTTTTGCATTCACATTTGCAGAAGGTATGAATCGGGCTCAAGTAGGAAGAATATCATGCCTGTTCAAAGGACCATGGGTGTTTTCCTTTAAAATGTAATGAATAAATTCCTGCAATGATAAGGCAGGGACTCCCAGTTTGCTCTAATTCACTTTAACCTTGGGACTTCCAAGGAACTATTTTACAGGGGGGAAAAAATTAAAGGTGCATTTCCAGTTTCACAAGAATTACCTCAATTTTACATTGACTTATGAACTGATATAATGTAGGTAGGCCTACATTGTACAGACATTCAAGTGCTTTTTCATTTACAATCACAGTCTTTACACTTCCAAAAGCATTAATAATTTCTGTAACACAGAACATGATGTGTTTTAGAATTGCCATGATGTGTACAAAGTGACTTTATGTATTACTATTAGAATAGGCCTACACATCTCCCATTTGCCACAGGGGGGATCTCATCAACTCAGCTGCAGCTCTTGTCAATGGCATGTAGCAGAGTGTCCACTAAAATCACACTTATCCCAGACAAGAACATATTCCCAAGGACAAAGTACATGTACATGTAGTAGTCCCCTCCTCTTCATGTACAAGAATAGAGTATAGAGCAAGGACCTTATAGAGCAAGGACCCTAAATTCAGCATAGTTTTAGATTGATTGAAAGTACTTTCAGGTTTTCTATCTCCTGCCCATTAAGGTCACCATGTTGTACATTCTAAGAAACAATTGAGCATGCGAAATTTGTCAAAATAAATCATCCATCACATTTGTTATTTGTTCAGTTGGGTTCTTCAATGCATACAGAAAGTATGTGGGGCCTATCTGGGGGCCTAATGTTGACACTAATCTATATGTGCACTGCAGCATATTCAGACTTCAGACTTCAGACTAGAGTTCACTTCAATCTATGCATAATGTGAAGGACCATACAAACTTTCCATTAGAGTCATTTCAAGAGAAGGTTTAGGTCCTTATTGGCTAAAACATGATGACATACACATACAAGACGCCATGCCGACCTTACAATTTTGTATGTACTCCGTCATAAATTTGAAACAGGTCCAAATCATCCAGCTCAATTACACTAGGCAATGCTGTCATCGAAGAAGCATATGTTGGAATCCAAGCACTCTTGCAATTCAAATGGGCATCCGTGTATCATAAAACATATTGAAAGTATGCGCATAATATTTATATAAATGTTTAGGCCTGCAGTTACATGTGTGCATGAAATTTTTCCTACAGCATACATGTACTTTTCCGATTTTCTTTTGCACTTGGAAAGAAAAAAGTCTTCCTAGAACCTTCAAACACAGGTGTTCAATTATTAACATGTATAAGTCAACCATTGTATTGTAGGTACCAATGTTCCTACTTTATTTTCAAGGACCAAATAAAAGATTATTTGTAACAGTAACAGTATTAATGGGTATTTTCTCTCTCTTGAAAATTCATTGTTGTATATCTCACCGTAGGCCTATGCCACAGATGATTTGTGTAATCCTGGAGTGAGAACCCATGCCCTTTGGAGAATTGTATTCTTTATCGTTGTTAATACTTGGCTTTAAATAGTTACTATTTGTTTTCTACACTGTCTGTGTGTACATATGCACAATTGACCTCTATTCATCATCAGATGTGTGTCTGGTTCTAGCACTGTTACATAACAGCCATGTTGGTCTGTGTGTAGTGGCACTGTCTGTGACCATTACCTCTGTAACAATTGTCTCACTCACCAAGGTCCTAAGTATTTGTTATTTTTCAGCTGGTTTCCTGAGAGACAGAAAGTTCCTCGCATTTTTGAAATACCAACGTTTATCCCTATTGCACTGGGGGAAAGAAGAAAACTTACACAACAGTAGTCCACAAATTGCTCTTGTAAGACACTCCCTGCCCTACTAAAAACAACAGGGCATGGAGAATCATCCCCAAAGCTTGTTTCAAAGTAAGGCCTAATGCAAAATAGCTTACATATTATGTAGACACAAACATTCATTGTGGTTTTCCCACAATAATAAAAATGCTTAAATTCCCGATAAAGAAAATTAATTTTCTTTGTTTCAACTTGGATTAGGACAAACAATAGGCCTTTTAAATACAAGATGAACAGATGACTTTAAAGCAATGAGGCGATTCTCCAGACTAAGCTCTGAAGAATATATATCCAAACCCTTAGAACTAGACAAGTACCTGAATGATTTAACATACAAATGAGATTCTGCACCTGATCCAAAGGGTTTGCAAATAACCTCCCATGGGAGTAAGTTGGTCAGAGAAATATTTTAAAGATTGACACATGGGAGGTAATTTGTGCTTACCCCCATAGTGATTCCAAATATGGGTACACATATTTTATGATCAAGACTTTTATGTTGTTGAAATATTCCTACAAACTTAATCAAACATTAACTTCAGAAAGGACATTATTGTCAATAATAGCAAAATCATCTGTCAATCTTTGCATAGCAGTCAAGGTCTGGTATGCTGTAACTAATAAATAAATTTATGAGAAGTTGAATGCTATTTATGTACAGTAACACTCAATTCCATGTATCTTGTTTGCATTCGGCTTTATCCATATTTTTGGAAAGTATTTTCATTTTAAAGGACTGCTCACTACCCATTACGCTCAATACTTCAATCCAAATGTATCCCCAGGCTGATGAATTTGCATACAGTCAACAAGGCCATCCAGCAAATTTGGAAACAGATGTAAAACTAAAGTTTGTTTTGCTTTCTCTGGCCATTTCTTTTGTTTTTCCTCTTTGCTGTGCCCAAAATTTCCCTAGTATTTTGCTCAATTTGGGGGGGGGGGGGGGGGGGGGGCAGTTTCTCCCCCCCCAACCCTTGTGTTTAACGCCTATGGAACTCCAAGGAACCGCACAGATTAATTTTCTTTCTCCATGGTTGAACTGATTAAATTTCTAGAAGAAGCGACGGGCTGTCGCAATACTATGGCCACATTCAAATTGACACAACTACATGTACAACCATGGCTACGACTGTTGCTAAGGGTGTTGCCAAGGATGCACTTCTTCAACGCATCATGACATGGAAATCTAGCCATAGCCCTAACTGTAAACCACCAATTCAGACACGGCCTACTACTTAAATGGGAAGGGAGAAACACTGAGTAGAAGTTACGAAATCATCACCAACTTGTTCCGAATCCTTTTTACCACTTGGCAGCTTGCCAATGTAAACAGGTTCATGAGGACACCCCTTCATAAACTACTTGGACTGTATCGAAACAACCAAACATTGATATTGAAAAACCACTAAGGTTTCCTTTTGGCATTAAATGAACTGATAGTGATACACTGTATTTGTAGAAATGATCTATTTTTCCTTCATTTGATTATCACTTCCTTGCAAAAACTTTCCGGATCCTGTTACCAGACAAAGCCCAGGCACCCCCTCCAAAAAAAGGGGAAAAACTTTTTTTAAATTACGCACTAAATTATTTTAGTGATTCACAATGATGTATTGTAAACTATTCTGCCAATCCTGTCAATGACAGCAACTTGAAGACATTTCATATATTAATTCATTTAAAGAAATTCATCAACTTTAGTACACATAGCCTGGTTAATGTTTGAGCTTCTAGTGAGTTCACATAGATGCAAGTTTACGGCCATACACTTCTTCCTGTTAACCACCCTGGCCACTTTTTACAAAACCCTGGTACAACAGGATATAACCTGAGTAATCATTGTACTTGGTCCATATACGAAAGTAATGTTTTCAAAGGTCCGGTGTCGTAGCATAAAGAAGTACCATGCATGTAGGCCTACACGGATCTTCCCAGACCAAGTCTTTTTTTGTCGCAGGTACATCTGATGTGAGTTGCATTTTAAAACAAAAACAGGTGTAATCTTTTGTTTTTTGCTGAATTTAAAGTACGATGACCCTATTGCAAAATCAAAGTTACAACTTTGTAATTGAAACAGAAGGTACAGTTTTGCCTGGGTGACCAATAACATGGACAAGCACAGACATACATGTAGCAGATGATCTGAACTGAAAGGGGCCACTGTCCATGGTGTGAATGAAATGAATTTTGATTTAAAGTTTTTTCTTTCGAACCACCCACACAATCATATGTCAAGAATAATGTTTTAAAAACAATGATTACTCTGAATGAACCCTTGGCAAATACATTTGTCAACTTTAACGGCTCATCAAAACTGATACCTGGTCCATGTACAATGTGTATATTTAAGTCTCTGCTGATTATTACAGCCAGCATAGTAGAGTATTACAGTGTCCCAGTCAGATGAATCTACTGCAAACCACACCTCACTGCAAGGTTGGGGACAGCCCAACCATTCCCTATGGTCAAACCATAGTCAAACCAACCCATCAACAACCCTAATCCAATCCAATCTAATCTTTAATCAATATTGTTATAATCCATGCATATAATCTTGTTATCACTAGACAGTACTCTAGAATACAGTCACTTCATTAGGAATGCGGGTATTATTACATGTAGGTGTTAATTTAAGGGATGAATACATAAATTGGGAATATTATTAATGTGTAATGTACTGTACTATTATTACTTTAATTAGAATTACAAATGGCAATTTTTAGTGGTGGCACCACCGTGTAATTTTTCTTTGAAGAATTCATCACAAAATGAGTCAGACTTGAATCTCTATAAAACACTGGAAATTCCAAACTTAATGAATTTACAATCAAAATTTCAATAATTGCAAACCTTTGAATAAATAGAATGTTCTTCTTTCTACATTTAATCTCAAACTTCTTTTACTTTTGAAATTGTGACCTGTCATATTGTAACTGGGTTGCCTCATCAGAATCAAATTACACGGGGTCAGCGTTTCAAGGTGAAAAGCATTTAATAAAGTCCAGGATAATTTATGTTTGATTTAACCATGTGTACACTATGGGCAGCAATGAAAGCAAAGCAATCAATGCAGAAACAATAGACACTCTATTATTAGGCTATGTATTGCCTTTCTGTACGCATACATAATTTACATTCCCAAGTATTTAAATTGTACAAGGTAGTGTAGTAATTTGCTATTTAAAACTGTTAGCATAATGAATTAAAACTTCAGGAGCTTGTTATCAGGATGTGACGGTTAAGATTTCAGGTGTACTATGTAAGATCCAACCGTGCAGACTTTTCAGTGCAGAGGGTATAAAAAACATACATAATTTACACACCCAATGTTCACACAGTGTGTAAAAATTTAACAATGAGAGGAATTTGGGAGGGATTTTGTTTGGGATGGATTAGGTTTCTTAATATTTAAAAAATAATAATTATCATTCTATTTTGTATTATTTAATTTCATTTTTGAATACTTACAATTTTATTAATTATTTTATTGAATTTTATTTGTCTATCATTGGTCTGTTTTAGTTTGGTTACTATTAGTCTACCCTTAAAAATTTGTGTGTTTTTTTTTGTTCAATTCAAAGCACAATGCCCGTAGAAGCAATTAAAGGTTCTTAATTTATTGCACTTTTACTTGCATTAAGAATGTGCAGACTAGGCCTAGGCAGACAGAATAAAACAAAATAGTATTCAACTACACTTGGAGGGATTTGGGGAGGATTTTGTTTAGGAGGAATTTGGCCTTTAATTTATAATAATTATTGTGTGTTTTTGTACATATTTGTTTAATTGTTTTTTTAATTAAATAAAATAAATAATAAAAAATGTATACAGTATGTACATATTTTATTATCTATTTTATTTAATTATATTTATCTTATATCATTGGTCTGTTTTTGTTTTGTGATTGTTTTGGTGTTTTATTTAGCTTGGTAAAAAAAATAGCTCAAATTCAAAGCACAATGCCTGTTTCTGTAGAGAAGCGATGAAAGATTCATCAATATTTATTGCTCTTTTGCTCGTGCACAAGACTGTCCTCAGAGAGAAAAGAAGGTAGCCATATGTGGAAAGGCGATCCCTAGACACAGCAGAAAAACTGGCCCCTGACTCTTTAAGAAAATAATCAAAGAGCAAGCAAAACATTTCTTCCGTGGTATAAATGCATTACAAGCTAAGCATACTCAACTGTCATCAAATGGTTGGGTTGATGATCAATCACACGCGAGTGTCATTTGAAATAATACACTCCCTACAAATGGTTCCAGTGCAATTATTGTTCGATTACAGCCATGGACTGGTGGCTTTAACATGTACCTTTGGGAATACCATGCTCCCTTCTATCACTTGGAATCAGCTTTTACATTTGAATGGTCATGGGTGTTAATGCCATCAACCTCTAAAAGAGATGCCTTATAAATAATTAAATAGCAATAAGGCCAGGTAAAAGAAAAGAGCACCATTTGATCGTCCGGTTTCTTTCACACAAAGAGAGGAAATGACCGCCCTGTTTTTCCAAGATGACTGTCAGATGGCCATCAAGCCTCTAAATTAAAATGGCCACCAATTTTGTAGTTCAGAATATTTAGCTGTTTCTATGTTGCTTTGGGCCAACTTCAACCGTTTGACTCGCCATTTCCTATAAAGTATGCACAAGAAAAGGATGCGCATCATGCACAACACGAAAAACACAAGCAGCCAAACAACATGTAACATTGATCCTTTTGTATAAAGAAGAAGGCAGGCTGTTAAAATAATTAGTGCAGCGACTTTGATCAAATTGGCCTACTCATCCACTTATTAGGTAATTAAATTAATCACTGAAAGGAATGGTGAAGGGAAACTACATGACAAAATGTGTAACTTTTTATGGGGGAACTTTATTGTTAAAAGCAGAACTTCAAAACAAGGATGCAGGCAAGGATGTTAAGTTTTACTTGGCTTACTCTGTTCAAACATTGTGGCCATTATCTGTGAAAATATGCCTCCAGTTCCAACAATAACTTGTTTTTCACCAAGTGTAAAAAAAGGCAATCAAAGGATCAACATAGTAATTTATGCTTCATTGGGGCATTATGTGGTTACCAAACACACTGGACAGTATAAACGGAGTCAGTGATTGAGCAATCTAATGGTCATTAGTGAATTATTTGAAAACAATTTAAACAATTTAGCCCAACAACTGAAAAAAGGGTTCCCGTGATACATCTCTGGCTTTACATTATCAAAATAAAATGTTTTATTTTACTTAATTGAAATTGTATTGTTTATGTAAGTGAGCATATATTAAGCTCTGATTATATATTCTCAGCAAATTTGGGTCTGGTTTTCACATCCTGTCAACTAGCCCCTCCTGTTTTGCATGATGGTTGATAACAAAGAATCAGCTGAGCATTAATATGATGGAAAGTATAGTATTTGTAGTAGACCAAAAGAAAATCTTTAGAACAGCCTGTGAAACTTAACTTTCACAGTTGCTCTCTGCCAGTCATTCTCAATTTAACTTGGATCAAAACCCATTCCCCCAGGCACTGGTCAAAAGATCACACTACAATCCCTACAATGAGCTGTAATAACCACCATGACATCAGACAAAAACTATCCTGACATAATTTGTCACCTCGTTGTTACCCATTCTACATTACATGTACCCTTAGGCTATGTGTGGATTCTGTTATATTACTGTATACAGTATTAAAAGCATTCTGGTGGCTGGTGGACACTGACAGGATGTGAATTTTGCATTGGGGTATAAAGAATAGTATTTTTTTCCCTTTCCTCTTTTACACTGATGTGTTTTAAAGCACTCTTTACTTTGTACAGTACAGGCATGATTGAAATTTGGACCCTGGAAAAAAAGTAGTACATTTTATTGATATCGAGTACAAGGGCAGACCTACCAGTACATGAAAATGGTATTAGGCTTTAATAAATTTTTCAGGCTATTTAATCACAGTTGTTTTATTTTTTACTAGGTCAAAAATCAAAAATCAGACTACAGTAGGAAAAATATCATGCCTGTCCAAAACTCCCCCACCAGTCCTGTGAATCTAACCTGAGTGATATATCATTCTAGTTTGTCGTGTCATTTGCCAATATTATTATAAGTACCAGCAAGCTCCATGTATCATGTTCCCTGTGTCTTCATCATTCACCAACAGATGAAGATTATTACGTAACTTTAATGATACTTCAAGGCAGTGGACACTATTAGTAATTGTCAAAGACTAGCCTTCACAGTTGGTGTATCTCAACATATGCATAAAATAATAAACCTGTGAAAATTTGAGCCCAATCGGTGTACGAACTTGCGAGATAATAATGGAAAAAAACAAAACACAAATTTGTGTGCGTTTAGATGGTTGATTTCGAGACCTCAAATTCTAAATCTGAGGTCTTGAAATCAAATTCGAGGGAAAATTACTTCTTTCTCGAAAACTATGGCACTTCAGAGGGAGCCGTTTCTCACAATGTTTTATACCATCAATCAACATCTCCCCATTACTTGTCACCAAGAAAGGTTTTATGCTAATAATTATTTTGAGTAATTACCAATAGTGTCCACTGCCTTTAATTGTTGTTTTCCTTTTTTAGGTGTTCAACTAACGAGGTCGAACACCTTCTGTTTTCTTTCAGATTTGTCATTCTTCATCGTCTCATTTTTCCCAAAAATCTCTTGTTCGCAAAATAACTCAAATTGAAAAGTGCTACAAGAAGAGAACAATGAAACTTACAACATTAAAGGAACACGTTGCCTTGGATCGGTCGAGTTGGTCTTTGAAAAGCGTTTGTAACCGTTTTTTATAAAATGCATATGGGTAGAAAGATGTTGTAAAAGTAGAATACAATGATCCACACAAACATGCCACGAAATTGCGTGGTTTTCCTTTTACCTCGTCGACTAACACGTCGGCCATTTATGGGGGTCAAAATTTTGACCCCCATAAATGGCCGACCATGTTAGTTCGCACAGTAGAAGGAAAACCACGCAATTTCGAGGCAAACTTGTGTGGATCATTGTATTCTACTTTTAAAACATCTTTCCAACCATATGCATTTTATAAAAAACGGTTACAAACACTTTTGTTTTGACCAACTCGTCCGATCCAAGGCAACGTGTTCCTTTAACAGATAATAATGTTGAAATGATGCTCCGAAGTCATGATTTTATGTAATCACATAGCCCAAGAAAGTATGTGGTGTCCTGCGACTTGTAGTGAAATGGAAGTAACAAAATTCAACTGAAATGCTGATCCTCTTTAAGGGAAGATTGTGGTTTAAAAAGTCAACTCTCTTAAAAAAAAATTTTTTTTAAATTTGGCCTACATGTTCATTTAGCAATGATATGTGGAGCATCTTAAGTGTATGGTATTTATTATTTCACAATAAGTTTTAATGACACATTTTCTTAAAATTGGAATGAATCATTTCTGTAAACTTCTGAAAAACGGATGGTGACTGAGTGATGACTGATACTCTAAAGATAAGAGTTATAAAATAAGAACTAGAGGGCGCAGCTTTTTTGTGCGGCCATTTTGTAAGTTGACACAACAGCATCGCCTAAAGCGCTCAATAAACACAAACTCCAACGCGTACTTGATATTAAACGCACGTACAGAATGGCGCGTGTGTCTCCTTGCTGTCCCGTCAAATTTGTGCAAGCAGCATCACTCTAGTTCTTATATACATGTATAACTCTATGTTCGAAACCAACATGATCCATCTTCATATACTAGTCTGTCCTATGTCATTTCATGCACCTTGTCAACCAATTCTATTTCCTTCTCATTTCTGTGCCCTTCCTACAGATATGAAGATATGAGCTTCCTGTTGTAAGCAAACCTAAACTTAGGAAAATATGGTTTTCCTATCCAACCACGGGTAGGGTCACACACTAGGAACACACAGGGTGAATCTTCACATATCATAAGTTGGTTGAACCCTGAAATCCAGAGCAGGATTTTGTGGCGAGATCAGTTCCGGTGCAACACTTTGGAAACATTGTCATTGGAGTAGGCAAAGTGATATCATTAAAGCTGGTCCAAAGTCCTTGTTATAAACTGAGTATTGAGTACTCGTGTCAACATGCACAACTTGTGTGCAATCAGGGTACATTCACAGCGATCATAAGATCGACACCACAGCCCACCTTTAATTTTACAGCTCTGTTGTAGACCAAAGGGCTATAGGCCACGTAATTTACAACATTCACAAACGGTGATTCATAAATACTACTCTATCTTGCAGTCTTGAAGTTCAGGCTGCACCAAAAAAAACAGACCAGACTATCATACTAAATTATGATAGTAGCGCGGCAAACTTCAGCATGCATTTTTACACTCGATCTCTTGAAATCCAAACGGAATAACAGCTGTCCATGGGAAAGGCAAACAAACGTCTCCAAGAGTCAATTTTTGCTGTATGTTTACTCTGTCTGAATACCATCAATTCCAAATAGCAATACATAAAATTGTTACAAATAAATCAGATGTCCTTGCTCTATTGTATGATCAAACCAAAATGTACAATTTACCCCTAAAATCACAAAAGATTTGTAGTGTATACTTTATTTCTTCATTTTGATTGGGGAAACAATTCAACTTTATATTAAGCAAATAATGTCAGAAGTCATAATAGTATTGTTTCAATTTACTTTAATACATTGTAATAACTTCATAAGTGGAATGGCCTTAAATATAGAAATATTGGTATTAATGTTATTATATGGTTCAATCCTAGACCAAACATCTGGCTGCAAAATAATAATAACACCAATCTGGGCACATCAAACATTTTAAAGGTAGGCCTACTGTCATACTTTGGAAATGAACCTGAGATTTCAAGTAGGTTGTATTTTGTATGTTTGTTTTTTTGTTTTTGTTTTTTGCTCTGTTTGTTTTCATTTTAGATTTAGTTTTTTTTCCCCCATTACACATTGATGATGGAGCTTAGCTTACCATTTCATTCATCAGTGATGTGAATGAACAATTATATTGTCATCATTTCTGAAAATAGTGATCTTTGAATCACCAATATATTTCCAGCCTTCAGACATTTGTTTTGTCATTACTCTAATAAAATATGGACATTGTGAAGAGGGGCTCAAGCAGTTTTGATGAAGGTAGGATGTTTTTATCATCAAACGTATGGTAATCAACTACCAGGAGACATGACATCAAATGAGTCATTCAAGGTTTGATTACTATTTTGTACTACAAGTCTTGACGAAAGATGGTAGAAGCGTCAGCCAAACGACAGATGGGCTTTCCAAGAAAATTTGCAAGAAAACTCTTGAGACCCAAGCCCTTTGTCTACTTTGTGTTGTTGTAGCCTAGCAAGGAGCATAATTTCGTGTTGAGTAGAATAATATAAATACTGGATTTGATCATTTTAATATGCTTGGAATTTTATCATGGGATTTAATTGAGCATGCAGGTACTACACTAGCCAGAGCAGAAGCAAACTATACTATAGCCATCCAACCATGATGATGCCTCTAATGTACACAAATCTTTACACAATGGTCAGACAACAGACATGTCTACAAATTATGAACCTCTATTTTCCACACTGTTGAATGCTTTGTACAATATTGTGCAACATTGCAAATCTCCCACACATTACACACAAAGGGTAGTGATAAGCCAGTAGTAGTACTAGTACTAGAAGTAGTAGTGCTAATCTAACCCACTAATTCAATACACATACCCCTGAGCCCTGACATACATTTTATTAATGTATTGTCTGTCTGCTAAATAAAAATTCACTCATTTGAGAAAATACTTAAATTCAAAATTTTGGGGGAAAAGTTTCCGTATGGCGCCACCACTTTTTCATTCGATATGAAATAATATAGTATCTAATTTACCTCAATGAGATATCCCTTTTTGTAAAAATGAGTGAAAAGGTGGTGGCGCCATACGGAAAGTTATCCATTTTGGGAAACCAATTAGGGCCTACACTTCATCCAGTGTAAATTTTTGGAAAAGTTTTCGTATGGCGCCACCACTTTTTCATTCGAAATAAAATAATATAGTATCTAATTTACCTGATTGATATATCCCTTTTTGTAAAAATGAGTGAAAAAGTGGTGGCGCCATACGGAAAGTTATCCAAATTTTTTACACCATGTTTTGAGATTTGTACACAAACTTTACGCAAATTGAATTTGACACCCTTTTCAAGCCACACACCATCCCTGAACCCCCCCCCCCCCTGCAAAAAATAACAATATAATTTATTGAAATTGCCTGTTGAATCACTTAGGACTATGGACAGTAGGACCATATCATTACCATTGATTGAATTACAATACAAGTTGTAAACAGGATCACCCACCCAGTCAGGCAGGTCAGTGTTGCCCAACCATCCAGCCAGGTTGGGTTCTCTATATTATTAGTAGATAGTCCAACTTGTTGGGCTGTATATGGCTCTCATCATAGTTGCCATTACATAATCATGATGGCGACTATAAATTATTAAATAAGAGCACAGAGCCATGGGCAGAGAATAAGAGTGATGTTAAAGAGGGCAAAAGGTTTTCCATAGTCCAACCTTGCTTGGAAGATTATTAAAAATAACTTTATCATAAGGCCTAGACACAAGCACTGTTCCCAGAGCTACACACACAAAGGATACTTCCTGGAAGACTTGGCACAAATCAATACCTCAAATAAGTTATTACTTTACAGTATTACACAGTCAATAC
Organism: Asterias amurensis; assembly: GCF_032118995.1. Taxonomy (NCBI): domain Eukaryota; kingdom Metazoa; phylum Echinodermata; class Asteroidea; order Forcipulatida; family Asteriidae; genus Asterias; species Asterias amurensis. The sequence continues at coordinate 21,756,689 of NC_092648.1, forward strand.
TTAACGAAAAAATAAATTGGCAACTTCAGCAGTCCCATTTGTCCATTTATTTTTAATCATAAATAAGGAAGCTATTTATTAAATCCAACCAAGTCTAGGTCTATTCATGTCCTTGCTCTATCATAGAGTCTATGGTCTTTTAAAATAAACCGGATTAACGGGTCCTGCTAACTAAATCAAAGAAGCCAGTAATTTGAATACCCTAACTGTCGCAATACAAATACAATGAAAGACACACAATGACAATACATGGTCAAACCATGGTCAAACACAAAAACCAACAGACTAGACACACTGACTTACCTGAGCGTTCTCCACCGCCGCGGCCGGTGTTTCGCCCGTCTTTTTCAGCCCCGTGACCGTTACCTCACCCCCCGCCGGAGTCGAGCCATTTTCATCCACAGGCGATCCACCCCCTACTTCATCCTGGCCTCCGGTAGCCATATTGTAAGACTTGTTCTTTTTACTCATTTTCCCGCCCATCTTGAAAAGTTTATCTGGGGTTTCTCCTCTAAATGTGAAGAATTTCGTCAATATTTACCAGTGAAATCTGTACAAATTTGAAAGACAGTACTGTCAAAATGTGTAGACGGTTCACGCACGTGGAATGTCTTTTCATACGGTCGTTTTACACATAGCAACACGTACGTTGCGAAATATCAGCGTGTACTGTATCGTAATCAACTGCATGTACATGAAGCGTGCCAATGGCCGACGTCATGCATTGGAAATTCTTCTCCGCTTGCTTTATGATGCTACCACCTATCCCAATTCTTCAAAAAACCACACACTCTCAGCAGACAGCGCGTAGTTCAAACTCCTCTTATTTTGTGGTTTGTCGTCTGCAGCTGCCGGCCAAGATTATGGCCCTGGTAGTAGTGTGTACAATTTGAACAGGAAATATCCTGCTGCTGTGTGTGGGTCGGGTAAGCGCACGGAAACTAATCAACATAAAAAAGGAAGAAAGGGCGCAATTTTTTTTTGCCGTGTTTAGTCTTCCTCCATAGTTTTTACTCGGAGAGAACTTAACTAGAGACAACAAAAAACAATGTTGTGTTTGATCAGATGTTTGCACGTTGATATCTGGTCTTTTTTATTACGCTCAATGTGTGTTGATTTGGGCGGGTTCAAACGCTTTTGTTCGTGGACTTATAACAATATTGATGAAGATCATTCTCTGGCTTTATATAACGTACCCTACAAATTTATATAGACAATTTAAATTTATGAACTTCCATCCTGGAATTCTAGACATTTGAGTGTGGTTGTTACAGTGAGAAAACTAGAATAGGTTATACAATACTTGACCTATTTTATTTAATTTTGTAACGTTTTCATCCCGCACCCCCCCCCCCAAAAAAAAAAATCGTTTCACACGCACCCCACAAAATAAAACTAGAAAAAAACCTAAACTAACTTTCAATTAAATTGTTATTTTTTATACGAACCCAAGGTAATTTCAAATTTGTGAGTAAATTTTTTTTTCTTTTTTCTTTCTTTATTCAACCCAAAATCATTTATGAAATGTACCCAGTCAGTTTCCCTTGTGGTTTATTATTTGATACATATTTGTTTGTTCAACCACAAATCATTTAAAATTTTCCAGACAGCTTTCCATATATTGTTTGATAATTTTAAACTTGTGAATTTTCTATTTTTTTTTATAAATGATGCAGGTAACCTTGTCTCGGCTTTAACAACACCGCTCAGGCAAAACGAGAAAAGACATACACCCTTCAAGACTTCCAGTAGCCTTAACTTAAATAAATATGAACGCTAAAAAGAAAACAAAACCAACTTCATCGAAATCTCCCGTAAAGCGTCAAGGAGCCAGACTGAAATCCCCCGCCAGAAATAAAAAGTCCAAGTCAGATGTTACCATGGCAACGAGTGTTGTTGCTATAGTAACTCGACATCTTCAGTCAGCATCGAATGAAGTCAAAGCGGCATCTATGAGCAAGTACATGAGGAATCAGTTTGCATTTTATGGAGTACCAAGTCCGAATCTGACAGATATTTTCAAGCATGTGAGTACTTTCCAGTCTCCTTTTTTGTTTACTTGAAGGAAAAAATTCACAAAAAGATGTCCCAATAATCGAACAGATCTTACTAGGAGGAATTATGGACAAAAGTATGACTTTTTTTCAGCTCACTCTTAAGATCTCAGGAAAGTTTTCCAGATCTTTTACAAACTAAAGGTACTTTAAAAATGTGGTTTGAATTTTTTTGATCAATTTTATTGTTTACATACTCCTTCAGATTAATGTTCAGTTTTGTCGTTGTGTTCTGTAAGTCTTTATCTCTCTCTTTCTAATTGTTTAATAACTTTGTTTTAACATTAAAATGTTGCTCCACATTTTCTCCAAATTCTATAGATGTCCGACAGAACACCACTTTTGTGTTTTCATAAAATATCATTTTCACTTTACCCGTCTCCTCCAAAGAAAATTCTTGTAGAATCTCCCGCCATTACCGACCCAGCAGCCCTACGTAGCATCATGATTTCATTATGGAACGAACCACATCGAGAATGTATGCACGTCGCCTTGAAATTCGCCATGAAATATCAGGCACTTCTCAAGGGTGAAAACGCCGCCGAGTGCCGGGCGACGATGCGGTGTGTAGAGAAGATGATCACAACTAATAGCTGGTGGGATTCAATCGACACCATATCACCTAACCGTAAGATGTAGTTTCAAGAGGAAAAAAACCCTCAAAGATCGATGAATTGCTTTCAAGAAAATAGTTTTCTTTTTTGTTGTTTGAAAATTTGCTAAAAATTTACAAGACATTTAATTTGTTTTGGAGTTTATCTGAAAGCAGTCAATGTAAACTGTTCCAAATTGATGCTTTTTCTTGCAGTGCATATTTGTCTACGATTTGATATTTACAATAAAGCAATTATTGAGTATGAATATAAGATTGCATCCAATACGATGGTTTTTTAAATTTTTTATGAAACCTCAGCCTGTGTTTATTAGTGTGGACTCGCTCGAGAGGAAATAATGAGCTATTTTAACTGGGCTGGACTCATCTTATCTGGAATAAAAATTGCGCCACAGGCAAATTGTTTCCCTAGGCTGATGTTGCTCTCTCTCTACCACTTTAATCTTAGATCTTATTTTTTTTTTTATATGCCTATAACTGCAGTGCTTAACAAACAATACCCTGAATCATTCCATTGCCTGTCTTATTTATTTGGGGCTTTTCTTCAATTGATATTTAGTTGTTGCTTATCTGGCCAAGGAGCAACCAAACGTAGTTAATCCCATTCTAGAGACTTGGATAACTCACAGCAACATGTGGCTTCGTAGAGCAGCGATCCTGTACCAACTCAAGTACAAGGGGAACACTGACCAGGACAAGCTATTCAGGTAAAGAAATCTTTTGTCAAACATCAGTCTGGATGTCTTATATGCTTCCTCTATTTCCCTTTTTAAAATTTTTTATATCTGGGCACAATTTCATATAGCTACTAAATCAGCAAATAATGCTTGACAATTCTCTGCTATGCAGAAATGAGCAGGATACCAGTCACAAACTACATGAGACATGGTAGTTTTCCTGTTAAACATCATTTTGCAGTACTAAGCTACTTTTTGTACATAAGCAGCTCTATGAATTTGGGCCCACGTTCTGATAGCCAAGATGTTAGCCAGCATCTGGGAAAGGGGTAAGGGGAAATGTGCAGAAAACTGAATAAAACAAAAGTGTTTTAAAGCAGACTGGACACCAACGTGAAGGTCCACTTTTGTAAGGGGACTCAAACATTGCTACCCCCCCTTGCAAAAAAGAGGTGATGGCGAAAAGGAAAAAGTAGTGTTCCACAAGTAGTAGTTATGAAGTAATGTGACATTTTGGCTGGCAACCTGTTCATGCTTAATAAAATCTGTTTTGCTTAGTAAATTTTTCCACTTAAATAGCTTTGATTGGCTTCTGGTTTAAAAGGGGAAAAATTGAAATGAGAAAGTTAAGATTCTTAAGATTATCTCATGGTTGGATTATTAAATACACTTGATTTGCTTTTAGATTCTGTCTCACATGTTGCCAGGAGAAGGAATTCTTCATCCAGAAATCCATAGGATGGGCCCTTCGCAACTACTTCTACACTGCTCCCGAGGCAGTCAAGGATTTTGTCAAAGAGAATGAGGACAAATTAGCTAAACTCAGCAAGCGAGAGGCTCTCAAACATGCTGGGTGACTGTCTCCAAAAGCATGGTAGAGCTACACGGAGACTTAACAAAAGGTCCTTGAATCAGATAGCTTTTTCAATGATTTAGTAAAAAAACAATTAAAACACTTGGTTCAATAACGCACATAATTGTTATTCTAGTAGCTAGATCAAGGCACTTTACAACATTATTACCACTGTTCATCAGGCACATTTTTAGACCATTCCTCAAACTTTCTCACCCCGGGAGCATACAACCTCTAAACTAGCATTGAGGGGTTCACAGTACTGTCTCAGCCCTATCAGGCTCCCATTTGTACACCTTGATGAAGATAAGCAATTATGGTTAAGTGCCTTGGTCAAGATCAGAAGTGTCATAACCTGGCATTTTAAATACTTTTAAATCATCGTTTTTCTTTCTGTGGATATAGAGCCTCTTAGCAAAGTTCAAGAAATATTGATTGTGCCTGAATTGGTTAAATTTACAATTATTTACAAAAATATCAGCACATTATTGAATAACAAATTGACAATCAAAGTTCATTTTGCACTCATGAAGGTCATTGTATGTTTTTACGGAAAAGTAATATTTTTCATAGGCAAAATTCTCAAGAAAGATACAGTAAAAGTCTACTTGTTGAAAACAGCAAAAAGAACTGTCACAGTATTTTCATTAAGGATGTTGAATCCACCCAAGTATAGCGAGGTGATGGTGGGTACCACCACATCTCTGGAATTTTGAGTCCCCAAAAATTGCCTTGAGGTCACTTTATTGAGATTCAAATTTGTTGACGTACCTTCATTGATTTTTAATCAATGGGGGCATTTCAAACAAAAAATGTTCGCAGGATGCTTCCTTCAATTACAATCTTTATTAAAAGGAGACTTTCAGACAGAAAGTGTCACAATAAATGTCAGCGGTCATCACCAAAGTATGGCCCTACCTTTAGAGTAAAATCTGTGACTGAGCAAAAATGTGTGCAGCACGCAAACAGTTTGATGCATTCTTTTTAAATCAATGTTTGTAATGTCTTTACAAAACCTATTTTCACAGAAGTAGAACGTTGAACCTTTTTTGGGGTGGAAACACAGGGTAGAGAGGCTAGTAGCAAGTGGTGTATTAATTTGATTACACAGTGCTGCTTTAAATTTTTCTACATCATAGATTTCATCTACCCCTGATGAACTTTATTAAAATTTTTAATAATGTAAGATCTTTTTGTAGACCAAAACCAAGGGCATATAGTGACTGCAGTCCAATTCCTTAGTCATACTTCGTGAGTGTCAAACAAATCAGAATGTGTACTTTTTGTTTGCATATATTTTTTTTTTTTTAAACTCATCATCCACTTTTAAATGCCTCAACACAATCAAATTGACTATTTTTGTATTAAAAAATTCAATATTTTCAATATATTTTTTTGTGCTTACATAGTTACAAACTATCTGAAATAAACATGAGTAAGGTTATTTAATGTATCATTTTAATTACAGATGATTATCATAAAAACAAACTTTCTTGAATGTAGATATTATATCAGAGAAAATCATAAAATAGTATAACTAAGGAAATAATAAGTAGAACCATTCTGTGTATACTTTGTGGACATTTTCATATTTGTTTAGAATAAGTTCTCTTTTATAAAAATTACTTAGAAAAAAATATATATTAAAACAAATATTTTAAATTATTTGCCAATTTATTGCGCAGGGTAACATGAAAGCATTAACTGCATCTGAAACAATTTTTTCCCTGACCAACTAATGTTTTTTATTTTAAGGGGCTATCTTAGACAAGGCTGTGTGATCTTTATGCAAATACCATGACATCTTTGCATGAAGAACAAGCCTTCCTGCGGTAACCTCAATGCAAAGGTCATTATAAGCCTTTTTGAGGTATGACGGACACAATGCTGCAACACTGTAAAGTTGTGGTAAATTTGTGCGTATTGACCATAGAAATAGAACGTATGTTATTCAGTGAAGTGCGCATTTTAGTCGACGCGGCGTTTACACGTAAACCTAATGACCACCAACATGGTGAGCGTGGCATCAGTCGCGGCAGGTGACGCGCGCGTATCACGTCCGCCATACCTCAAAAATGCTTATAGCTCTTGCATTTAGAACAAACCTGTGATGACCTCTGTTTCAGGGTCGATGTCAATGTCAAAGAAGCAAGGTCTGGTTGGGAGGCCAGGCATAGTGCTCATCTGAAAAGGACAAAACAACAAAATGATGGTGAAAATATTTACATAACTTCTTAACTATACTCCCACGACCGATCACTCATTGTTACTTTACAGGTCTAATGATTCACAATAAGCAGTTTGATTTAATAACTATCATAAACTACAACAAAGGAAGCCATTGCAAAGATTCTGCCTTGTTAGGGCCTTAGAGTGCCTCACATGGTATGAATTATTTAAACTAGAAAGTTGCTTAAGTCTAGCAAATTATACCAGTGGTGACCATTGTACTATACCCATTGCAACCAAGGTACTGTACCCATAGCAAAGGCAGCTTGGTACCTTTAGGTATAGGCAGAATCTATTGACTACTCTTGCTCAGGCTATGGTGAAAACTATGACTCCCTCAGTGATCACCAGAGTGTTCTATTTTCCTTAGGCGATTGACGGTCCAAGGATCACCTTGGGTGTCATAGTTTTAACCATAGCACTCAAGCAGTTAATATTTGTGTACTGGACACAATTAATTCCTTGAACATCAAGTTTGGTAAAGCTTATCAACTAACTTGCAAATGATAAGGACAGTAGGAGTAGGGGGATTATCTTCATCACAGACCGAGTTGAATCAAAGATCAGAAATGATTGATAGTAATAATCACATACTCACCGTTCCTATGAGTGGATACAGGAAACCTGCCCCCACACTCGCTCTTACATCTCTAATCGGCAGAGTGAATCCTGTGGGTGTGCCTTTCTTTGTCGGGTCATGTGACAAGGACAGATGTGTCTTGGCCATACAGATCGGGAGGTCATTGAACCCTTGGCTACGGTAGCGGTCAACCTTTTTCTGAGCTTCTTCCGAGAGCTCTATACCGTCGGCACCGTAGATTTTACGGGCGATGATGGCTATCTTTTCCTCAATTGGGAGCTGACAAGAAAACGGTAATGAAAAGTGTGTTACATTGATGCTGTTTCAATGCTGTATTTCAGGAATTCATTTCAAACACTGAGATGTGTGAAGATTTAATTAAAATATCTGCTCAGATATTTACGAGAAAATCACTTCACCAAACGTTGGTATGATTTTATACATGATACATTACTCATTTAGATTGCCCTTCACACAATCACAAGTTTAAACTTTTAGAATTAATTGTTTAACATCAAGAAGATCGCATACTCATTTAATTCAACTTAAGAATGAAGACATTGACTATGAAAACTCTCATCAAACCAATAAGGAATCAACAACAAATAATTTGAAAGAACAAATAGAACAGTGATAAAACACATATCACATAGCAAAGCTGATCGTGTGAGCTAAGAACAGTCACACACAACCACGGTCAGAAAAATATCCAGGAGACAACAAATGGTTGAATTTAATGATAATATTCTACCAACCTTTAGGTCATATAAGAACTGGAAACTACTTGGTTGTTGGCAGGCCTTCTCCAGGGCAGATGCAAGCAAGGCTGCCCCTGCCCCGCCCTGACTGAAGTGGGTTGCCACAACAGCATCATAAGCCCCCGCCCCCTTGGCCAGAGTCTGGATCAACTGCAACTCATTGTCAGTGTCAGTCCTAAAATTGATCAAAGAAAATGGTTGAAAAATCAAGAAAAACACAATAAAAGTCACATGTGAAGGTTTTATCTGAATACAGTGTTTACTTGTTGATCAAAACTGTTGAGGTATTTTCACGAGAACGTTAAGTCCATTTAGCGAGGTGACAGCACTCCTAAACAGAACTGAACTTACCCAAACCTGTTGATGGCCACAACACAGGGAACACCAAAGAAGGATGCATTCTCAATTTGTTTGCGTAGATTACAGAACCCTGCCTCAAGCAACTCAAGATTCTCCTCATTGTACTCTTTAGGGAGTGGCTGACCTGCTACAACCTGCGCAAAAACACATCAGCACACCTCCATTTAATATTAGTTGTGGTTTGACCCATATACAAGCTCTGTACAAAAAACTCACAGGCATATTACTCGGATGGGATTCGAACCCACGACCTTTGCAATTCTAGAGCAGTGTCTTAACTCCATTTATTGTCAATTTTATAATAGTTCCTACCTGATCGTGTGGGTTTTCCCATTTGTGGTTTTCCTCCTAGATCTAAAAATGACAATTTCTTATCGTTTCCAAATTACCATACCGTTATATGCTCTTATGATTTTGGATGTGTTAGGAAACTCAAAACAAATTACAGACCGGTCCCTTTGAATGGCTATTTACAACAGATTATTATTATTTATTTATAACAAGAGTATTTGCTGTGTGAACCACAAACACCGGGTATTACTCCCCTTCCATGATGAGTATTCTGTGTTCTTTTACATACATGTACACTACCAATCCAAGTACACTGGACGTACCGCTTAATGTCCCATCCAAATGACAAAGCAAATATGCTAAAATATCTAGCATTAGGACACAAGTGGCATGAACCGGGACTTGAACCCTCACTCTGCTGGTCAGAAACACCAGAGCTTGAATCTGGTGCATAACACTCGGCCACATCACACCATTAGTAATAGTGTAAAAGTTAACTCTGACTATGTTCTAAATAAACAAAATACATTGTAACAGGAAAAATAACCCACCGTAGGTCCCCCACCATGCATCTTGAGTGCTCGGACAGTGGCTACCAGGACAACAGCATTAGGCTGAAGCCCAGAATATCGACACTTGATGTTGAAGAATTTCTCCATACCGATGTCAGCACCAAAGCCTGCTTCAGTAACTGCATATACAAGAAACACAAAAGTTTGTATAAGGATCACTACTTGATGGTACCAATTTATTATTGGTTCTAATGCCATCTTAAAAGTAAGAATCAACATTCAATGGCAAAGTTGGGTTAATGCTGCATACCAAAATGGTTTTAAACTTTTGTTTTCCTTGAAAGCAAAGGTGACTCTTGAAGTGATATGCGTCTGGGCAGGATAAAGTAATCCCATATCACAACTCAAAAAAAAACATAATAGATCAATCCATTGTATTCTACATCTTAAACAAAAAAGTGTTATAGATCACTATATTCTCTTGTTATAATTTGTAACTTATGTTTATCTTCAGTGAATGACGACACTACCAATTGGCTTAACAATCTCGACTATTAACTAAAAATATGTCTTACCTACAAAACCATCTTTTCCAACAAGTTTCAGCGCAATCTTGTCAGCAAGAATTGATGAGTTACCATGAGCAATATTAGCAAACGGACCTGCATGCACAAACACCGGGGTACCCTGTGTGTGTGTGTTAGTAAAGGGAGTACACAAAACATTAAGTCCACCAACTTGCACATAACTTACATTGTATAAAGATCAAGGTCATGGTGAAAAACTTTCCTAGAAATGATATTGCTGAAATGATAGTAAAACAATTAGTGTTGATCTTGCCAGGCCAAAACCTGATTGAAAATTTAAAACATTTAAGCCCTTTTCCAACTATTTCCTTGTGACCCAGGGCCATGAATGCAATTGCCTCTGTGAAGTAGCGTGTCTGCAATATAATTTCACATTTCCAAATAATAAAAAAAAACTCCCCAGAACCTTTTAATCAGCCAGTCTAAATAAGTTCATGTAGTTGTAAAGCTTAAGAGTTTTCAATCCCATTTCAGGACAGAAGTATGGCATATTTTGAACAAATTTCTTTGACAAATGCCTACCTCTAACGTCTGCATAAGGTTTGGTCGGATGGCATCCTTCATCAGAACAGTCAAGGCACCACTCACACCAACATCCTCAGCCGTCACAGGGTTCCCTGACTTATCACTGGCTATCACAATCCTACCCAGCCTCTCCCTCATGTCACGCAGACTACTAGTCAGAGCCAGAATGGCCATGATCTCACTGGCTACCGTGATGTCAAACTGAGTTTCTCTTGTGATGCCTTTTTCTGTTGGTGACTGGCCGATGGTGATCTTGCGGAGATAACGGTCGTTTGTGTCCATCACTTAAGAAGTACAGGAAATAAATGCAATCAATTCAAATTAATTGTCGTTGCCAAAGCACAAAAAAATGGTTCTTGGTGTACTTTAGGAATTCACATAAAAGTTTTACAAAGTGTAGTGTCTATACGCAGCAGTGCACTTGTATGTATCACTGCAGTGACCCTTATGCACCACACAGAATTCACCATTTTCACCCCTTTGGAAGTCAACTCTTTTGTGTACATTTTGACCCCCGAAATGGCGGATAGGATGTAGTGCGTTAAGTGTGCCTCACATCATGAAACGGGTCCACAAGCTCTAGATGAAGCCACAACCATCAATCCATGATAACATAATTATAAAACTTTCAAGCAGGCACTGTTTAAGTATTATAAAATATTACGTACCTCTTTGCCAAGTGAGTGTTGATATATCAATGTCCAACCGAGAAAACTTGTTAATCTCATCATCAGTCAGATCATCAGGATTTGTCTTATCGATACCAAGTTTCTGAGAAAAACAAACAATTTATTCAGAGATAATCTCTCAGAATAAAGGTGCTACTTTGGTGCATCACCGCAATACAATATATCCTACACTCACTTGAAAGTTTTAGACTTGCAAAAATTTGAGCAAAATGTTTGAACACATTGGTTTCAATCAGTCATAAAAGAAGTTGACCGTGTGACAATACTCCTCAGGCTCACTCTATAGACCAATCCATAAGCGTAGTGCCATGCGACGCACCCTTCTTGTTAGGTGTCTGGAGTGCAATGTCTTGTACAAAGACTTTTTAATTTCTGTCTGTTTCACTTTTTTATGTGAATAAGGGGGCCTTGCCTAATGCTTCCACAATACAGTCAAGAGAATAAAGGTGCTACTATGGTGCATCACCGCAATATAACTATAGGCTTCAATCAATCCAAGTCATTCAATTAAACATGAGGGATTTCAATTCACTCAAAGAAAAAAATCAAGATATACATGGTACCTTTAGTCTGTTCATTTGGATGGGTGAAAACTGTCTGACTCCATTCTTGGCTGGCACTAATCTGCCATAGAGGGCCTTATCTGTCTGCGTAGCCTCGTGGTACATTCTGGCATCGATGGCTGCAGCCAGGAGGTTGTTAGATGCTGTGATTGCATGAATGTCTCCAGTCAGATGAAGATTGAACTAATGGTGACAGATTCAAACAGTAAAACTTTATGAAATAGTACAATTTTGTTTATGAGAAAAACAATATGTTGATCTTGTACCTGAGAGCTTATACATTAGGATTCAAACTGTCTCTAGCCACTGGGCTAGCTCAGTGGTCTAGTGGTGTTCTAGTGATGCAAAGATTGCAGGTTCGAATCCCAACCGAGTGATTTGCCTGTAGATTTTTTTTCTCACAGAACTTGTGCAAGTACTGAGTATACAGTGCTATAATACACACCAGTGTAAAAGTAAAAACAAATTTAATGAGATTTTATAGTCGGTATGAAGTTATACAATGTGGTTAAAAACACACTCCGAAATAGCTGGCATTTCCCCAAGTACACAAGTAATTTGAAAATTTATTTTTCATAGTTTCATTTCATAAAAACTAGAGGATTGGAGTGATTGTACTTTTCGCAGTACATTTATGTACTATCTTGTCTTATCGGAAGTAGCAGTATGAATGACTGATATACATAATAAGATTAGACTCATAGGTTTGTTAAGGGCCTGTGAATTAATCAGGGATGAAATTTGACGAATGTGAACATTCTTGAAAATGGCTCTTTATCCATGGTTCCCCATTACTCTAGACGTTACAATTCAAGAGGTTTACAGACTCTGTGCATCATCAGAAAGACACTGAAAACTACAGGTTTGGACACAATGAGGTTTACTATTTTCTCCCTATGAAGTCTGCTTTACTTAGTCTTTCAGAAAAATTTAAAGGCTCAATGAGATTTTGAATTCTGTTTTTTTTTACTGAATTCAGGAGAAATAACATGTCTGCTCATGGATGAAAATTTCCTCCATAGTCTCATTGATTGCCACTGCATCGCCACTCAACAGCTGCTTACCTCTTCCATAGGAATGACCTGTGAGTAACCTCCTCCTGCAGCCCCGCCCTTGATGCCAAATGTTGGTCCCTGTGACGGCTGACGTACGCACGCAAACACATTCTTATTGATGTGTGCCCCCAGGGCCTGACACAGCCCAATCGTTGTGGTGCTCTTCCCTTCCCCAAGGGGGGTTGGAGTGATTCTGAATTTGGGGAAAGGAAAGAATACCAACGTTTAAAAAGAAAATCTCTAAATGGTTTCAGATATAGATAAAGAATTATTTAAGACCCTATTTGGAAAATGATACAATGACTGAAGTGACTACATCTACACGTAAAATTTTGCACAATACTACTGAAAACAGTCTTGTTTTATAGTGTTCATCTATACCGGATGCTTGCTTTCAAGAGGGCAACATTTGGGGTAAAATTTTGGGATTAAACAGAGGAGAGAAGACTTTAAAAGAGTCATAACAATTTTTAACTTTAACTTGTGAGTTACCGTTACTTAAACATTTTTTGTAAAACATCTTTATAATCGTTCTTGTTAACCCCCAAACAATTTTTAACTTTAACTTGTGAGTTACCGTTACTTAAACATTTTTTGTAAAACATCTTTATAATCGTTCTTGTTAACCCCCAAAGGCAAAATTGTGCATAAAGTGTGCCCTCTTGCAATCCAGTATTGTCTCCTTTAAGGACACAAGAGTCAAGGACGGCACTTGAACCCACATTCTGTCAATCAGAAACACAGGCTTGATGTTTTACTTTTAAAAGAACAAGGGCACTTATGCGTAAATCTTCATGGTAAAGGGCAACCTCTACAAGGTGATTGCAATTTCCTCTAATGCCTCCGTGATACACGAGGCCTAAAACACAAGCTAAAGTCTGGTGCGTTGATGACCACATCTAACTACACCATTAAAAAAAGAACTTAGATTTAGTATCCATGCATTCTGTGATATCGGTAATTGTAGTGACTTACCCAGCAACAACAACATATTTTCCATTAGGTTGGTCTTTGAGTCGATCCAGTATGCGAAGAGAAACTTTGGCCTTCTTCTTGCCGTAGAAGTCAATCTCTGAAGGCAAGAGACATAACTCCTGAGCGATCTCTGCAACATCCTTCGGGGTTTGGGCTCGTGAGATATCGATGTCTGACGGTATCGGAGATAGAGGTGTGATCGGGAGGTATCGAATCTTCCATTGGTCAGTCTGGAGACAAAAAATTAAAATTCAAAAGATTTGAATGTTTGGCGTTTCTACCATAAGTGGTTAAAAGGAATGCGAACATCCATTTCTTAAACACTGTGTTAATGTATGCTTTCGCATTCACATTCACTAGTCTTTTTTAAGTTAATTTTTTTTCCAGGCAGCACCCCCCATTTGCGTTTGCACCAAAGAACGCATTCAGTAGTGATAGTTTTAGTTTATTTTCTAAAAAGAAATAATTGGTCCAATATCAGGCAATTTCGTCAACGAAAAAGGTCTACAAATGCCCTAACCAAGACATGTATATCCAAAATATTTTAAGACGACAGCTCAACTTCAGTTTTAGTATTAACAAATAATAATTTTAGCCCACCATGTTGGTTATCACATCAGATTAAACGTTTATCTGTACAAGTAACTGAATGTCGTTTGAATACCAAGTAAATTTTGTGATAGTCTTTTTTTTTTTTTGCTGGTGCCCAGAGAAACTTCATACTACAGTTATTTTGCAGTCTGTAGTCTGCATAACCAAGGGACTTATTTAGTTTATCAGATGTGGGCAGATGTTGGGGGTACCAGCATTTTGATCAAAAAGTAAAAAGATAACAATTGCAGAGCTGTTAGGATAGCTGCCCACAAAAATACAATTAAGGGACACATAACCTTGGGATTGGCGATTTCGGGCTGTAAAAGGAAATAAATATGTTTGAAAAGATGTTTTAAAGTAGAATGTAATGATCCACACAAACACCCCTCAAAATTGTGTGGTTTTCGTTATATTTCACATTAACATTGTCCATAATGCGGTGGAGTCAAAAATTGGGTTCTACAAAATGGCGATCGTGTTAGTTAAAAGAAAACCATTGTATACATGAATCAATATATATTCTACTTTAAACAATTTTCCGACCATATTCATTTCTTAAGAAATGCTTTTTATAGCCCCCAAAATAGGGTCATTGTTTGGTTGCTGTCAATGTAATGCTGATTTATAAGAAAATTATCAAGAAAGATTGAGAAAAGCACTTGTGAAAGTTTCAGTTGAATACAGTGTATACTTGTTGAGAAAAGAGCAAAATATTTTCACAAGGGTATTTTCACAAGAACATTGACTCTATCAAAAATTATCGAGGAGACAGCGGGTACCAATCACATCTCTGGCCACAGCATAAGTGAACGGACACCAACCCTCAGAAATCTGAGAAACTAATCTATCCAGAGATTTCAATGTTAATTTTGATTTCCATCAATAGACGCATTGAGACAAAAGTATTTCACAGGATACTTGCTACTATTATCATCATTTAGAACAACTAAACTTTCATATGTGACAGGCTCTACAAAAAGCAGTCGCTTGTCACACAACCCACTTTCCAGTACAGGGCTGTCGAGTGATGGGAGGGAGAATTTAAAAAAAAAAAAAAAAATTATGTGTTTTTATGCTTCTTTAGGGTCTATATTTTCACATTTTCTAAAGAAAAAAACACACTTTGTTTTTGTTCGTTAAAGTTGAATTAAACCTGTACTTTTTGTTCATCCCCTAGACCTCCATAGTTGATGTTTTTATGACAGGCTGTTTCCTCAGTATGGGTTATTTTCGGATTGTGACATAATCTATTTTTCAAAAGGTCATAACTTTTGAACCAAACACCACACAAGGGTGTAAGATATGTCAAAATGAAGCTTGTTGTATGCTCTTTTCAGCTATGTATAAAACCCAATAAGTCAATTGTCCCCCTTATGACTCATTTTTGCAGAGCCCATCACATATAGAAATTACACAGTTCTTGTTCAGTATGACCCTACCTTTATGATGAAAATTTATTATTTGAAAAAAATAGTTGTTTTTCTTCATTAAAGCCATTGGACCCTTTCGGTAAACAGTATTGTCCAAGGCCCACACTTCGTGTATCACAACTTCTATATCAAATAACAAACCTGTGAAAATTTAGGCTCAATCGGTCATCGGAGTCGGGAGAAAATAACGGGAAAACCCCCCCTTGTGTCCGCGCGTTTCGCCGTGTCATGACATGTGTTTAAAATAAATCCCTAATTCTCGTTATCGAGAATTGATATTGCTTTACTGTTTTCTCAAAAAGTAAAGCATTTCATGGAATAATATTTCAAGAGAAGTCTTTCACCACTACCTTCTGTAAACCCTGTAAGTTATTTGTAAATCTGTGAACTTTTTTTTTTTTTCTGTACCGAAAGGGTCCAATGGCTTTAAGAATTTAGAAACACACAATCACAAACTAGAAAGACGAGACTCTTATTTCTTTGTGTGTTTGTTCAGTTCTTTGTTTATAAAATTATAAACCAAATCACTGGCACCATTTATTGTTAGGTTTTGAATACAAACGCTTTGGCCTTATAGTACTGGTGACCTTTGTAACAATCTTTTATTCTTAAGTGATTAGCTTAAGTTTACGAAAGTCCAAATTTTGAGAGCACCTTTGAAAACATTTTGAAAGAGTACAAAATGATATTGGTGACCTTTATTTTGATTTGAAATTTTGATTACATTTGATGAATTTTATGAATTTCTCTCAATAAGAAGTCAAATGAGTTAAAACATGATTTGTACAAACATACAATACAAACAATATCATTCATGGTTTGACACAAGCAAGTTTGTTCACAGTCAGACTTTGCTTATATTTCCCAAAACTATCCCACACAACAAAACAATTTAATCTTAAATGAAACCCTCGTTACAGCCCTATTTCAAATTAAGACAATGATTCCTATTTCAACGGGAATTTATATGATTGAATCGCTATTATATTAGTAATTATTTCCATTAATCATGAAAAATGGCAAAAGTTCTTTGGAATTTGGAACAAATTTTACACTGAATCTTTTCAAGGTCATCAAACAAAAACAAACAAAATCACTCATTTTATGAGTATCAGCAAATCACAACATGAAAAAAATATGTTAGTTTTAGAAGTTTCAAAAAATTAAGACTTCATCCGAGTGGTTTAGACTCGTAACTACACTGTAATCGGCGGTCAGAATTCATACATTTAACGATAAATGAAAACACGAAGCAGCAAAATCAAATTAACATTACACCGATGCAAGTCACTGATACAAAGTCCAGTTGAGGACATTTCAATTCCTACATTCCAAATTATTACAGAAAAACCAGGAAGCTCATTTGGGATCAAAGCAACTCAACACATTGTTCAACATGCCAAGCAAAGAATAATTTTTTTTGTTGCTATCAGCAAAAATACGGCACTAGTTAAACAAATAGTTTCTGACTGGAAAACTTGTTTTTTTTTCTCTTTTCTTAAAGCCATTGGACCCTAAAATAAAAAAGTTCACAGATTTACAAATAACTTACAGGGTTTACAGAAGGCAGTGGTGAAAGACTTCTCTTGACATATTATTCCATGAAATGCTTTACTTTTTGAGAAAACAGCAAAACAATACAAATTCTCGTTAACGAGAATTACGGATTTATTTGAAACACATGTCTTGACACGGCGAAACGCGCGGAAACAAGGGTGGGTTTTTCCGTTGTTTTCTCCCGCCTCCGATGACCGATTGAGCCTAAAGTCTCACAGGTTTGTTATTTGATATAGAAGTTGTGGTACAAAAAGTGTGGGCCTTGGAGAACACTGTTTACTGATAGGGTCCAATGGCTTTAAGTGGATATAAATATGCTTCACACTACTTTCTGCAAATAAGCACCTGTAGGCTATTTACTATGGCTTGGGTGCCTGGGCTTGACAAAACAGTTTGAATACTACTGTAACTACACCATGTGGTCAATACATCTACACTAATGTTGGGATGTGAAATGTTTAAAACGAGGGGGGAAAAAAGAGTGGAAATCTGTTTCAAAATTTCCTTAAGTTTAAGCGATAATTTAAAGATATAAATAAAACCTCCCTCCTTCGGAATTATTATCCTTCTTTAAATTATGTTTATTTGTTTACACTAGAAGTTCTGACCATGACAAGTTCTGATATTGATAAATTTGAAGGCACCTCGCTATTTTTGTCACCTCTTTTCAACACTTGGTGGCAGCAGACACTGGGCACAGGCCATCATTTTTGACAATGTGTGCTGGCGCAGTTCTGATGCAATCCAAGTTATAAATTTCAAAATTAAATTGAAATGTAATGTTCAGAAATTTTTATGTCAGCAGATAGTTTACCTTTAGGTTTGAAGAATGACAAAATAACAAGTAACAAATAAATGTTCTACAAAATTGTTTAGGCCCTTTTATGAAGAAAACAAATCTGGTGACGCCAGGCAAAAATATGCATATATGTGAAATGTGATAATTTGGTAGTCTGAATCTTAAAGGGCGCCCTCAATGTGGATTCTGCATGTGACTTGCATCAGCTGCGGGGATAGGGGGGGCTTACTGACTAACATTTTCTTTGGTTAGCGTCCTCTTAGCGCCCTCTAGCGTGTTGCTCATCAGCATGGCGACAGTCATGGGGCCAACACCACCAGGCACTGGGGTGATCTGAGATGCGACTTCCTTTACGTCATTGAAATCAACATCGCCGACTAGCCGGCGACCACTCTTTGCAGTTTCATCTAGGGGAAAGAAACAAAAGTAGGAGATGGTTAGACAGCAAAGGGGCTAGTTACTCAGACCAGGGGCTAGCTTTCTAGACCAATTTTAGTGGTGGGCTCTAAATTCAATTCGGTCCACCAAGGGCGAGCAGTCCAACAAAATTATTCTTGTTAAGATATGGGGCCAAGTGCATTCTGGGGGAAATCTGCGCTGGGCAGCATAGTGTATTTTGCTCAGTATGCTGGGCGACATTTGTTAGTTTTGGGCAGGCCTGCCCAGCACCACCCACTGTGGCTACAACACTGACCCGGACCACTGGCTTGATATTCAGAACAGGTACTAGTTACAGAGACCAAGTGCTAGTTATTCACTGACACAACAATTTGATGTCGACACAGCGTTTTTGATTAGGGATTTTATATTTACCATCAATGAAGTTGATTCCACAGTCAATGACTACGGCTCCGTCTTTGATCCAGTCTCTCTTCACCATGCGAGCTTTGCCGATAGCTACAACAACAATATCAGCCTCTGCAACCTATTGACATGAATCAAGGCAAGATCCAAAAGAAATTAGTTGGGTGTCAGGGCTGAGCGGTCTATGCTGGTGGACTAAAGTTCTGTAATTTACAAAATGTGGGGCCAAGTTCTGGCCTGGTCAGTCGCCACACTTGTGTCCTTGAGCAAGGCACTTTATAAGAATTGCTTCTGTCCACCCAGGAGTACAAATGGGTATTGGGAGCTAGGGAGTAACCTGCGATGGACTGGCGTCCTGCCTGGTAGGAAATGAAATATTCTCAGATAATTATTCCCAAGGAAACCTGGATATAAACATCAGCTTGATTAGCCATTGGCTCAGAACAGTCTTTACAACCACAAGAAACGACATGTAAAGTATCTACATGAATCATTGGTTTTCTGGAAGAGCATAATTATTTTAAATTGACTCACCACTGTGGCAGGAACCTTGGTGCGGGAATGGCAGACGGTAACCGTAGCATTGTGACCACGAAGTAGGTCTGACATCGGGGCACCGACTATCTTGCTACGGCCCATCACCACAGCTCGCTTGCCCTCAACTTCGACTCCTTCAGAAAATAGCAAAATTTTATAATGAAAAGTCTTGTTTAATCAAGAGTTGATGGAGTAGATCTAGGGTCGATTTCACAAAGAGTTAGAACTAGTCTTCACTTGAGACTAGTCCTAGGAGATAAAAAAACGTATGGCTAGTCCTAAGTTAGGATGAGCAACTTGTCCAAACTTGTGAAATCCCCCCCCGATACTTCACAGAGGAAATGAAAGGTGACTGCTCCATGACCCCTGGTCATTGCCTCGGTGCCCTTGAAATACTCCAGTTGAACTTTACAATTATGGCAACTATTACAACGAAACAAGTACCAAAGCACAAAAGAAGAAGTAATCCAAACAAGTATATATAAGAAAACAAGAAATGGATGGCAGTGATGAACTGGTTCTGATGAAAATATAGAACAGAAAAATTCCCTTGAGAGTTGTACATACCACTACGCCTCAACAGCACCATGCATCCTTTTGGTGTACATGGAACGAAGCAGGAATCCAGCTCTCCCCTTGCCAATTTACCAGCATTGTGCACATGCAACCTGACAGGGGGAAATGTACAACATGAAACAAAAGGTTTTATGATGGCGACTTTGTGTTGACATTACGAGCAGGTCATCCTGTTGACGCAGCCACCAACGTCATCATCAAAACAAACTCAGTTGGGCTATTTGGACTGGGAGTCAATGTGTTTTGTGTGTTGATACAATGTAGTGCACAATGGGAGACTTTGGGACGCTAGGTGGCAGCAGACTTACCAGGTAAATTTCCATTGTTTACGTAGTTCTGAGCGTGCGCACATGACTGAGAACAATGGATTACACCTGGTAAGTCTGCTGCCACTAAGCGTCCCAAAAGTCTCCCATTAAGGCGATGCAACCAAAATTATTTTTCCGTAACACGGATTTACGCGACTCTCCTGAAAATATTGCTCTGTGATTTTCACTTTTTTTTTCTTCAAAAACTTGACGACTAATGAAACTGAAACTTCTACAGGTAAATTACATTACATACATCTTCATTCACAGCAAGTAGGGATTCATGTCATGGCCAACAACTTGATCTACAAAAGGTATATCAAAACACCTTTAAGCACGATACTTACCCATCAACGTCTTTGCTGGGAATGACAGCGTTGGCTAATGTGTCTTGATCCATTGGGACATCAGAGTCTGGTGGCATCTGGACGATGATTCCATGCACTTTGGGATCATTGTTTAACTCATTAATCTTATTCAGGGCCTAAACAAAAGAGAAAATACAGCAGATTTGTACTGCAGATTAAAGAACAATCCACACTGAGGATTTGAGGCATTGCATGGTGAGGTATCAATATATATTTGGTTTGCGATAACACCATGTGTGTATCTACTTGCCAGGTAGAGTTTGTTCTTAGAGAACAGTCTTTCTTTATTCTACTACCGCAGAGTAGATGTTCGGGGGTTCGGGAGACTTCTCAGTTCTGAAAAGAACTGTCCTGCTTATTACCTTAGAATAACAGAATTAAGGCCCGGTCCCACTGCAGCGATAACGAAAACAATAACGATCACGACGCAAAGAAAACGTATTCTATTGGTCGAATTGCTCCACGCAGAATACGCACACGCTCATTCAACCAATGGAATGCGTTTTCTTTGCGTTGTTATCGTTATCGTTATCGCTGCAGTGGGACCGGGCCTTTAGGCTTCGCTTGTTCCCTGGCTGTCCTGGACAAGTCCAAATGGGTCAAATTTCTCCTCCAACCGATTACAGAGGGCAACAAACATTGTGTGGTGCTCCATGGGGAAATCAAATCAAATCAAATCAAATCAAATCAAATCAAATCAAGCTGAGTACTTAGTATAATGCATTTAATTGTTTAGATCGGAAGTGACTTATTATTAAGCCCGGGGGCGACATCAATGATACAATCCATTATTCCTTTCTGCGTGAATTCAACTATTGTGTCTGCGGCAAACACTATGCCACAATGCATCTTGGGAATTAAAAATTAGCCACGACTAGTGTCGTAGTTACGACTATTTGAGGCGCGACTTGTCACCCAGGCCTAACCTATTTACTATCAAAGGAAAAGATCCTAACAGGGCTCAATTTCAGCCTGTATGCACAACAATTTGCTTAGCATGCAATTTCTTCCTTGATAAAAACAGCATTACCAACCAAATTGCCATGTGATTTTCAGAATAAGCAAACAACAGCTGAATACCAGTAACAAGCAATACACAACAAATGGAAATTTGGTCGGTAATCCTTTTTTTTATCAAGGAAGAAATTTCATGCTAAGCAAATTGATGTTGGGTCCAGCAATCTTACCTCTTGTATTGTGATTGATCTTGGAAGCTTGTAGTGGTTTGCAGTTATACCAATCTGTAATAACAAAAAACAACCATTATTTCAAAAGTCTTACATAGTGCACGTATCTACAAAGGTATTCCAAGCGCTTGAACAAACATTTTAGTCTTCGAGATTGACTCTGCTAGGGTTGAAACGTCAGGCCATTAACTATTTTTTACATTTATCACCTCGGTCATTTTGGTTGGTAAGTTGTTTGAAATTCAGCTAATTCTATTTTCTCAGAAACATTTTAAAACAGTTTAAATTTTTCATATGAGACTGGTTTTTGTAGGACCTTTTAAGGGTTTACAAGTTTACAAGATACTGCGGAGAATTCAGCAGCCACTGCAAGAAACGCCAAAACAAACCTCTTTTTTTAACGATCAGTGAACTGGGTTATTTTACGTGCATTACACGAAACAAGGGAACTATGGCTTTACTTCCCGTCTGTAGGATGAATCAATAATGACTTATATCTTCCTCAAGGACACAAGCGTCAAGACTGGGACTCCAACCCACACTCTATGCCATGCTGTACAATTTGTTCACGTTTTTACTCGGATGAAATAAACTAATTATTTAAGACATCTTGCTATAATGGGCAAAACCTTATATCCATTATTTCTTTTTGTACACTATTTACCTCCTCAGCTGCTGCCAGCTTGTGCTTGATGTAGCGATTAGAATCATCACGGTCCCCAATCTAAAAGAATAAAAGTCAACAAACCAAAAGGTAAACAAGCAAGGCACATTGTTTGCAATGTTGAGCCTTTACTTCATCTTAAACTGGGTTCTTCTCAAAACCAACTCTTGGAAGCTGTAATTTTGGACCCCAAAATAGTATTGTTTATACTGTTGTTACGACCCAATTATAGTCGGTACGATCCAACCATAGTTGGGACGGCCCACTTCAAGTTAGGATGATATATAATAAGGGAATCAATGTGTGGTGAAGAAGTTTTCAACTAGTGGTTTAAACCCACGCCGAGGCCTGGACTTGATAGTTTTACCGAGACGAAGTCGAGGTAAATTATCAAGAACCAGGCCTCAACGGGTTTAAACCACTAGTTGAAAACCGATTCAACACACTTTGACTCCCATTCATAAATACCTTTCTGGTCAAAAAACATCAACACTTATGGTCAAAAATTAAAATAAATGCAAAACTTATAATTTTTCAATGATTTCTTTCAACACAACACCCCTCCAGCTATGAAATGGTAAGACCCAGCCAAGGCTCTCGGGTAAGCAACTCCTTATAAGGGAATACTGTGCGCGTAGCGCGTATCGCATGATGTGGCACAACTGTCTCGGCTGTTGCTCTCGACCAATAGGAATGAAGAAACTGTCTTATAAGCGCAGGTGTGCAAGCTCGCGTGTCACGCCCATGTTATAACACTTTTTACTGGTGTTATACCATCCGTTCAAACAACCCCTCGTGATGCCCTCTCGACCAATCAGAATGAATAAACTGTCTTAGGTATTTATGAATATGGAATAACAATGCAGAAGTCTTGGCAAGGTTGGCAAGCACAAAAGATAAATTGTAAATACCTGAACAATCGCAAGACCAGGTGCAAACCCTGGATTCTCAGATTTGAGTTTGGTCACCTCTTCCTTCAGCTCAGCTCGATACTCTCTGGTGAAAAACAAATTCTAAAATATAAATTCTGAAAAATTTGTGAACTGCAATATTAAATACTAGTGGATAGACGTTAAGACTTCTCAGTGTACAAACTTTCAAAACTGGACATCCTGACAAATCAAGATGTAGAGAACGACAAAGGCGTCTTAATAGATGGTAAATTTGCATCTGGGATAACGAATATTAATTTTGGTTTTACCCCAACAATGATGTGTGTTAGCACTATATACTCTTATACTAAGGCTTAAAAAAAATGCCTCCACCTTTTCCCGCTGCTGTTTAGGTCAGAGTCAAATGGATTTTGTAATTCTTCCATAAAATAAAATATTTCATTATAAAACTTACTTTCAAAAGTGTTTTATGTTCTGAATTGGATTGAATGCATTGTGCAGCCATCTTCCAAGCATGAATTTGAAGAGATCCCCTGAAAACAAACAAAAAGTTTTGTTTGTTTTCAGGGAATCTATAACCCGGTGTGTAGAGAGTCAATTATTTTATCTCAGATGTCTATCTACAAATGTTCTTGTGTGATCTGGGAAGGCCAAAGGTCCATTATCTTTAATCGTTGGGTTATTACACAATATTTGTGCAACTGTGCATTGAATTTTAATAAGCAGACATTCAAAGTAATCAATACCCTTTCCCAACACCCCCACCCCCTGCCTCCAAATCAGAGCGAATTACAGGGAGTGGATAGCTTACCAGGGACAGTAAAGTAAATTCATCCAAAAGCTATAAGCCACAAATACGAAAGAGAAAAAGCATTTTTTTCTATCCGAATACGAGTTTAGCAATTGGTTTGACTTTTGAATTGATTTATGTGGAAAACTTTCCATATCCAACTCACTTTTTCACTCTAAAAAAGGCAATAACTTTAGTAAATATTTATTTTGTAACTACTGAAAAAATTGCGGTTGGAAACGGAAAGTTTTCCTGAATAAAAACTAGGTGCTGGTGTCTCAGGCCAGGGAAATCTGTCTCTCGGAGATTCTATCCCCCATTGGGAGATTAAAGTGGGCGAATCTGACCGCCCAGAGCAGAGACCACCCCCATTTAAGTGAAGGAAGACGGCTCAAAAGAAGGACCTAACTAGAGCAAAGTTGTACACCGATTGCCATACGAGGGGACGGCAGGTGTCAGATGCAATTTTGTTTCCGCCATGCAATACTGTCCGCTCCGGCCACTTTTGCATATGCAATCGTGTCCGGGGCTATACAAAAATGGTCCGGTGGACGTACATCGACTGTACATGTATGTGTGCGCATAAGCGAGCGTGCATGCACTGAACCTACGTATATGCACCATGAATATTCAGGTATTTTATGATTGCAGCGAATACCCAACGGCCGAACATTTCCCATGTCATTCATGACATGCACTTAGCTTGTAAAAAAATGGCGAAAAAAAAAGGCAAGGGCTTTAATTTACTGCAAGGACGGTTTTGCACGGGGGCGGACACAACTGAATGTGCATGTGTCCGGGCAGACACAATTGCATTATGCAGCAGCATCCAGGCGGACTACACGATTGCATTGCAAAACCGTCTGGTGGACAATATTGCATATGCAATAATGTCCTCCGGATAGTATTGCATAGAGGACATAATTGCATTCGACACCGGACAGAATCTCTTGGGGCACAGATCACCTGCTGCCGAACCGGCCGAATCTGACTGCCTGTGCAGTGTGAGTGTGCCACTGTTCATGCTGTTTGGTTGTTTTTGTTGTTGATTAAAAAAAGTTAGTTTAGCAATTTTAAATATTATCATAAGTTTTTGGCGGTCAGAGTCGGCATCTTTTTCCCCACAATATATTCTACAAGTCAACTATACAAAACGACACAATGACACTGAAAAATACTTTGACCCGCGCCCAGGCCCAGGGGATTCCCGGGCAGCATGCAGAGTGAGCCCAGCCGAGCAGAGACCACCCCCATTTTTTTGAGACACAGGGCCAATGCATTGCTGAGCCAGTCGTTGTACTGAAACTGACGTTATACTTACGCCGATATAGCTTTCCCGTCAATAATCTTGCCTCGTGTGTCTCCTGACATGATTGGGATAAGTATATCACTGTTTAATCTTGTAATGAAGAATAATTTAAAGACTTCACCAAACAGTTATCTTCACTCCCCAGGTAAGGCAGAAACCGCAGAAGAATGAAACGGCGCGACTTTTGTGGACAACACACACTTGATGCGTGTGCGCCCGGGAAAAGGCGCCCTCTTTTGTTTTTTAATGGCCAACTTAATTAATTGGCAAATGACAGAAATCAGTTGCAATGTTTCCACAAGTTACACTTACGTATGTGTTTCACATTCTTATTGATTAAAATGTAAACACTAAGCACAGTTTCAATAAAAGTAAAAAATGTGTCTGATAAATTTGCTTCAATTCAAATATTATGACGATGTAGTTTTCCTCTACCCTTGTTGAATGATGTTGTCATAGATATCCACTTAACTGAAAATTGCTCTGGGTGAATTTCACAAAGAGTTAATTGAACTTAAGAAGTGTGAATCAATCTTAATTGCTAACCAAAGAGTGGTGCCACAATACAAATCACTAATGGTAATACTGATCATCTTAAGATGGGCCATAAATAAATACTTATCGAGCCTGCTGCTCTGAGGCCTGCAAGACAGAAATAGCAAGCGAGATTACAAAAAGAATTCTGTACAAACGAGCTGAACTTTTTCTTAAAAATTATTGGAGGAAAAGAACTTACTCTTCCAAAAGGCAGCAGGTTGCGTAACACATTTCCTAGGAATTTAAACATTACTCAGGACTTTATCAGGTATTGTATTCTTCTGATTTCAGATTTTTTTTTTTTGCCCTCTGTAAAATAAGCAAAACCCTGAAAATTCAAAGCCGTACCATACATAGGTCAGCCCCGAAAATCATATGCTTTTTCCTACTTTGTTCCCCCAAAGGTCATATATTATGCTAGCAGATTAAAGATTTAAGTTAGATACACTAAAAAAAATAGAAGACCTACAAGACTCCAGTGAAAATCAGTCTTTAATTTTACAATCCGTTACACTTCATCAGTAACCTTTGATGTTTAAGTACCAGTACTCATTCAACCTTAAAACTCTTTACCCATTACACCATCATCAACCAACTTCAACCTTCATTTGAATACTGCTGTCTCTGCTGACATCAGGTACTCTATTTATTTTGGGTTATTGTATTTCTGTATTTTGTTCTTCCATTGTTAAATGTTCTGTCTGTCAAATAGGGAAAAACTCAAAAGCATCAAGCCTCAATCTTTCTTTCCCACAATATTACGACAGGATCAGATAATTTTGCACATATAAGATGTATAATTAAAGGCAGTGGACACTATTGGTAATTGTTAAGGACTAGCCTTCACAGTTGGTGTATCTCAACATATGCATAAAATAACTAACCTGTGAAAATTTGAGCTCAATCGGTCATCAAAGTTGCGAGATAATAATGAAAGAAGAAAACACCCTTGTCACACGAAGTTGTGTGTGTTTAGATGCTTGATTTCGAGACCTCAAGTTCTAAATCTGAGGTCTCGAAATCAAATTCGTGGAAAATTACTTCTTTCTCGAAAACTATGGCACTCACAATGTTTTATACCATCTACCTCTCCCCATTACTTGTCACCAAGAAAGGTTTTATGCTAATAAATATTTTGAGTAATCACCAATAGTGTCTACTGCCTTTAATTCAGAACAATTATAATGTAGCCTACGTACCTTAAGGCCTGATACTTCACAGAGGCAATGGAGGTGATTGCCCACATGCCTCTGGTTATTGCCTTGGTGCCCTTTAAATACTCCAGTAGAAATTTACAATTTCCTCATAGGGTGCCCTTTAACAAGGAGAAAATGCCTTGATGCCCTTGCCATTTCAAAAACGAAGCATACAGGGCTGTCAGTGTGAAATTAGTGTAAGTGTCAACACTATGTTCAAGGCAAGTTATTCGGGTTTTTTTAGGTTTTTTTTACATCTTCACTTTTTTATTACAGATTTAAAGCCATTGGACCCTTTCGGTACAGAAAAAAAAAAAAGTTCACAGATTTACAAATAATTTACAGGGTTTACAGAAGGTAATGGTGAAAGACTTCTCTTGAAATATTAGTCCATGAAATGCTTTACTTTTTGAGAAAACGGTAAAACAATATAAGTTCTCGTTAACGAGAATTACGGATTTGTTATAAACACATGTCATGACACGGCGAAACGCGCGAAAACAGGAGTGGGTTTTCCCGTTATTTTCTCCCGACTCTGATGTCCGATTGAGCCTAAATTTCCACAGGATTGTTATTTTATACATAAGTTGTGATACACGAAGTGTGGGACTTGGACAATACTGTTTACCGAAAGTGTATAATGGCTTTAATAGCTACATTTGAAATTTATTTGACAATTCTTTCCCTTACACATTGATTATTAACTATTTAGCATCAAAAGCATTTTATGCAAAATGCATGTTCATTTAAAGAGAAATCAAGGCACTTTAATTAAAGACAATTAGGTCTCACCAGTAATTCAAAATGTTTCCATAGGAATACAAAAATACAATTTTGTTTTTTATAACAAAGATAAGCATTTCACCACTCATTTACCATTGTGACAACTTGTTGTAAACAAAATAATAAAGTTTGCTGCAAGTTCTACAAAAATCTACCACAACAAAAAGGAAATTGGTCTGTCCATAATGGCAAGTTCCAAGACAAAGGCAACAGACATTTCTTAAGGTTATTGCAAATAAATTTTATGTCAAATAACCAAGGTGTGGCTGTAAAGTTGTCAAAAAAAACCCGCAACTTAGTCACTATGACCTAGGCCCAGATTCATGAAGCTGTGAAGCAGAAAATACTGATTAGCAAATTTCTTTGCTCAGCAAAAAAGGGTGGGACACCAGTCCCAATAATGTAACCATTAAGGAATTTTGGCTGGTAACCAGTTTCTGCAAATGTTTGCGCGTATATTATGACAGAAAAACGTGGATAAGCAAATATGTAGTTCATAAACCACTGGATTTGCATTGTTGCATAACTATTCTACTTACAAAAACCATTGACAAGCTAGCACGCCTTTGCTTTGTTCAATAGTAGTGTTTACAAAAACAGAACTTATGCTAATGGCAGCTCTGTATACACATCTGCAAACAGGCTTTACGAAATTGGGCCCAGATGTACTATGTTTTAAGAGACATGATATAATAGCAACTCCCCAACCTATCACCCTTATTACACTAGATGTGAAGTTGTGAACAATGCCAATAATTCATTTTACTTGAATACCTTTGGCAGAAAATAAAATATATTATTAGTAATAACTAATACAAATGTTAATACCAGGCACTGATTCAGTGCTTTTAACTCTATGAAAAGAAGCTTAATCATTATATGAGTACGAAAAATAAAATTCTCACATAAATGTATGTGTAAACCACTAATGCTTTCAGTTTCTTGGGTTTGTAACAAATGTGTCTACTTTAACAAAATTTAATTTATCTACATCATTCAAAATGAAAAGTGACTACAGATCCTTACAAAATAACAATTATACACATTTCAACATAGCAATCAAGGTAGGGTCATAGACTGTGTTTTGGGTCAACAGAATGCAGATTTATAGAACAAATAAGCAAAAATGATAGAATAACAGTGACCTGTTGAAGTTTCAGTTGAATACAGAATCTACTTGTTGATTGTTGACAAAACGGCAAAAAATGTCTCGGTATTTTCATAAAGAGTGTTGAATCTATTCACGTTTAACCAGGAGAAAGCAGGTTCCAATCGAACCTCTTGCTGCAGCATTCACAAACGGAAAAATACAAAATACCTGAATATTTGACCATCTTTTTCGATTTAAAAAAATTCAAAATCCTTTTAAAAAGGATGTCAAAAATGTTGAGTTCTGACCAACAGGGCCACTTCAATCAAATATATTTAACAGGACGCTTACTACCATGACCCTACCTTTAAATTGCTTAAATCTTCCTATGGCAGCTTGAAAATATTTCAAAAATAATAACCCAACCAAAAAACAAAACACCGACTCCCAAAACTGCCCCATACATTTAATTTTCAAGGCACAGAGACCAATGGTCAAACTCTACATAAACCACCACCATTGTGAGACTCAAAAGAGGCCTGCCGTCGGTTTCACCAAACTTCTCCTAACTTAGGATTAATGCTAGGACTTAGGACCGGTAAAGTCCCATATCCGAAGACACTAGGATGCATTGAACCCATCCTAAGTTCAGACAGGTTACTCGTCCTAATTTGAGACAGGATTAATTCTAGCGTTTCGTGAAATCGGCTTCTTCCTGAATCTCACATTATACCATGACCCCCTACTCACAAAATATACAAATAGATTATCAGATTTTATACAAATCTCCCACACAAATTATTTATGAAAATAAAATAATAATAATAGTAAATAAAAGAAAAAAAAGACCATAAAATATAATATAATGAATAATTAAAAATCAATCAATCAATAAATAAAAAAGTGTCAAAGACTCCTTATTTCACTTCATCTTTTCTTCCATTGTTTTGATTTGATAAACAAAACGGTTTTTCTTGTAGTAAATTATTCTATATTGGTTTGTGTTCTCCATGGGAGTCATGGAGAACTAAGTTGACTTATGATTGAGTTTTTTTTATCATTTTGTGTACTTCCTTTTGAGAATAAGAGGGGATTTGTAGCAACTCTTCACATTTGGTAGCTTTTCCTGAAGCCCCAAATAATGCAAGCACATAGGCGTATGACCCATGGGGGCAGTGGAGGGCAATCACCCTCCAAATTTCAGGTAAAACAGTGGCGAAAATTTTGGCACAGCGTTCTAAAAAAATGGACAGAGAAAGCAAAATACACTTTCACCCAGTATGAGAAGTTGATACTAGTGTTTTTATCTGTGTAAGATTTTGGGCAAATCAATCTTCAAGAGTTGTACCTACATCACAAACTGTTTTCAAGTTTTCAAACTGGCTCCAAGGTTATTTTTTGTGTGTGATTCACTCATTTTCAAATAGTAGAGTCCTTTTGAGAAAGGGAAACAAATAACAAGTCTCTAATCTCGCATTAAAATGATGTAAAACTGCCACTGTGTTTATACCATTCAAGTGCAATTTTTGTCAAAATCCAAACACATTCGATGTCATCGATCCAATTTATGGCCTGTAGATTTTTGTACAGACAACTTTCATTTCATTCTTGAATTTTGATTTTGATTCAATCAGCATTGTATTTGACCTTATAGGTTGTGCAGAAATTCTCCTCTGGAATGACCATATATTATTGATGTCAGATGACCTTATGTTTGAAATTATTTTGTTCTAAAAAAGTATAAAATAAAAATAGAGGACATTTTACAGCATTTTAAACCAAGTTCCATGGCAAGCATACTGAGTCCATCAAACTCTGCTGCTGGGTTTTAGATAGATACGGATGAAGACAATGTTTCTTCTTGACCTGGTTCTACTGATCATCTTCATTATCATCGTCTGCAAACTCCTCCATGTTGGACGGGATGAGTTTCTCCAAGATGGTCTTGAAGACCCCGAGGCAGCCTAGCAATCCTGAGGTGTGATTGGTGTGTAGCCACACCTTGCGGTACATATCCATGATACTAAGAAGCCTGAAAGAAGGAAGGAGAATGATGTTCATGGTTGTGGCACTCACAGACACAGCTTTCAGAAAGGATGTGTGCTTTACTACCTTGTTAATATGCCATGTGAATTGTTTGTAATTCCACCAGCATAATGATCAACCCTAATCCGAATCCAAATGCATGTTTTACTTGACTATGTTAAACTATAGAGGAAGGGAGTCAACTTGTAACCACAAGAAATTATGGGAAGTTTGTAAAAATCGGGTTGCCTAATATGCCTGATACACTGTTTAACACACAGGAGCAAAGACTCCCAAAATGGTGCAACCATGATTATTGTGATGATGGCGTTCGGCCGAGTTGGGTGAAAATGTTGCTGGATTTTGTCAGCATGAGGAAGGAACATTGGGCCTTTTCCAAATATCGGCTTGGGCTGTGTCTCCGGTTTGGTTTTGGACATCAATTTTGGAGCATTGTGCATTTTACATGGTGTTTTCAACATCAAACGGAGCCTGGAGCCGGAGCCGAGGTTTGGGGTTTAATACTCACTTGTTTGCGCAGTCCGTCTTAGCTGTAGCATTGGCATTGGCCATCCCTACGTTGATAATTCCAGACCCTGCTGATGCAGCGGCAGGCTTCTTGCCTGCTTGTACTAACACATGTGTCACCCTAAGTGTGAAGAAATACATAAGCAGGTCAATATAGAAAGGGATACAAGTGTCAGTCTACACCAAGTAAGAACTGATCAGAAATCATTGGTAAAAAAGGGGGAAAAAACCTTTAAATAGGAGATATATTATGTCAAACATAAAATAGTTGACCCTCCTGTTATCAGTGTTTTTGAGACTACCATACCATATGGTTGTACAATTGTGCCAAATTCTAGATTATGCCCAGTTCTAAATCATAAGACAAGAGGATTGATAATCTGCTTCCGGTGTGACAGATAAGATAAGATTAGATTTGGTTTAGTGCTATTTATTATATACAAGTATACAATAAAATTGTGTTGGCTCTTGTGCTCAAAAAAATATAAAAATATGATAAATAGTATACTTAGAAATACATAATATTAAGACATGAAAGTAAATTAGTATCAAATCTAAAACAGCAACTTGTGAATCAGGGTAGCTGACTCTGGTATATCTGTAGTTACGTTTAGTTTAGTTTATTACCTTTATTGCACATACACCAAAATACATTGTGGTGTAAAAGGGAAACCCTGAACAGGCATGCAGACCCCAAACTGGGGATCCTTGACCACACATTAGAATAAAAACAGAGACAACAACAAAATGCAAAAACAACTCTAGAAACATGGAACTATATCTGTAGTAAAAAAGGTGACACTCTTAGAATATACAATAAATATTTAAAATGATTTTGGGGGTTGAACAAAGAATTGACTAGAGTAGGATTCGAACCAACGTGTCGGCGCTCTACCAACTGAGCTATCTAGCCCTAAATTGGCGGTGTCCCTATTTTGTCAATATCTTTGTTCAGGGGTGCCAGTCAGAAGCCATATAACAGTTAACTGCCATGTAGCTAAGGATCACACCCATATTACGATACAACCTGGGAAGCGGCAGCCAGGAGATCACCTTAAGGGGATGTGACTTTTTGTTTCAAATACAATATATTTTTGTAAATTTTGTGTACCCACCTGGTAGCCCACAGCATGATGTCTGACGTCATCTGAAGCTCTACCAGAGAAAACTCCTGCACGGGGGTCTTCTTGGCCGTCGAAAGGGACAACTGAACTTTGCGGATGCCTTTCATGGTTTTCTAAGATACAAGAGAGAATCATTTTGTCAATGGAGAGCTAAATAAGTACACCAGGATTTGCCATTCAAGACAAATGCCAGAGCCTTGTCGTTATTAAAAACTTCATAGCTGACAAGCCATCCCGAAGTCATCTAGAAACTATCTGTGGAATACCTGGAGGCAATAAGCCACTTATAAGTTAAGAGATTTGTTAACATCTCCTGCGGGAATTCCTAGATGAAATTTTTGGGTGAGGCAAAAAATATTTTAGCATGTACAACGTTATTACCAGTTTTGGTATTGAAATAGCAGTACTAGTAAATATGTTGTACATGCTGAAATAATGTTTGTCTCCTGAGACAACAATGATTTTTGTGACATTGTTTTACTCATTTCTCAAAAACTACAGCACCTCAGCAAGTAATGTTTTAAGGGAAGTTTAAAGAAAAAACCTGTGGATGTTGTGTTTGGTGTCGTATTAAATTTACCCAAGTTAGATAATTACCTGCAAGACTTCCGGTGTGACATGTTCCAAATCCACAGCATCCGGTTCCTTAATAAACTGACAGAGGAACGTGCCGACTGGGTTAGGGATTTTAGACAACTGCCCCTCCGCCATGTTCCATGCTGATCGAGTCAGGAAGGTCTCTACCCTACCCAGCTCCACGACTGCGTGACCGAGGGCACTCGTACTCTCCAGGAAGAAGTGATAGTTCAGGAGCTCGGCTAGTCTGTCGGTGACAAAGTCCTGTGTAGACAAGTGGGGGGAATTACTAGTGTGAGGTCATGGTACACAAACAAACAAAAAGGCCCTACCATTCTTCAACAATTGCCATTCATAAATAGCCCAGGGGTGGATTTCACAAAGGTAGTCCTAACTTAGGACTAGTCCTAGGCAATGCTAACAGATAGGACCAGTCCTAAGTTAGGATGAGTTACTGGTCCTTACTTAGGACCGGTCCTATCTCTTAGCATTGCCTAGGACTAGTCCTAAGTTAGGACTACCTTTGTGAAATCCACCCCTGGGGTTGATTTCACAAAGAGTTAGGTCCTAGGAGATATACAAATTGCATGGATAGCCCTAAGTTAGGAGGAGTAACTGGTCCTAACTTGAGATAAGACTAGTCCTAACTCTTTGTGAAACCCACCCCAGTTATGTTAGGCAGTCCTACTGGGCCCAATTTCATGGTTCTTCTTAACGCCGAATTCTGTGCTTAAGATCACCATTCTCCACTTGCAAGGCAGGCATCAAATTTCTGCGCTAGCTGTGTAAGCGTAGATACCCTAG
The DNA here is from genome assembly GCF_032118995.1 of Asterias amurensis. Taxonomy (NCBI): domain Eukaryota; kingdom Metazoa; phylum Echinodermata; class Asteroidea; order Forcipulatida; family Asteriidae; genus Asterias; species Asterias amurensis. Next base: position 21,790,489 of record NC_092648.1, read on the forward strand.
TAATGTGGAGTACGCAAGCCCACAAGCCAAAATTCCCGCTAACCAGTGAGTACAGAATTCCCTTCTTCCGCAAGCGCCGATTTTTTGCTTATGGTAATTAGGAGAGCCATGAAATTGGGCCCTGGTTGGAAGGTGGCCACTTGTCCATTTAAGACTGGTTTGAAACAATATTGACATAGTAAGAACACTGCCAATACAGGGCTAGACAGCTCAGTTGGTAGAGCGGCAGCACATTAATCTGGAGGTTGCAGGTTCAAGTCCTGCTCTCATCCATATTTCTTTCGTTATTCAACCCAAAATTACGGGGAGAAATATCACAGGTTTGTTGTATGGTGTGTTAATTGAACACTTGAGGATGGACTCCTCTAAAAACCAATGCTCTTGAATCTCTTTGATGGCAACCTGCCGTCGGTTTCACAAAACTCTTCCTAACTCTTCAAGTTAAGTTTGGTAACCAAAGCCATTGAAATAATTCTAGCGTTTTTTTAAATCGGCTGCTGGCTCCTACTCCTTATTCTAGTAAGAATGCAATGCACAATCACAAATAATTATTTAAAATCTCACCATTTCCACATTCTTGTTCCAAGCGAGTCCACCAGCCACGGCAAAGCCAGGGAAGCTGACCGTGGGTTGATTGATGAACATAGACCCTGACCAATCTGTGACCATCAAGCCAATAGCATTTGAGGACTGGCCCGCTGCAGTAACAGCGTTGTAAACATTGCGGATCATTGCTTCAGGACAACCGGAGATTCTGGTAATGGATTAGAAATACAATTTGTTGAATTACAAACTTTGCATGGTGGAGACACAATCTAGTAAGGTTTGCAGTTACACAATGTACAATGAGTAGGATTTGAAAAATTTCATTGTGGGAATACAATCCTTGCTTTCCCTGCTAAAAGTGTTATAAATTTTTGTTCATGTTCTTTTTAGTTTGAGTGTCACAAAACAATAATTTTTTTATGAAATAACTCACGTGTTCCATGCTGCAGTTCCTGGACACACTGTGAAAGCCATTCTGAAAAGTGAAAATAGAAAAAAGTTATAATCAAGTTTCATTTAATATTACAGGTACACCATACACAAAAAATAAATATTCAAAATGACCATCATAACTTTCAGAAATCTGTCGAAATAACTACTTAAAATTTAAATATAAACTTTGGGTCCAAATCGACAACAAATTCAAACCTGGCGTCTTAATAATTCAGTGTCTTGAATATATTTTTCTTATGGAAGGAAAATTTACCCTGACTCGGTGAGGTCTTTGCAGGCGGCATTGAAGTCATAGTCAACCTAAAAGGAGAGAACACAAACAATTTCAAATCACTTTATTGGTATTAATATTATTGATAATTAAGTAGCTTTTGTTTGGTGCACAGTACTCAAAGTTACACTACACTGCAGGCCCGAGGTCAGTGATTTTAAAGGCACTGGAAACTTTTGGTAATTACTCAAAATACTTGTTAGCATAAAAAATTTACTTGGTAATGAGCAATTGGGAGCTGTAACAATAGTATAAAACATTGTGAGAAACGGCTCCCTCTGAAGTAACGTATACCGGTATATATATATGAGAAAGAGGTAATTTCTCACTCAAATATCAGAAACTTTAAGCCTGAAACCTTTTATTAGCCACCTGAAAGCACATTAACTTGTGCAATAAGGGTGTTTTTTCTTGCAACTTCGATGACCAATTGAGTAAAAATGTTCACAGATATATTATTTCATGCATATGTTGGGATACACGAAGTGAGCATACTGGTCGCTGATTACCAAAGGTGTCCAGTGCCTTTAAAGCTATTGGACCCTTTTGGTAAACAGTTTTGTCCAAGGCCCACACTTCGTGTATCACAACTTTTATATAAATTAACAAACCTGTGAAAATTTAGGCTCAATCGGTCATCGGAGTCGGGAGAAAATAACGGGAAAACCCACCCTTGTTTCCGCGCGTTTAACCGTGTCATGACATGTGTTCAAAATAAATTTGTAATTCTCGCTATCGAGAATTGATATTGTTTTAATGTTTTCTCAAAAAGTAAAGCATTTCATGGAATAATATTTCAAGGGATGTCTTTCACCACTACCTTCTGTAAACTCTGTAAGTTATTTGTAAATCCGTGACCCTTTTTTTTCTGTACCGAAAGGGTCCAATGGCTTTAAATGAACGTAAAAATTAGCTCTGAAACAATTCACACAACTGAAATCTAATATCAATATCTGAACTGCTGTAAATGTGTGTGGTTCATCGCAAAGAAGTTCAAGTCTACAAATCTTCTACCTCAGTACCACACTAATTGTTTAATCTACCTGAAGTCATGCTAACCAGTCCACTGACCGTTCAATGAACGGCCTTGAGTTCAAGACTCTAGACTGATCCATCAGAACTTCAGGATCCACCAAAAAACTGCTAGAGTTTTTATTAATGATATAAACCACTTTGCTATTAAACATGACACTTCCAGAACTAAAAACCTGAGCCATTGCACTGTGGTTATCAACGTGCACCAGGGAATCCCTACATGCCTTTACACTAGGGTCATACACTCAAATTGTGGGCAAATAAAAGACAACAAACTAAATTAAATATACATTTTAAATGTTTTAGATTACAGAGCAGAATTGGAAAAAGGTCAAGGGTCTTGTTTCAATTCACCATGCTTCAAACTTAGACTTTAGATCTAGAATGTGCCCAACCCCTGGGTATTAGCAGAGTTCTTGTTTTTAGCGCCAGGAGTGTCATCATTGACAAAAATGGCATACTGGAAATGAACGACATTATTACCTTGGTCCCATAATGCATAGCCATGCTTCCAGTGGGTAGTTGTGTAACAGGACCAGTACTGCAGTCAAGGAGATTGGCACAGAAGCGAACTTGATGATAGTCTTTAATCCCCATCAGATGAAGTCGATCAGGGATGTCTAGCTCGGCAAGGTAGGGCGAAGTCTCTGTCGAGGACGCCAGTAGCTTCTTGACTAACTTCGAACCAAGGCTCACCCATCTAGACATGATAAAATAAGGTTACTTCATTGTCTATCTTTGCAAGTTATTCGATTAATAAAGCTGGTTCCTAGAAGTACAAACCGTTGCACTATCTTGCAGGAATTGAGTTAGTCACTAGCTGGTCGTAAAAACACTAGCCCAAACAACTGGGCCCAATTTCGTGGCTCTGCTTAGCGCCAAATTTGGCACTTACGATCACCATTCTCCACTTCCGTGCAAACACCAAATGCGCTAACTGTGCAACGCGCTAACTGTGCAAGCGTAAAATGCCTAGTAGCTAGGAGTAAGCACGCACACAAGCCAAGATTCCCTGCTTACCCGTGAAGTACGCTGGATGTAAGCGCGGAATTCCCTGCTTCCGTAATCGCAGAATCTTTGCTTACAGTAAGCAGAGCCATGAAATTGGGCCCTGTTGTCATACTTGTTCCAAGTCAGGGTGTCATTGTGACAACCACATTTTCTAGAAAGCTCAAAAAAATACGGACAAATAATAGCATGCAGAGGCACAAAATCAAGTTACCAGGCAAACAAAAATGACTTGTGATAAATAAGTATTGCTGTAGAAAAAAAGTAGTCAAAATCAAGTTATCAAGGGTGCATAAAATATGATTCCTACTGACTTGGTTGATCCGAATGAGGTCATGATCTGCTTGAAGACTGCCATCTGTTTAGGTGTCAGCTCCGATTCGGAGTCTATATCCAGGCTTGGAATGACCGCCATGTGTCGCCATTTACAATAGATCTCAAGATCCAGTAACTCACTGCCAGAAACAAAATAAATATCGTTAAATTTCCTCATAAATCGGCAGTAAAAATGAAAGTAGTGTGTGTAAAACCAATGGGCGACCATTGCTGTACATATTTCATTAAAATACTGACCTTTCTGAGAAGGGCATGACTCCTTCAACTTCTTCACCATCGGATGCTTTCATGTACAGATGAAGCTGCCAAAATAACAAATGCCAAAGGTTCAGAAAGGTTCAACAAAAGTGCAAACAAATACATTATCATGTAATGATGTCAGGCTATTTGGGCGAATCAGAAACATTTACTGGAATCTTTTTATGAATATTCATACATGAATATTCATATATTAAACAGAGAAGAATCACTCCATACCTCATTGAACTTCAGGAGGGTTAACACATTAACCACATGCATAAGGAAGTCCTGAAAAACAAACACACAAAAAACAATTGAGTTTTTGCATCACAACGCTTAACAAACAAGACCGTGTGTTTATTGTCAAAAATCTTTCTGTGTCCCACAGTCTAGCATAATGTAGGTATGGTCCTCAGGCCTGCACGGAGGCCACGACCTCTGTTGCCCTGGTCTTGGCCTTGGTGCCCCTTCAAATGCTCCCAGTAGAGTTTTTCAAATGAAAGTGCCCATTGCACTATGAAAATGGCCTTGCCCTCTCAAAGATGAAATTCCAGGACCGGGTACTTTTAAGAAATTGTTCAATCTGTACAGTTGATACTGCTGTCGTCCTCCTCAGAAACATTTAAGTCTGAAAAGCCTTCACACAAAATATTATGTTTTTTCTTTCTCAGATATGAGAATACCTTATCAAACAAAACTTTCAGAGCTATGGCTTAAGTCAGAATTAGCGGCTATGGCTTGCTGGGCAAATGAACAAGTGTTGAAGCTTAGGAGGCCCATAGCAACACTCTTAGCAGCAGCCACAGCGGTAGCCACTGCGGCTGTAAATACTCTTCCCAAGAAGACACTGTGTGCCAGCCCCTCAAAATCTGCGATACAAACAAAAAGGACTCATTTTTAAGAGACACTTACTAATTTAGGCACTCTTCCACATGAGATATCCAATGACACACCACGGTACTGCATATCAGGACTGTCAGAAATCTATAAAGGAATTAATGAAGGATGTAACTTAAGGACATAATCAGGTGTCAAAGTTGGAGGGGGAATATCCAGAAGACAGCAGGGGCCAATTTCATAGAGCTGCTTAAGCAAAAAAATTGCTTAAGCATGAAAATAGCTTGCTTATTTCACTTATTTTACACATGTTAATGGCCAAATGTCATGCCATATGCATTGCTTGTGACTGGTGTTTAGCTGTTGTTTACTTAGCATAACAATTGAGTGGAGTCTTGGCCGGTAATCTGGTTTTACTAAGCAAGGATTTTTTTGCTTAAACAAGTATTTTTGCTTAAGCAGCTCTATGAAATTGGGCCCAGGGCTTAAAGCTCAACAGACGAGAAGTTTTACTGGACTGACCAGTATTTATTGTACAACACAATCTAGTCTGATTCTGGAATCAAAATGAGTTGAACAAGCTCTAAGAGAAAATCTATGCCATTTGTCATAATGTGTGAGTGTACATTGACATTCTACAGAATTTCAAGAATCAAAATCAACATTTTTTCACACAAATATTACATAATGAGGTAACTTGTCATTATTCAATAGACCTTATGCATTGACGTCATCCAGCGGCCATCTTAGTGGAAAAACAATGATGAAACAATCGAATTGCACAGATTTGTACGCGCGGCGCACAGGATTGGCCAATGAACAACCTCCTTTTGACCTCTACGTGAGGGCGCCCTACTGAAATGACGTCATGTGCATAAGGTCTATTGTCTGTTGTTAGTTTCCGAACCCAATGCTACAATCACTGGCCCTGGGCCTGCGGTTCAGTGTTAGTTTCAAGCACTGTGTTATAATAAAACACAGCAGTTTAAAGTTTGAATTCAAGAACTCACCTGAACAGCAGGGATACCATCGTCACCAAACAGACGTATCAGCTGCATGAAGGTGCAGCTAGCATTCCACAGTCCAGAGAAACCAGCGCACTGGATCATCATCTAAAGGAATACAAACAAGGATAGACTAATGGTTAAAGGCACAGGACACCTTGTGTGAACAGGTGTTAGGTGTAAGAACTTTTGGCATGCATTGGCAGTTGCGATTGGTCATTGCAGTAAGGGGGTGGAGCTACATGGATCAGTCGTGTCTTGGCCAAGTGGTCTAGTTCACTGGACTCAAGTAGCAGTTGTCAGCAGCAGAAAGTGAGTTTGAATCCCCGTCATGACACTTTCGCCTTGAGCAGAACCTAACCATAATAACTTCGTAAAAAGGTAGTGTACTCTGCCAGGCTCATATTGGATGACACCCAACCCTAAATCCTTACAGACTGTAATGGGGGTAACCCTGTTTCAGCCCATGATGAAGAGGTGGAAGTGTGTCCCTGGTAGAAGTTGACGGCCCAATGCTCACCTTGACGTGGCCGTCCAGCCATGTGAGTTGGGAGATATCTCTTAAATCTTTGATTTCTAAAAGTCTATTGTTCATTAACCAGTTACATACCTTTTTATCAGAAACATTTATTCTGTAGCCGTCTTTTCCCTGGAATAGATGTGGTACAAACTGACAGATGATATAAGGGTCTGGATACTCGTTCCTTGAAGCACATTCTAAGACACACTTAAAACCAAGTTCCCCAAGCAGAGGTCCATGTATGCTCCAGATATCAACCATCTGTTGAAGGCAATCTGATAAGGTAGACAGGGTAACATATAATTGTACAAATGAACATTGTATTTTGATGTAACAAATTCGCGATAAATAATTTGCAACTTGAACAACATACAAACACATACAACAGAGCATTTATAAAGCGCCTTTTCGACAAGATCATAGTGCTATAAAGTGAGCAAACCATTGGAACCATACTACAACATTATATTTGATACAGATAACTTTTAAGAGATTTCTTGAACATTGGCAAAGAGTTACAATTTCTAATGGATTCTGGAAAGTTGTTCCACATTTGGGGAGCAACATAGGTGAATAGTCCGGTTGTGAGCAGATGAGAGTGTTCTGATGGTCGAGTGGTCAGTTAGGTTTGTGGTGTCGAAAGCTGATCGCAAGCTTGAATGTGTTCAACTCCTGCAAAACATTCGCTTCTTGCATTTGCAGGAAGTATGAACTGAACTTTTCGCCCCTTCCATAATGCTCTTTCAAGAAGGACTTCACATGCTTTGACGAAATCTACAAGACACCCATTGTTGTTTCTTGCAAGCTGAATAAATGACTTTTACCTTCAGACCCTGTAGTCCCAGCTATAACTCTTATGAGGAAATGTGGTTTAAATTTCAGTGGCTCCCCTTCTTTCTTGATCATACTCTTCGGTCTCGGCCAAAGAAGCTGAAACTTTTCATCTGTGACCGGAACGAGTCGAGCGGGTTCCGACTGTTTCAACAAATTTGCCAGCTGCTGCTCGGTGAAATGGTGAAATGGAGAAACAATTGCATGAATTATTGAATGTTGTTGAGAGAACAATTACAACAATTATTGAATGTAGTTGAGAGAGGCCACTTAGAATGAAATAAACTTCAAGTATCAACATCATAGAAACTTTAAAAAAAAGATCCAGGAAAATGATAAAAGTGTCAAGATCTGTTGTAGTCTGCTGTGAAGCAATTTTGGTTTGGGTTTTGTTTAATTTTGTGTTTGTTTGTTTGTTTGTGTGTTTGTTTGTTGGGGGCAAGTTGGCGACATTTTGCTGTATTTGTCATTCGGTATTGACTACAGAAACCGTGTATGGTAAACAGATGCTGCATTCTCCTGCTGGTAATTTAAAGTCACTATCAATCCACAGCACATTTAAGCCTGGTTCATACTTCCTGCGACTGCGAATGCAGTACAAATTTTTCATTGCAAATTTTTCGCACATGTTGAACACAGCTCAACTCTTCCGAATTATTAGTTGTGAACTTGTGACGTTAAAATATAGAACTGCATCCACAGTCGCATTTGCGTTCTCAGGAATTATGAACCGAGCTTTAGGCAATCGTTGATGGTAGAATAGTGGGAGGGTAAAGATTTACAATTCCCGAAATCAAAGCAATTCAATCTATCAATCTGATGGGTTGAAACTGCTACACTAGACAGTTGCATGCAAAGAATCCATTAGGATAAACATAAACACTGAAGACAAAACTAAAGCACAAGGATCAAGTCAATAGCCCAGATATGTTTGTTAAATGCCCAGCAATACAGAAGGGTTTGTTCGGGGAATTTGCAACATACCACACTTCACCAAGATGGTAATTAAAAAGCTTCACCTTTTCCCATTACAAAACTTCTTTTTATATTATTTTGACACAAACATACTTGAATTACATTTAAAAACCTGGAAAATGAGGCTACTGACAAATAAACCATCAACCTACAAACCAAACTGTAACATGTGAAATCTGGGCCTACTGGCTCAAATTAATGTTAAAAGGCACTGGACACAATGGGTAATTGTCAAAGACCAGTATTCTCCCAACATATTATGTATAAAATAACAAACCTGTGACAATTTGATTTGAATTTGTAAGTGCAGAATTCCCTGCTTTTGTAAGTGCCGATTCTTTGCTCAATGATAAGCAGAGCCATGATATTAGGCCCTGATTATTCAGTGATTAGCCCTCCTACATTACAACCAGCACTTTTGTATACAGAACCGATTTAGCCCACAATTTACTCTACAAGCCTCTGTGGTCAGAGTTTTCCCCCTGGTTTTGTCAATTTCCAGAACCTATCACACACTTCCTAACGCTACACATCATCACTCCACAATGAAGTCCCTAGATTGCACTGCAAGTCTTAACCACCTCTACCAAGTAAGGGTTAGCTCGAAAAAGGGACAAATTGCTAAAATTAAAGGGGAGTGTTTACCGTATCTGCTGCACATTCCTTGATTGAGTCCTGAATGGGCAGGGGGGGATAGTAATAGGTCAGTAGTTATAAAAAAACAACTTATTACACGCCGGTATCCGTCAAGATTTGACACTCATAGCAGGGTTCAAAAAACAAAAATTAACCACAATAATGATGACAATAATGAAATAGTATAGATATATAACATGGTTTGAGAGTGGAAAGCTGGTTTGAGGGTGGAAAATTGAGCACCTGTTGTAAGTCATCGGGTGACGTTGGCGTTAATGGTGTGAGAGGGGTAACACCTGCTTCTTTAGTTCCATTACTCTTCTCTGTCAGAAATAAATAAAAGGGACAGATGTTGTTTATTATTAAATAACAATGGACCAAGGACTGTTTTACAGTGATGCAGAAAATTTAAGTTGATGCAGAATGGCTCAAATTTAAATGTCATGATTGTGCCAGTGCATATGTTAGCATATCAGCTTAATATTTGAGGCATTTGAGCCAATGTACAAAAAAGTTTAATTTACTTCATATTTTAATGTTTCAAGAATGAATACTACATGTACGTCACCACTTATCGTTTAAACAATTTATGGTGCTCCCGGTTGAGCAAGGAAGCCTGTAAATTGTCAATAATTTGGCAGATAAAAATATTACTCTCAAAGTCAAAATATAAGGGAGAAGTTTTTAGCTCATAGCCCAGTGGTCTTGGGTTTTTTTCCCCAGCGAATTGGCGCCCTCAAATTACAAACCACATCCAGAAAGTGAGAATTCTTACTTTTCACATCTCCATTGGGCAGCGATTCACCTTCTAACGCTATCTTCAATTTGGGTTTGCTCTCTGCTAATGACATCGGTGTCTTGGTTGCATATTTCCTGAAGATGATAAATGAAAATAAATTATTTTATTTCATATATAAAAAAAAACTAATACAGAATTCTTGTGACTCTGATGCAAAAGACATCAGGTTGGCTCAGTGGTTTTATTCCCTGCCTGCACCTCTGTGGACCCCGGTTCGAATCCCACCTCAGACCAGAACCTTGGGTGTGAATTGAGTGTTCAGTCTAAGCCTGGACGATATCAAAAGTTTTGACTGGCGATATAGCAGTGGGTAAATATCCCTGATACGATACAACTATGAAAATTTTCAGCCTCCTTTGGCAATACCTGAAGAGAGACCACCATGGCTAAATGGGAAGGATTATACAGCGTCTGTGAGTTGAGCCACAATATATATATATTGAAAGTCAAAATTACAATCGTTGTACTCTGGTTTCGCAGCATCAACCCTAACATATTTGGTCTTTCCTGTGTGGGGCGGTTCGCTGACTCGCAGTAACGCTATTTAGAAACCCTTTGCGGATTGTTTATAGCTTTTGGCATTATTTCACGTCTACAGATTCTCCCTTTATCACTATTTCTTGCTTACCCCTTCTTAGCCTTGACTGTTGTCTTAGCACCTTTTCTGACCAGCTCTGACACAATAGCAACATCTCCCCTTGATACTGCATCATGTAAAGCAGTAGCGCCATCCACATTGGCAGAATTGATGTCTGCTCCTTTTTCTGATACAGGGACAGAATGAAATAATATGCGGGGCTCGAAATTAACACCGGACCACAAGCATGACAGGCCAAAGGCCAGTCATCTTAAGGTCTGGGCCAGTAAACTTAGGATCGTGCAAGACCAGCAGTCTTGTGCTATCGAAAAATTACACTTTTAATTTGAAACACAAGCATCTTCCAATTCCAGTAAGTATTGAAGTATTTCCCATAGGATTAATGAGATAAATCTTGTCTTTGTGCTTGTTCCAAAAATATCTCAAATGTGAAACTGTGTAGATAGTGTTCCTCTCATTTTGGGTCCGGTCTTGCAACAAATTTTTCTCATCCAATGAAAGTTTTGCGTTAGAAGCCCTGCAATCTTGGGGATTTCCCCCCTCCCCCCCCCCCCCCCAAAGTTGGAGCCCGGCTGATGAGCAGCTTTGTACACCCGGCCTTCTCTAAAAAAAACACTAAAAAAAACACAAACATTTTGACCCAAGACTGACCTTCATCAGGGCCATATACACCGACTCTCGGCCCAATACACTGACTGACTCACTATCTCAACAGGGTACCAGTTACAAAAGGGTATATAAGACATAGTATTTTGGTTGGTAATCTTAATCGTGAGCGTAGTTAATGTGTGCTTAGCTACATTTTGTGCTTAACTCTCTGATATTGGATCCGGGTCTAGTTTTTTATTAACCTAATCTTACCACATAGTAGTTTAACTGTGTCTAAGTTCCCATAGGAGGCAGCCCAGTGTAGCGGTGTATTACCAGTCTCTTCATCATCAACATCGTTTATATCGATTCCTGCTTTCAGTAAATTAGCTGCTAAAACCAAGCTGCAAAAAGAATAGTAGTAGTAATAATTAATAGTACAATTTTATAGAGTTTGAAAGGAAAACTCCAAGAAATACCCTATGTGCTCTACAAACTTTTGAACCATGAAGAACTATGTCAACAAATATAAAATTAAATAGGATTAGAAACTTTGCATGGTGGAAATACGATATGGAAAGGTTTGCGGAAACACCATATGTAATATAACATATAAAATAAAAAATCAATAACAATAGTAACAAGATAACACTTAATTTTTCCTCTCAAACTTTGCATGTAAAATTGAAAGTACACCACTGCAAAGTATTTTCTATCTATTACTTTATAAACACAATAACATAAAATTGATAGTAGTACTGGAGTCTTTTGTAGCACACATATCCACCAATAAGGTCCCCAAAAGCAAGGCACTTGAGAACGAGAAACACTTTGTGGACAGGTTTTGAAGTTGACAGTTTATGAAAACCAAATAGGTTGCACCTTTTAAGAGTTAACAAGAAACTGTGGTGCAATGGCAGCCCCTGCCAGAAACACTGTGGCAAACCCCTTCATAACAGCAGTAGTTGTAACTGGGTTTTTTAAGTCACCCGACTCTACAGCTTTCCCATCAGAAGGGCAAAGAAAAAAATGGTTACGTGTCACCAAAATGCAATGTTTTCATTCCCATACTGCATTCCGATAATGCAAAGAGTAACAACACAAATCAATGTGTTAGGCCATGTCCGAAACGAAGACTTTGTCTATGACTAGATTGCGCACATCTACCTACTCTTCAATACAGGCAGACAAGCTGATCTAGCCGAAGCTGAAATCGTCGTTTCGAACACGGCCTTAGTGACCAGCTTGAAATAATCCATCAGAAAAGCAAAATTTATCATAGTTATAAGTGTGACTTCACCCATGTTGCCTCACTTAAAACCAAAGTTGTTGGATGTACAGACATCAATTTAATCCGTTTAGCCCTTTACTGTTTTTCTGCTGTACTTACTTTGACTGAGCCACAGCTTGCAGCAGAACATCGTGATAAACACGAGATACCTGATCCGAGCAAGATTTCTGGTATGCCGTGTTTTTGTTCTCATCCAGGACGGAGGGATCAGCTCCGGAGATAAGCAAGGCACGGACTACATCTGCATTACCAAGCTGTTGAGAACATCATGTCAGGATCAAGTGGTAATTATTATATGCTTTCTATAGATAGTTTCCAATGGACACCATATTGCATTTTGGGGTTTGCAGGCACGTCAAGCGCTTAAATAATAAACACAGCACGTTTGGCATGCCGTTCTCACAAAAAACATATGCCTGATGGCTGGAATACGTCATTTTGTAACATATCTACATAAAGACACTGGAAACCTTTTGTACCTTTCAAAGACAAGTGTTCTCCCTTTAGTGTATTCCAATATATGCATAAAATAACAAATCTGTGAACGTTTTTACAAAAGAATAAGAAAGGAACAAATTTTGCAAAAATTTGTGTGTCAGAGATGCCTAATAAAAGGCTTCAGGCCTTAGGTCTCTTTTTAATATTTTATTTTAATAACTTTCTATTTTAATATTTAAGTGAGGAAATACCTCTTTCTCAAAAACTATGTCACTTCTGATGAGCTGTTTCTCACAATGTTTTATACTATCAACAGCTCTCCATTGCTCATCGCCAAGTAAGTTTTTATGCTAGCAATTATCTTGAGTAATTACCAATAGTGTCCAGTGCCTTTAAATGTATGTAGACGTGTATTATATTGGCATTCAGTGTGTACAACACATGTCAAGTGCAACTCATTTGCTAGATTGCTGGATGAAATCCTTTCCTGCAACAGCTGGCCATTATACCACATGCATTGAAACCACACATCATTTTATTTGGAATAATTTGTCAACAGCTAATTCTGTTTTTTCGGACTCTGTTAAAGGCAAGGTACATGTTTGTTAATCACTCTTAAAGGATTTGGGTACTTTTTCAAAATGTCCATAGAATTACATTAAACTTACAGGGTTTGAAGATAATGATAGTGGAAAGCTTCCCTTCAAATATTACTTACTGAGGTGCTGTAGTTTTTGAGAAATTAGTAAAACAATGTCATGAAAATACGTTTGTAAATGCTTAAAATAATTTTCGTCTCAGGAGAATTTCATGACATTGTTTTACTCATTTCCCAAAAACTACAGCACCTCAGCACGTAATATTTTCAAGGAAGCTTTCTACTATCATTATCTTCACACTGTGTAAGTTTAGTGTAAATCTGTGGACATTGTGTTTTTTGTCCTACAAAAGTTACATAGACCCTTTAAAATTACTGAAAATAAACATTTTTTTGTTAGAAGCCTTTAGCAGCTTTCTGAGAAACATTTCACTTCCAAACAATGTGGTTATGTAAAAAAATATCAGTTGTTATGCCCCAAAATTTGAATATGAGATGCATTAGTGTAGCAACGTTTCTTAGATTGTGTATTCCTATTAAGAATTTTAATTTTAAAATTTTCCTGCAAGGACATATTCGCTCTGGATTTTTTTATGATATTGCAATTCGCAACCACCTTTGGAAATGAAACTTCCACATTTATTTTATACATCTACATCTATATTGGATTAAAACAATCGAGCAGTTCCAAAAACCAAAGGTATATTTTGCCTTTAAAGCCATTGGACACTTTCGGTAAACAGTGTTGTCCAAGGCCCACACTTCGTGTATCACAACTTATATATAAAATAACAAACCTGTGAAAATTTAGGCTCAATCGGTCATCGGAGTCGGGAGAAAATAACGGGAAAACCCACCCTTGTTTCCGCACTTCGCCGTGTCATGACATGTGTTTAAAATAAATCCGTAATTCTCGTTATCGAGAATTTATAATTGTTTCAGTGCTTTCTCAAAAAGTAAAACATTTCATGGAATAACATTTCAAGAGAAGTCTTTCACCATTACCTTCTGTAAACCCTGTAAGTTATTTGTAAATCTGTGAACTTTTATTTTTTTTTCTGTTCCGAAAGTGTATAATGGCTTTAAGCTTACTACCCAAGTACTGTATATTACCTTGGAGGCCAGATGCAGCATTGTACCCTGCCCTGGAGTAATGCTGTTCAAAACGCTCTCAAGTTTATCGTCATGTTTTGGTCCTTTCACACCTGAAAAGTCAAATTCAAATCAACAAACAATTAACCAGCTGAAAACTTGAGAGAGGCAGTTTTGTGTGTGTTCAAATGCACACTGTCCTAAATGTTCCAACGGCTGGAACAGTTGTGCCACATCAAGCGATACGCGTGAAGCGCACAGCAATCATTGAACAATTTTAATTTTTGCATTTATTTTACTTTTTGACCAAAAAGTGTTGATGTTTTTTGACCGAAAAGGTATTTATGAATGTGAATCAAAGTGTGTTGAATCGGTTTTCAACTAGTGGTTTAAACCCGCCGAGACCTGGTTCTTGATAATTTACCTCGACTTCGTCGCGGTAAAATTATCAAGAACCAGGCCTCATTGGATTTAAACATTGAAAACCTCTTCAACACACATTATATGAAAGTTTCTGCCCATGTACAAGGTAGCTGATTCGCGAAAATTCTGGCCGATATGCACATATTTTAATTTGTTTTTATTTTAGTTTTACTATGGTAAATCAAGAGAGCATGAGGCTGAAAGATTAAGCCCAGGCTTGCAGAAGACAGCCTAGACTGACAAAATACAAACATGGAGACAGGACAGACAGGGAAATTCATAACAATCAAAAATTACTGTGGATGCGAAAATGCCTAAACTGGAAGGCCTAAAAAGAAAAAATTGCGGATGAAAAACGAAGAAAAAAACAATGAGAATGACAACAGGTGGACTGCAATGGAAGAAAGCTATGCCACATAATGGTCAAACGGAAATATTTTTCAAGACATGAATCCACTCAGAGATGAAAATTTTTGAATTTCTTCATGAGTAAAGTTCCATACAAAGAAGCCCATAGAAATGATGAGCGTTGCTTGAGGGGTATTTGGTGCAAAAGGAAAGGGTCCAACTACTTGCCGTCAACTCGCCGTTAACTCACTTGTACCGTCAACTCCTCCAATATACATTTAAAATCCACAAAAGAAGCATAGAACTGTAAAGTATTAGCTAAAAGAGAATTCTCATAAGTTTAAGGTAACATTTCGGAATAAAAATTGAAGTTTTATCTTTTGAAAAAATTATCTCGAAGCAGCGCAACTGTCTGCTGCCATCTTGCTTTTTCACAGAGCTTGCACATCATGGCAACTGGGGGCGCTTTCCTGCATATGGATTAGTCTTGGCCAAAGATGTCAATGATTGGTACTATTTATTTATCAACACAAAACTGTTTTTGTAAATCAAACTTTACTATAAAAAAAACATAAGAAATATGTAGTTTAGCCCAGACTTAACACTTCCATGCCCCATTTATAAATTGTTGATGTATATTTAATGAGTTGACGGCATGAAAATGAGTTGACGGCGAGTTAACGGCAAGTCGGCGAGTTAACGGCAAGTAGTAGACCGAAAGGAAAGAAATAAAAACGCTCTGACCTGGTAGATTAATCTTGTTTTTCACGGAGGGGTATAGTGTATGAAGGAAACGTGCTCAGTAAGTTTACACATATGAAGATCACACAGTTTATGATTTTCATTGAGAGCAGTTGTGTTCCCTCAAATGAGATGTTTTTAAATGCACAAATGACTGGTTCAATACATCAAATAAGCCACGTCCTATATAACATTGTATGATGTTTTTCCCGCTTGCCCCCCACAAATGAAAATGTCTGGTTACACGTCATTGATTAATATGAGGGTGGGTGTGAGTCTACTTAGTTTATTTGTCATAATAGAGGTGTACGTATAAAGGGCTCTAGAGGATGAGGAAAAGTACAGGCTGGATTAGTTCTATTTGAATGAATAGTTTGTTGACAAAGATGAATGTCTGCAATGCTAGTTTGTTTGCATGGTTCAACTACTGTCTGTCTCCTTTCTGTAAGGTCTGAACATAGAATACAGCAGGGACTATGCATGAACAGTTATCTAAAAACATTTTACAAATATGCTGCACTGGTGCACTTATCTCACTCGAATGAATAACAGTTGTATATTTGGTTTGCGGTAACACCATGTGTATCTACTTGCCTGGTAGAGTTTGTTCTTAGAGAACTGTCTTGCTTTACTCTACTACTGCGGAGTAGATGTTCGGGGGGTCGGGAGAACTCTCAGTTCTGAAAAGAACTGTCCTGCTGTTCAGTAGTTCAAATAATAAACGGCACTTAAAATACGCTCTACTTAGAAAACTAAATCACAGCGCTTACAAAAATATTTAGTACAGGAAAATAAATGAATAAACCATCAAAGCAGTAAAATATATTAAGCCCAAGTAAAACAAAGAAACATATTTAGCGTCCCCGCCCGCTTCCTTTTTAGAGGCTGCCTCCTTTTTTCTTTTATTATTTTATTTTATTATTCTTTTATTTTTATGCACATTTTTTTTTCTTTTATTTGGTGTGATTTTTTTGATATTTTTTTTAATGAAAAAGGTTATTTTAAACGATCTCAGCTAAAACAATTCTGAATGGCTTGTCTGAAAGAATGTCTTGACCAAAAATGTTTCATATGTGTATTGTGTGTTTGAGCAGTAGAAAAAACAATGGATATTTGACATTTTAAAAAGAATGGCGGCCATCTTGAAATAAAAAATACAAAATAAAAAGCCCCTCCTCCTTCCTTTTTTTTGAGAAACCCGGACGCTAAACGTGTTTATTTTTTTACTTGACCTAATACTAGTTTATTTGTGATGTACATGTGTTTATGGCATGGGTGTGTTGTAGGTACTGTTGCAGAATACTCAAAGAAGAACAAGGCCCAGTTTCACAGAACTGCTCAAAAGCACAGAAGGCAGTTTTAAAAGCACAGAAACATTATAATGCTTACCAGAATAAGGTTACCTGCAAAAATACACTATCATGTGCAATTTATGACTGGTATCCTGCTTGATTCTGCTCAGCAGGAAACTGTAAAGCAAACGTTTCTGCTCAAGCAGTTCTATGAAATTGTGCCCAGAATTTAGTAAACTCTTTAGAAACCCTAGCGGCCACAAGGGGCTTGTAAATGCCCATGATTTTAAAGGCTATGGGCGCTTCTGAAGGGGCACCAAGGCCAAGATCAGGGCAAAACAAAATGTCAAGATGTTGAACAACTATATTGGCCCAAGAGTATTGAGTAAGAATACATTCATGATGATCTGGTGTTGATTGTTGATATATCTCTCAGATTCAGATTGCATTTTGTTTCCATAAATTCATCATTTGTTGTTACATGTTCTCTGTGTTTTTCTTCTGATTGTTAGCGTTGTAACTTCGTTTACAAAGTAGAGCATGCATATTAAAATAAGGGAATAAAAGGGTAGCGACGAGTTCTTACATGGCCGTTGAAAGTCGGCAGGGTCGGCTTGGGCCTTTAGCAAACGACAACGACCCTGCAAGGTTTTAAACAGACGTTTAAGAACGAGTCACTACTCTTTTATTCCCACTCATATATGCCCTTTTGTTCAAAAACATTAAAAAAATACAATTACAGACACTTTGACAGTTGAAAATTTGAGGTTTAAAATATTTTTTTCAAAAACTTTGTGAAGAATCTTTGTGCGTGAGTTGTGTGTTCGCGCGCGCACTTAAAAATAGATTATGCGCGCGCGCTTAGAAGTAGGTTATGTGCTGTTACTAATAGCTATGAATTGCGTTCCGCATGATAATCTTGCGCACCTGACACGCGGAAGCCAGCCGGTTATAAACACTGGTCATTATCAACCATTTAAACACCCCCACGTGATGCGCTCTCCACCAATACAAGAAGAAAAACTGTCTACGGTATTTATGACTGCTTGATAATAGCTGCTAAAAATAGGATTCAACCTGCCTCCAGGCAATCTCGGTATTCTAGTTGGCACACTGCTTTAGAATTGCAAAGGTCATAGGTTCAAACCCCACCCGAGTAATATGCCTGTGATTTTTTTCACAGAGCTCGGGAAAATACTGAGTTAACAGTGCTCACACACATTGGTGTGTTAAACAGAAACTAATACTCTTTATGCCCGAGGCAAATTTTCATCTATTAGATAATAGGCATAGTATTAATATATATTAATTATTATTTTAAATCTGATCATTATTATTCTGGGCCCACAGAGTATTGATCGGGAACAAGCACTGCCCATATGTTGATCTGTAGCCTGTGCATGTACAGTAGCTTTATGTTTGTCTGTAGCTCATAATATAAACACAAATAAGTAGTCTGGTGTTTACCCAGTGCCAGGAGTGTGTAATGCAACAGATTGCCAAGGTCGATATTCTTTACAACACTATCTTATTTGTTATGCATCAGTAAATAAATAATAAAAAAATTAAAAAGGGTTTTGTGGAATGGTACATGTCCATTTACAAGCAAAACCGGCACAACGAAATGATCATTTCTTTTATCATGAGTTGAAATTTAATTTATTTTTGCTTTATATTTATTTCACCACTTGTTTGTTAAGGTCAGTCTAACTGAAAATGCTTATTTATCAAACATTTCTTACAATGTAGGATAGACATATGTTTATTAAATGGTCAAAATATTAACTTATTTTCAAAGTTTTTACTTTGTTGCTTTGTATAATAATCTGAAAGTTTAGTAGAGTCAGGAAAGTCCCATAAATCTGTTGTACACAGTGTGCTAACATAATTTTCGTATCACTGAGACAGAAAATCCTTTTGTGAAATTGCTTTATTAATTTCTTTAAAACTACAACCCCTCAGCAAGAATTGATTGAAAAGAAGCTTTCCATTATCATTCTTTTATCTTTTATCCTTAAACCGTTCAAGCATAATTTAAATCTGTGGATGTGTGTGTTTTGTGTCAGACCGAAAGTACTCAAACCTTTAAACAATATCCCGTACTTAATCGCTGCATTCCTTCCAAATAAGCAACAGTTTTTTTGATATTTTACATTTTTAACATACTTCCTCTACATATTTCAGATAACAAAATTATCTTCATGGATGCAGTTGGTTACTTCCAAGTTTCCTGTAAAAACTTTCTTTATTGGAATGGTGTTGTTACAGAGTTGTGGCAATAATTGAGATCCGGCATTTTTCTTAAGACCACAGACCAAAATCTGGTGTCACAGTGCCAGATTTTTTTAAGCCAGCAAGTCCTGCGGTCCTGTGAATTCCCCCCCCCAAATCAATCCCTCTTCATGTTGTTATTATTACTACATGTACATGTCAGTGTCGTCTTCCTACATGGTCGCTTATCTGTGCTGCAAGGTGTGATGGGGTTCACCTCAAGGGTCATTTGCCCCCAGAGGGTGTACAAAAAGCCTTTATCATGCTGCCTCCATCTTGGTAATGTTCCTTGTATCTTACAATAATAAATGCTAATTATCATTTTGCAATTTGGAACCAGACTATTTTGTTCTTCCAGCCTCGATCTGGTAACATTGATATCAATGGGAGAAATTAAAGATGGCTGCACCGTGATAAAGGTCAATAAGCCGATTCACTATTACAACTGCGCATGTCCGTTACTGCTGACAACGCAATTTGTTTATCTCCCGTGACCTTTTGACAATAAACCCGGGTATTGTCAAAAGGTCACGGGAGATAAACAAATTGCGTTGTCAGCAGTAACGGACATGCGCAGTTGTAATAGTGAATCGGCTAATACCCATGGACCCTATTACACTACATGAAACAATTGTTTTGTTACACCATGGAAACAGATTGGAGATGTTCTAAAGTCATCTTCCAACAAAATTACAACGGAATTGGCACAGTAAAAAAAAAGCAAACTATCTTTAAATAGGAAAGAGTCAGTTAAACCTATTGAATTGAAAAGAATCACAGACAGACAACAATTATGTATTGATCACATCCACATACAATCACAACCACTTGGTATTCATTTTAAAACTCCAGCAATGTTGACCTTACCCCTTCGTTGAGCTGCAGCAAAATCCCTATCAAGGGTTATATTCCTACCACCAACTGAACCAGCACAGCTGCTCTTTGTAGGGAATTTGTAGCTGTTGGTGGCAGAAAAGTTTGCCAGTATCTCTGATTCTGCAGACATTTTGAATCCTTATTTTCTAAGTGTAATTGAGGACACACCCATCCACAGTCCACCATGTATTCAGATAATACTACACACTTTCAGTTGCCTGCGTGGAGGTTTTTACAGCACATGCACACACCATGAGATTTCCCATGACATGGGTTTACTCTTGCTTGGTTTGATAACAAAAGCTTGTTTCACTTCAGTGGTTTATCAAAGAGCAGCAGGATTCCATAGCTATACACTAGGCCTATTTTGTACAGTATGCCTATGGTCTATGGCATGTGTGGTAGGTACACTGTAAATAAGAGCATAGCTTCAGATTGGTCGTCTGCTTGCTCATTGTACAATTAATGCACACTGCTTGCAGTATCGCAAACCTCATACTTAACATGACACATGTTCATGTACACGTCACAGAAAGATAGTGTTGTTTACATAGATTCAAATGGATATTTTCCCTTACTTGGGAGATAAAAATGACATTGACAAATAAATTATGTAAACAAATACAACACAAACGATCAGTAACAAAAGGATGGAACTTTTAAAAATATGTTTAATACAAACACCTACCTAATCCTGTTCCTTTTTTTAGGTCGCATCCTATTAAAAAAATTATTTACTTTTTCTGTCTTCAAAATTTTCTGTGTAATTCTCATTAAATCTTTTAAGAACTTGTAACTACAAAATGTAAGTGGTGACTTTAAACTAAAGAATTGATGGCCAGTTCGAATTAAAATGCTTGGTGGCCACCTTTAAAATAAATAAAATGTAATAAATAAAAGACAATTAACAGGTATTTTTTGACTCAGCTTTAAACAATTGAGTAATTAAGGATCTGACCCAGAGCCATGATATGATAGCTCATTGCTCCAACTGCCCATTGTGACCATTTGTAAGCTGCCGGAACAAATGAGCTGTCGTATCGCTGCCGTGTTCTAATCCTTCATTGCAAAAACTAAGTATTACTTGTGGAGTTGGTCTAAATTCGGCATGTAGTGGATTATGTAGATTTAACTCTATATTGCACATTTAGAGGTAATTTATAGTGCCTTTATGAAGGTTCTTGTTGAAGGCCAGTTACTCCACTTGCTTGCTTGATTAGTCTTTCTGGTGGGTGGGTGTCATCATGATAAATTCATAGATAACTTAAGACCGATTCATTTGCATTAAACTTAAAGGCACTGGACACTGTTGGTAATTACTCAAAATAATTTTTTGGGCATAAAAACTTAAAAGGGTCTTTCTCGCAACTTCGATGACAGATTAAGCCCAAATTTTCACAGGCTTGTTTTTTTATGCACATGATGGGATACACCAAGTGAGAAGACTGGTCTTTGACAATTACCAAACCTGTACCTTCCCTTTAAACAATAAAATTTAAATTAGAGTTCTAAACAATTAGTTTTTAAAACAGTGATTTTCTATAAAAAAAAACATGTATTTTTGGTTGCAAGGCTACATGTAAGTCTTCATTTGAAAAAACGGTGACTACAGTAATAAGACATTGTGTGAATGAAGGTACATGAACTTAATGATATTAAGCATGTGATGAGGTCATGAAACCAATGAAAATATCAATTGTGGTAGGTCATGGCTGAGTACACTGCACTCAAGCTCTAGTGATTCTGATCAGCAGAGTTTGAGTTCAAGTCATGATGCTTGTGTCAAGACACTTCAGTGTTTAGACATTTATTTCAATATTGTCTAAACACTGAAGTGTCTTGACACAAGCATCATGACTTGAACTCAAACTCTGCTTAAAGATTACTGCTTCATCCTTCGGATTTAATGTAAAGGTCCAAAATGTAATACACCTTAACAAAAACCAGCCAGTACACATCATTAAAGGCAGTGGACACTATTGGTAATTACTCAAAATAATTATCATCATTAAACCTTTCTTGAGCACGAGTAATGGGGAAAGGTTGATGGAATAAAACATTGTAAGAAACAGCTCCCTCTAAAGTGGTGTAGTTCTCGAGAAAGAAGTAATTTTTCACGAATTTGATTTCGAGACCTCAAGTTTAGAATTTGAGGTCTCAAAATCAAGCATCAGAAAGCACACAACTTCGTGTGACAAGGGACGTTTTTCTTTCTATTATTATCTCACAAACTCGACGACCGATTGAGCTCAAATTTTCACAGGTTTGTTATTTTATGCATATGTTGAGATACATCAAGTGAGAAAACTGGTCTTTGACAATTACCAATAGTGTCCACTGTCTTTAAGAGAAGGGGTTCGCTCTGGTGCTTTGAGATGCCCCTCGAGTCAAGGCAGGGGTGATGAGGCTCTTATATAGAAAACCGAGTGCTGTTAGTATTATTCATTAGTAAATTGTTATTATTTTGTCTGGTTTTTACGGATGACTAAATGGGATAAAGTTGGATACTAAAAGGCCTGTGTACACACATACAATGAGACTTAAAAACGCTTGGGTAGTGTGTTGTACACAGCAGTAAATATGAAATCAGAGCTCTGTGACAAAGCATACCTCAATGTATTACCATGTTTTGTTTCAAAATGTTTCAAACTTTGTGTAGGAATGAACCTGTTACTCTACATGTATACGTTATCTCTGAACAATATTGACAATCAACAATTTTTAAACCTAAATGTTTTGGATAACCCTTTGTATACTAGACATTAGTTTCAAGCTACCTTCTAAATAACATTTAAAATTTACAATAACTTTGTCATCCCTTAGCTTTGGTCAGGTACCTGAAAAAAACCTGTTCTTTTTTTCAAGTTATATTGAGTTTAATTGTATGTATTTGTATTTTTTTTAGACCCAGATGGTGACACATAATTCCAAGGTGATGAAAAAATGATGACATTGACCATACAATACATTAATGATTATGCGCATACATTTGATGTTGAACACCCGAAATGTTCAATCAGTGAGTGTTTGGCAATTTCAAGCACACTTGTCTCACAATCCTTAGGCATAGTACATGCCCTAAAAATAAATTTATGATGAGTGGTCAATTATCAGAAACCAACATGACTAACTGTTAAAATTTGCATTGTGGTACATGTTTCAGATTTTTGCAAAACGCTAAACAGGCTGTCAAAAAGCCTCATTTGTTCTCATGTTACAGATTTGTTTTATTGTTGGATACAACCCCCCCCCCCCCCCGCTCCCCCCCCCCAAATGCAATGTCATTTTCTAGGTACATGTATAGGAGTACCCCCAGGCCAGGGGAGACAATCACCCCTTCCACTGGGTGTTTGGCAGGGGTCAAGTGGTGGAATGTCCAATATCATTTCATTCTGTTTGATTTTTGGGCATGAAGCACATTTACTCAAAGCCTTGACATTTTGTAGGTATCTGGACTAATGTTTCTGTAAGAAAATTCAGTATGTCTCTTATGGTATTACAAATATAATAATATTGTTTTTAAAAGTGTTTTTCCTAAATTTGAATGAAGGACACATATATTTTAACACCATTTAGTTTTAATTCACCATAATGTGTACACACATTCCCATTGTTGCATCCCAAATGTCTATTGTTCATTCTTTTGTCCCTACAGTCAGTGTACTTTTAACCATCCTGCATTACTTTGCACACAAAACTCCATTTGGAAATCCCTCTATTTAGAATTTCCCTGTGAGAACTACAATGCATAGTCCTTGGGAAAAGAAAACAAGGTAGACAAAGGAACTGATGGGAAGACAACGTTCACTGAATGGGCCTGAGTTTCAGTATCTCACAAAGATTAGCGGAGGAACGGTTGAATGGCGCAAAATTGTCAAGGAGTCAAGAGTAGAATAGAAAGGAACAGAAGCTTTATTTTTTTGGCAACCTTATTAAAACGGTTGGATTAAATACACTCAAGAATACAAAGATAAAACTGCAAAAAAAAATCCCCTGATGCCCTGCTCTTGGCCTTGGTGTCTCTTCAAAAAATTCAAACATACTGTAAGATTTCACAACTGAAAGTTACCTTTCCATTAAAAAAAATGGCTTTACCCTTGCAATTCCAGACCTGCATGCTAAAGGGATTTGACAGAAAATGTGTGTTCATTTATTAGACACAATAGAGATTTGTTTTAAAAGTCGGTCACTGTAAATTGATTGTAGGTGAGTTGGCACGGAATGACCTGGTAACCAATGGTTACATTGAACACTGACTATGACAATGAAGTGACAGGAACACCGAATGGAGCTAGTCATACAATCTATGGTAAGCTGCCTGTACTTGGTGCATGATTCAGGGCTAGAACTGGGGGGGGGGTCCACAGGGCTTAGTTGTAGTAGCTAAAAGTTCTTACTGGACCAGAAAATGAACAAAGACCAGAATCAAAATGTAGACAAATCAGATAACTTATCTCGTTTTTCTATGGTTACAAAATACTTCAATCCTCAACAAAATTGAAAGGTAGTATAAATTTAGCTATTATGTAGCAATCTTTCTGGATCTCCTGGATCTAAAGTACATACTAAAGGGGTGGTTTACTGGGTGAAACGAGTAGGGTGGCGCAATCCTTTATATGCTGTGATTGGTTACTGGTTGTAGAGTAGAGTTGGGCAACAGCCAATTTAAATTGGTCCCTGTCTTCTACAGTCAGTATTAGGCCTGGGCGAATTATTTGAATATCGGGTTAATGGCAAATAGGTTTTCCTATCCGTAACCGCGAATGCCTTTTTTTCTTAACCGGATATCTGCATAGGGCGCAAATACCTGTGTACAAACCGGATAATTCTGTAATAACAACCGAGTAACCGGATATTCTTTAACTATCCGAATATCCGCGGACGTCGGGCAACAACGGATATAAATGTTTCGTCTGAATCCTTATGAAACTTCTGTTAAGACAGCATAAAACAGTATAAATTAAGTATTTTACTATGATCACCTCCGTGAAGAGTTAAAACAATGACATTTCTTATGTAATTTGTCCAAAGATTACACAAGTTTTCCTTCACGTAGAGTCAATCACGATCAAAAGAAAAAGCAAATCGCCATCTTTAAATTAGATCCGGTCATTTTTATGAATGAACCGAGTGACACTGTCTTAAACTAATATCAATCCGCCCATAAGATCTCATTCACAAATGAACAGTGCCCTCTATTGGCAAAAAAAAAAAAAAAATTATATATTTTTTTAAATAGCATCCTCTCTTGGCGAAAAAAATTATTTGAGTATCCGGTTAATTTCGGATAGTTGGCCAGCGGTATCCGAATAACAAAATTTCACTATTCGCCCAGCACTAGTCAGTATGTCTTCTATGTGCTGTGGAAGGGTGTTCCACCCAATTAAGGTACTTAGCATGTATGAGAATATTAAACAGTTTTTGCTGCAGGGAATTTGAATGAATGTGAGGAGGGTTACGTTATCGCAACTACCTGTGATAGGGCTACAATTTAGGTGAAACAAAACAAGATTCTAGTTGCTCTCCTCCTGCCGCCAAGGGTTCCAATAAGCAATATGCCGATAGTTGGAGTTCTGCTGGTTCTTGTTTCATTTGTGATTTACTGCTCACTCTATTATTAACTGTAATGGGTGGTTATTAACTGAGAACCCGATTGGAACGGATTCAAGTTTTTTCTTTGAGTTCTTGAGCAGATTCACAGTACTCCATGGTCGTATTAATAATTTAGTTATTATGATACATGAGTTACATAAGTTTACCTGACTGAGTAAGTGATGGCCTAAAATCTTTTTATTTAGAGTGAAATTAAATATAAATTTAGAGTGATATTGGATATAAAAAGTAAAAAGTCAAAAGTTATATTGACATCTCTCTCTGGATGGCAATGAGTTTCACCAAAGTAAATTCCGTAACAAGTTCAGTCTATAGTATTTCAGAACTGAGAAGTCTCCCGAACCTCCGTTTATCTACTCCGCGGCAGTAGAATAAAGCAAGACAGTTCCCTAGCTAAAGAACAAAACAAGTAGATACACACACGACATGGTGTTACCGCAAACCAAATATACATTGATACCTCACCATGCAATGCCTCAAATCCTATATGTCTACAGTATTATGAGAAACATTTTAGGAGTAACTATAGAATAATACAAGTACACTCGGAGCTCTATCTGCGCCTCCGCGGAGGCGGAGTCGCGGTCACGTACGTTTTAAGTAACTTGGTTGTAGCATGGAGGAAGAAAATAGCTCTTTACTACTTGATTGTATTGAGTGCGATTGATGAATACAGCAGATAAAATGTTAGGGTCGTAGGGAGTCAAAGTGTGACGTGAGTGGTGAGGTAGGTGAAGCAGCCGATAGAGGGCGTTTTAGGAAGACGTGCATTTGATGCAATCGTGAAGACGGGGAAGCTGGAAGCGTGGAGGCGCGGAGGCGCGGAGTCGCGGTGTTGACAATGGCCAATAGAGGGCGTCTTTAGGAAGACGAGCATATGATGCAATCGTGAAGACGGGGAAGGTGGAGGCGCGGAGGCGCGGAGTCGCGGTGTTGGCAATGGCCGATAGAGGGCGTTTTTAGGAAGACGGGCATTTGATGCAATCGTGAAGACGGGGAAGGTGGAGGCGCGGAGGCGCGGAGGCGCGGAGACGCGGTGTGGACAATGGCCGATAGAGGGCGTCTTTAGGAAGACGAGCATATGATGCAATCGTGAAGAAGGGGAAGTTGGAGGCGCGGAGGCGTGGAGGCGCGGTCGGGCTTTCTTTCCCTTTTTTAAACAATCCTCTAATGGGGTCAAGTGTATGAGGGCAATATTAATAATTGTACAGAATTCGGGCTTTCTTTCCCTTTTTTAAATAATCCTCTATTGGGGTCAAGTGCATTAGGGCAATGTTAATAATTGTACGGAATTCGGGCTTTCTTTCCCTTTTTTAAATAATCCTCTAATGGGGTCAAGTGTATTAGGGCAATGTTAATAATTGTACGGAATTCGGGCTTTCTTTCCCTTTTTTAAATAATCCTCTAATGGGGTCAAGTGTATTGGGGCAATAATAATAATTGTACGTAATTCGGGCTTTCCATTTCCCTTTTGTTTAAACCCTCTAATAAGGTCAAATGTATGAGGGCAATATTAATTATTGTACGGAATTCGGGCTTTCTTTCCCTTTTTTAAATAATCCTCTATTGGGGTCAAGTGTATTAGGGCAATATTAATTATTGTACGGAATTCGGGCTTTCTTTCCCTTTTTTAAATAATCCTCTATTGGGGTCAAGTGTATTAGGGCAATATTAATTATTGTACGGAATTCAGGCTTTCTTTCCCTTTTTTAAATAATCCTTTAATGTATTAGGATTCGGCCTTTAATTTTTTCCCTTTTGGAAATAATCCTCTTTTGGGGTAATATGTAGTACGGCAATATTAAAAGTTATTAGTTATTTGTACGGAGTTCCCATAATTATTTAAATAATCATCTAATGGTCTTGTGAGTTATCGTATAAAATAAATTGACATCACAGCGCAGTTGTGTATTTTCGAGCCTAATGAGGGCGCTGTTGTGCATCTTTCAGAGTGCCCCCTAGGTTGCCAAATATTTATAGTTAAGCAACAGAGCGCGACCTCAACTCCAGTGTACTGTGTACGTATGAACGTCACCGCGACTCCGTCTCCGCGGAGGCGCAGTGGAAGCTTCGAAGTGAACCTGCATTCTATAGTTGTGCCACATTTTAAAATTTGTATTAAAAAATAAAATAAACAAAAATACCTACCATTTGAATGTGTGTTGCCGCCTATCACTGTTCGTAACACGTCGGTCCGCCCCCTTTGCACAGCCTCACGCAAATGTTCATGTGTTTTAACATTGTTCAAATCCATGATTGCAAATGTACTTTTAATGCACTTTCTGTCCTACAACAAGGACAAATTTTGCATTACATGCAACTTCCTAGTCGTAGAATTCAGCTGTCTCTCAAAGTCAAATAAATAATTGGATAACTTTCCGTATGGCGCCACCACTTTATCACTCTTTTTTACAAAAAGGGATATCTCATTGAGGTAAATTAGATACTATATTATTTCATATCGAATGAAAAAGTGGTGGCGCCATACGGAAACTTTTCCAAATAATTAGTGACTGGATCCAGAGCAGAAAGTACAAATATTGAGAACCACGTCAACACGGTCAGAAGGACTTACTCTATGGTCAGTCGGTGGGATAGAAATGTTGTTTAGCCCAGGAAACTTTGTCGCATACTGTTAACAATACCTTTTCATGAAAGTTTCAACTCATGTAAAATCTGTCGCTTCTATAGACTGGTGCGACGAGGCCGCTTTTATGGTTTTCCTTTTAAATGACAAGGGTACCCGCCCCGTGTGTGTATTATTTATTATACAATATTTTGTTGAGCTGTCTGTTATGTCTGTGTGACATTCTCTTAGCTATTTACACTTTTTGTGACCATTTTACCTACACAATGAACACTTTTGCCAAATTATTGGTAAGGTCATGGCGTTCAGAAGCCAACCACAGGTTACTGCTGCAGAGATTCTACGCGGCGGGCGGCACTGGTTCCAAAGAAAACTTGGACAGACTTGTGAAGAATGAAAAGGTTGTAGTTTTCATGAAAGGTGTTCCTGAGCAGCCGATGTGTGGGTTCAGCAATGCTGTTGTACAGATACTGAGAATGCATGGGGTGGAGAAATATGACAGCCATAATGTACTGGATGATGAGGAACTCAGGCAAGGTAAAGATATAGATAATAGATTGGAAATGGTTGTTATCATTGTTTGTCTTTAAATGATTGATTCCTTCTTTCTTGCTTGAAGTTCAAGTTGAATTGAGGTTTAGTTTACATTTATTGTAATGGTTCTTAAAACTTCAATCATTGATTGATTAATTAATGGTTGAACTTGAAGATGGCCTTTTTTAATTCACCCAAGGACAAGATCCTAGTTATTTTATTTAGCCTAGTAAGCGTTTTCTGAGCACAAATTTACTAATGTAACGATTTTAAGTTGAGTAAACTAAAATAAGGAAAAAATTTCAGGTCTTGTGTAACTTTGAGTATTTCTGTTTCAGTAAAGGATCAATCTATACACGTAACACTGTCTGTCTATTGGAAATTGTATTGAAATTTGAGCCCCTCCGACTGTAATTAAAGCTCTGATTGCAGAATTTTGTGCAGTTACTCAGTGTGTCATTTACCTTGTTGACTATTAAATGTATTCACTTTACCTTTGTAGGTATAAAGGAGTATTCTGACTGGCCGACCATACCACAGATCTATTTCAACGGTGAGTTTGTTGGTGGCTGTGACATCATGTTACAAATGCATCAGAGTGGGGATCTCGTGGAGGAGCTTCAGAAACTGGGTATCCATTCTGCCTTAGTCGACAATCCCGACGCTGAGACCAAGTCATAACCAACGCAGAAAGAAGTCATAGAAACATTGAGAGAGTTGAACTTGTAGAGTCGGAAACAGAGAAGCTGACTGACATGCATGGACTGGCAGATCCCCCTAGAGGCTGGATGTTAAAATGATGTGGAGATACTGCTATATCCAAATTGGCGGCTACAGCTAGGGCTGTCATCGTGGGTGTGTTCGATTAGCTTCCATGGGTCTACCTTGCGGTGCTCACTCGGGTGAGCCCCTGACAAGAGCTAATTGAACGATCACTCACCCGATTGACGTCATGTACCTGGGGCCAGCCCCCAAGTGAACCACTCCACAAGCAGGGCACTTGGGGCTGACTCGGGTGAGCCCCTGGATTGACGTCAAAGCTATTCGAACGCACGGGGGGGCAGACCGGGTCGACCCAGGGGAGCTAAACGAATGCACCCTATTATATAGGACCTCCTCAGCAACAGTTGTAGCCAGAGCTGTAGCAACAAACTGGACACGACCTTAGTTTTGTGTACACTACCATAAATTGGAGTTTGTTCCTCCAGGGGCCTTTCTCAAACCCCAGCTTGGGCTCCGTGTCCCGCTTGGGCTCTGCGTGCGCAGTGGAAACACAGCTCAACGGACAGCGGACAACGCATCAAAGCCCCTTTTTCCTTCCCACAATGCCTTTTGACATTTCAGAAAAATCATCCAGGCGGGAATCGCATTAAGGTCTATGGAGCCGGAGCCCAAGCTGCGTTTTGAGAAATGCACCATGTGTGTACAATTATTCAAACTTTCACATTGAAAACTCACCTAACTTTGTATTTTATAGTAATTAAGTCTTAATTGTTATCAAAGAATCTGATTTTGTTTTTGGACAGCCATTGAGGCATTTACATTTAGTACAAGATGGGAAATGTCTTATATTATTGAAAGTGCATTATTAACACAAACCGTCCTATACAAATCCAAGTCGCACAAATCTGAAATTATATAGCGGCATAACGTATCTGTCACTCAGTGACACTCAAGGCGCTTTAACATACAGTAGTTTGCTGCAAGGTATTTGGGTCACTTGAATTATGAGACTTTCTCCTTTTACATAGTACCATATCATGTAATGGTACATACAAGGTGCCACCTGCTGTGGCGCACACGCTGCCAATCAAACCAGAAACACCAGGCGCGAACCCCTTCTCTTCAGTCAAAACTCTTTCATGGAGTATTTTGGAGGAAAACCAACCAAGAACCAAGACTTTGGTCACAAGTGTACGGCCTGTGAGTGGCTAGATATGGTTGCATATATTGATGCTCTCCAGTAACCGCTTTGTCAGTCCATTTATGTGTATAATTTATAACTCTCTTTTTTTGTTTCAGTAGATGGTAATTTGCATTGGGATAAAGAATAATATTTTTTGGTTTTACCCATAGGGCCTATACAAACTATATACACCTCGGTACTTTCCCAAGTTTTGTGGAAAAAAAAAACAATTCCTCTAGCCACTGGGCAATCTTGATGGTCTAGTTGGCAAGACACTACACTAGATTTGCAAAGGTTGTGGGTTTGAATTACACTAGAGTAAGATACCTGTGATTTTTGCTTTCACAGAGCTCGGGAAAGTACCGCGTATACAGTGCTAACACACATCGGTGTATGCATGGGCGTATCAATAGGCAATTTTTTCTCTCTTTTTGAAATATTATTACACTAAAGGATTGAGACATTTCAGACTTGTATCAGATTTCAGAGGTTTTTTTTTATTGCCTGCTGAAAAAAATGCTATTATTTTCCTCAGATTTAATAAATAAATCTGCCCTTTGAATACTTTTCCAAGCACTGTTCTCAAATACTTCAGGGTTAACAAAAGGCGCACAAAGATTATTATTTTAGTATATCTCCTAAATGTTGACCTAGTTTCAGACCTTTTTGTCAGAAATTATTCTCTGCTCTGACCCCTGTTATTGACAAGTAATTGAAGTTAAACATAAAATGTTGAGGTTTGGAAAATATTTCATTTAAAATACGCACATACTTCATTTTACTTGGATACACAAATGTAAAAGGTATAAATGAATAACATGTGATTAAATAATGGAATGTTACGCTTAAGTTGAGCAGAAGTTGATTATTTGTGGTGGATATTTTGATAATAAATATAAGTAGTACATGTATTAATGGTACAAAAAAGGTACAAAATACTATGTAGATAAATGTTCATTTTATTCTGTGATGTTGCATAAATTCTTGTGAGTGTGCATGATACATTAACATTAACATGTGTAAAATCATGTGCTCATGTTCTTGAGACCATGGTGAACGTCGGAACACTTAACCATGCAAGTTAAAGGAACACGTTGCCTTGGATCGGTCGAGTTGGTCTTTGAAAAGCGTTTGAAACCGTTTGTTACGAATTGCAAATGGTTAGGTAGATAATTTAAAAGTAGAATATAATGATCCACACAAACATGCCTCGAAATTGCACGGTTTTCCTTATACGTCGCGAAGAAACACGTTCGGCCATTAATGGGAGTCAACATTTTGACTCCCATAAATGGTGGACCGTGTTAGTGCACGACGTAAAAGGAACACCGTGCAATTTCGAGTGATACTTGTGTGGATTATTATATTCTACTTTTAAAATATCTTTCTAACCATATGTATTTCATAACAAACGGTTTCAACTGCTTTTAAAAGACCAACTCGTCCGATCCAAGGCAATGTGTTCCTTTAACCATGCATTCATTGCTTTCTGCGAAACTTTTTAAAGTTAAAACTGTATTCCTGCACATCCCCTAGACTCCGGCTAATAGACCGATTCACTAAGCTCCGCCCTGGCTCCGCCCCATTGCGTATTAACCAATCACAACGCAACGAAGGTCAGACAAATAAGGTCCGACATGCGTTCGCATATCTTGGCGCGCGCGGCAGAGTTGTGCAGAAAGGCATTGGAGAGCCCCACGAGTTCTTACTCACACGTGCACCGTGGGCGGAGCCTACTGGATCGGTCTATTCCCAGAATGGGTTCAGTAAGTGTTTCATGAAGACAACATCCTTTAGAGGCCGTATAGAATACTCAATGTTATAAAAATACTGAATGGCTTCATCATTTAATCTATACACTGAAGAACAAAGTAATGTCTTAAATGAACCAGATATTTTATAGCATTGGGACGCCAACATCAGTTGTTTTTAATGGTTTAAAAAACCTTTTTAAAAACATTTCACTTTGTAGTTTAATCGGGAATGAAATTCTGATGATCTTGGCCAGCTGGGTATTTTGTTTTCTTTTAGTTTATTACATCTTTGCCTATGGTGCTGGTTTTTCCCAGTTGGAGTTTTTTTCCCACATCTAAAAATTGAATTAAGATTCTCAGTTTTTTTCTTTCGACCCACCCACAATTTCGAGATTTTTTTTTATATATTTAAACATTGACAATACTGAATGGCCCCTGAATGTTACTTTCGTTAGCTTGCCCTTTCCAGGCCTGGAATTCCTTTTTTAGAGAAAAGGAAAGGCAAAGGACACATCCATTGGAAAATCTTAAAGTCTCAAGTCTGTTGGACATTTTTTTAAGGGGCACCGAGGCTAAGACCAGGACCACAGAGGCCATTCTTCAGAGTAATTAAAGGCCTGCCTTGTAACAGAAAGCAAGTTTCGCCCCATGTTTTAGAATAACATTATATTTATCCACATGAAATGCTTTACATAAGTATTGCTGTTGCTGACTTACAAGCAAGGCTGAATACCGTTTCATTTTTCAGGACAATGGTCTGAATAATTCAAGCTTTTCTAGTTGAATTACAGAATGCACCTCAGATAGTAAGCCTGATATTCACAACTAAAGTACATAACTTAATACAATCCTTTGTAAAGGAAAAGCCAGCAGTTCAAACAGCAGTTTTCCTATAAAAAAATTTCTTTTAAAATTTTAGTTTAAACTCAGTACTTGGTTAATAATACAATTTATCTTGGATAATTGTCATACAATAACAATTAATTAACCCAATCTCTGAATGGAACTTCAATAGTTTTGAACTGATGATCAGCTCAACAAGAAGTGTCCCCAGAGAGGTCCTCAGTTCAAAACTGAAACTTTCATCAAACCTCAAGTCAAGGACACCATTTGAACAAATGTATGGCGGGACGTAAGCAAGAACGGTTACAGGTAAACAAATTTGTTTAGGGGACAAAATTCTTTTTTCTAATATTATCGACCAAATGAAAAGAAGTTCCTTGGACACACACACCTATGTAATGAAGCTTTCTGGCACTTTCCACATTGGTTCACCACTGATTTGCAAAAACAAAATTTTACATGTTGAAATGGGTTTTGTTATATACACGATTTAATGGGCTTGGCTGAGCCCATTTTTTACCTACAGTCCCTGATGACCTGTGAGTGAACTCACAACCCCAAAACTGGGTACAGACAGGTTCTACAAATATTTAAGCTTCAGTAATACTATCACGATTACCATTTCTATAGAGCTAAAGACTTTAAGCTATTTCTCACTGCCTGCTTTCCAACAGTAATACCCTCGCCCCTTAAATGCAGAAGAGGGGAAGAAAGCCAGTGCTGAACTCTCAATTAACAGAAAAATGTATATATTTTTCCTAGAGTTATCAATTTTTCTTTTACAATTTAAAGTTAAAAATTGTAAAATACCCACCATCCTAAGCTGATTTTATGTTGTCAAATATTTGTTTAAGAAGAGTAATTAATATAGAATACAAGTTGACTGTCATTTTTCTCAATAAAGACTTATGTTGATCAATAAATGTAAATACTGAGACCATCAAGGTATTCTTCAATACTAATAGAAGGATTTAGATTTCAGCATAAAATAAGCCATGTAGTTTTGCACGTATTTCTGTGAATATTTTCAAATAATAAGCGACTCATCTTCATCGTCCAGCATGATAAAATTTCCCTCCTCCCCAAAGTTAGTTGAAGCAAAATGTGATGATCTGCTAACTAAGCTTGGTGGTTTCGCTCCAAGCGGCGTTTGAGTCCCGCCACCATCAGCCGCAATCCTTTCTTCATTTGATGCACTTTCATTGTACTCGTCACATTCAAAGACAGGATTGCTTATCGTGCCATCATAGGAGGATGTCAAATCTGGAGGAATTGCATCATCGGCCAAAGCAGTGCTTTCCAAGTTCAACTGTGTACTCGTGCCTGTAAGATTACTGTCGTGTATCTGCAGTTCGGAAGTATGATCTGTACTCTGGAAACTAGCAATGTCTGTCCCACTGTTGGGGGTGGTAGATGTATTATTAGAATAAAGCCTCTGGTCCACATAAATGGAGGAGTGATTTGCATCATTCCAGTTCCTCGGTTGCTCTGTATTACTTGTTATATCAAATTCAGTATCTGAACTTTCCCCCTCTTTTTTCTGGCCGGAAAAGCTGTCATCGGTCGCATTTCTATTATTATTATTAGGGACGATGCTTAGATCAACAGCTTGATTTTTCCCATTGGTAGCAGATTTACTGAAAAAGAAAGAAGAAAATAAAACTATTCAGGTATCTTCTTAAGAAAATAATAATATTTTGAACAATGATCATCATCCTTACTCACAGTTGAAAAGCTGAACTGTGAAGGACCCAGATGCTATGTGCTCATACCGCAGAAATGCAAGGGCCCTTTTGGCAGCCAGCCACATTAATATATGTTTGATCACAGAACCAACCAGAAAAGATTTTTCAGTGGAAGGAAACCGATGGCCTAGAATTGTTAAAAGTGGGTCATTGAGTTGGTGTTGGTACACCCGTCAATTGGCTCTTCTGAATAAGTTAGAGAATAATGATACAAGAACTTATTTAAATTGTGCAAGATTTTAGGTGAGAACAAGCTATTTTCGAATGTTTCTACATGGCTGTCATTGTTTGTTGTTCTACATAAAACTTTTTATTTTAATTCAAATCTGTGATGACCCTAGCAAAATAACTGTTTTCGTGACATACTCCAACTGTGTAAATTATCATGCTTGTATCATCAAAGACACATTTCCAATTGCACCTGTTGTACTATCAGTTTGTATTACTCTCTAAAAATGTTTTTCATGTGTGTGATAAGCATAAATAGATTGACTTACAGTTCCATCATTTGTTTAGTATGTTTCCTGCGGATGAGTGCAATAATATATGCAGTGATGGCAAAGATCAGCATGAACACCCAGATGATACCTAGGATGACAAACACAAGCTGCTTCCCTGTAGACATATTAAGAGAGAGATTTAAGGGGGAAAAATGACTGTGAAAACTCTTTCTGCAAAAAACAAACTCAATCAACTTTACATTATTAGTTACTCAGTCCTAAAAAAATCATTGAACTAATAAATACTCAGTATTCGGGCCAAAAATATCAATAAGTTTCTTTAAAATGAAAGTTACGCGTCACAAACAGTAGCTATAGATTAAGAGGACATTATCTTTTGGCTAACTTTTCTCCCTTTTTAGATGAAAGTACAAAATTGTGTAATTTTAAGCTCAGGGTCTGGATTTCTGGAATGTTTTTTTTTTATAGAGTTCATACCTCTGTCTCTTCCTTTTACTATACAATAACATGGCAGCTACTCACCTGTGAGGGACACAGTAATCTGACATCTTGTGCCGTAAATGTTTGGGCTCCTACAACTGAGAAGAGCAGAAAAACAAAGTGTGAAATATTAATTCTAAAGCATTATCACTGTGTATATAAAAAAAGTATAGTTACTTTAACTAGTTGCACATAAAAGCCCTTAACAATACTGCAGGGCTTGATTTCACAATGAGCTTAGATTCATCTTAACTGCAAATTACTCTTGATTGCTAAGCAGAGTGTGATGTCACAGTACAAATTGCTATGACAACACTGACTCCTCTTTAGATGAATCTGAGTGCTTTATGAAGAATTTTCCATTCTATTTTTTTGTCCAGTTACTACAGGGCCCTTTTTGACCGGAATTGGTGTTTTTTTTATATCAAAAGTTCAGTAAAGCATATATATTTAACGAGCACTCTCTCCTGCTTATTAGGAAAAAGGAATGAAATAAATCGATCAAGAGGAGTTATGTCTATTTTGGTAAAGATACTCATTGTGCAAACTGTCCACAGAATAAGTCTACTATGAAAAAAAAAATCTGAATGTAAGGAAAGAATTTTAGCTGTGAAGATTCGGTCAAGCAAGCATTAAAATTCCATGGACAGCTACAAACATGAGTGCTTTCAGTAAAACAGGCATAACTTCTCTTAAAAATTATCAATTTGTTTCATTCTTTTGTTCCAATGAGCAGGACAGAATGCTTGCTTATTACGTGCTCCCCTTGGGTTTTGAAAGTTATTTGTTGTTTTGTTTTTAAATCATAAATCTCAGTCAACTGTTTTTTTCTCACCCTGTACAAAGGGGCCAGCCCCAACTGGGAGCAAGGTGGCTACAACATGAATTGACTCAATTCACCTAATTTCGTTATCACAGTACTCTGGACTGCTCTACCTTTCATTTTGGGAGTCAATGTCATTGTGCAGTTTGCATGTATCATCTAAAATAGGAGAGATTTAAAGGTTAATCCAAAAGGACTGTAATTAGGGACAAATCCATTTTATGATTTAAAAATAAACCCCAAGCAATTAAAATTAAAACCTAAATGATTTAATTTTAAATCTAAAAATGTATTGGTCCCTAATTACAATCCGTTGGATTAACTTTTTAATCCTTCCCATTTATTTGTTTGTTTGTTTGTTTGTTTGTTTGTTTGTTTGTTTTGATTTTCCAAATAACACCGTAAATATTAATACTAAAAAATATACAAGCAATAGGTACAAAGGGTGATACAAAAGGGGCACCAGAAAAAACGCTTAGGCTTATACAGGGCATGGTCCCTTTAGATTATAAACTAATTGGTTTTAATTTATAACAATAAAAATATTAATTGATGAAATGAAAGTACAGAGAAAGTTATAATGCATACAGCAAACATAGCACCCAAAAATAAGAGTGTAGGCGATGTGGCTTTTACATGCGTTTCTATATATAATATTTACATACAACTTGAATCCCAAAATGGTAAGTTGCATGGCAAACAGTTATACAGCCATGTGTGACATTTGTACAGTACAGTCTGTTTGTAGTCAATACCAAAATATTCAAATGGTTTCAAAGGTACATAAAGAAGAAAAATAGCTGATTTACAACGTGCCATTGTAAAGTTGGGCCAACGCTTCTGAAGTCTTGTGTCCAAATTAACGGCTTTTGCAGAGGCTAAACGCATGGGCATGAAAAAGCTAAGAAAATCTTCCTGAGTACAAGGGCTGACCTTCTCATTCATAAGGAGTAGGATTTAATGGGCTTTTCAGGCAATTTAATCACAGCTTTTTTTTATTTTTCTGAGGGCAAAAAAAAACGGAAGTCTGGCTAAAGTAGGAGATATCATGCCTGTATATGGCCAAAACTAAAAAAGAAAAAAAAACATTTTCCAATATTGTCATTGCGGCCATCAGCAGCCAACATCCATAGCCATATCCAAAGTCACTTGGCCAAAACTTACTAGCAAATGACAAGGTTTTGAGCGTCTATCCCACATACACCATCGTTGAGACAATAGCCAATGTTATCTTGACAGGTTGCAGTGCACTTCCTCCCTTCAGCTTTACAAGTCATGTCTTTCGGACACGGTAATGTCACACACTCATCTAAAACTTCTTTAGATCCTGAGAACGGACATTTCAACAAATGAAAAAAGGGTTAAATTGAAGGTAACTTAACAGCAATATAAACTTTCCCATATCCAAAAGAAAAAATTGCTGTTTCAGAAACAACAATAAATTCTAAGTTCATGATTAGAGTTTAAAAACATTCACAAAGTACCTAAATTTGTATTCTGCAAGTTTTTAAAAGAAGCTTATAACTAATCTTTCCTATATCCTCAAGATAACAATGCTGTTTCAAGGAAAACCAATAAATACTACTTTCATAATAAGATTTAAGTAACATTAACAAAGGACCTAAATTTGTAGTCTTCAAATTTTGGAAACAAAATTTTAAAAAATTAACATAAAAAGATGCCAACAATAGACCTAAACCAGAAGGAGTGAAAAAAGCAAACCCTAATGTTAACAACGCCTGGCTAATATACTTGTGTACTACCTTTCTCAAAAATTAAAGCACTTCAAACAAAAAGCTTTGCATATGACAACTGATTCAAACCCATGACATTTGTCATTCTAGAGTAGATGTCTTACTACTAGACCACAGACATTGCCTGGAAGCAAGAGACAGTAAAACATAGCATTTAAACTTTCTCTTACTTCTCAGGAAATTTCAGTGGTAAACACTTTTGCTCTGGAATGGGAAAGGTAAGGGGTTCAAATCCCATCTAAATAATTTTCCTGTGGACTTTTTTCAGGACTCGTGTACCGAGTAAATAAAAACAGTTCTTATAATACACATGCATTTATATGGGTAACCTCAAATAATATTCTTCATCCTCGAAGCAAATTTAATAAAGCTATTACAAATTTACAATTTAAAAAAGTATAAAATATGTTTGGTTTTCATCCTCTTTTCCAGTTGCGCATCTGCCACAAACAATATTCATCACCCCAATGCAAATTAACAGCTATTAAAAACAACAAAATATTAACAAACATAAATGTGTTTGATTACCATCCTCATTTTCCAATTGCACCTCTGCCACGTTGGTTAGTTCACCCCGGTGTATGGCGTTTAAAACTGTATCAAGTCGGTTATGTTGGTCCTCGGGGCTCAAAATAATTGAGAATCCAATACCAGTGTAGGCAACTACGCCACCTTCCTCTGCCCTGTTTAAATAAATAAAAAGTTGCTGTTAGTCTTAGATTTTACCAGGACCCAATTTCATGACATTAGCTAATCAGAAAATAATGCTGAGCAAAGAAATTAACTGGGAAAATTATAAAATAATCTGTGACCCCATAAACTATGTTCAGATAGTCCCTCTGCTATATAGCTTAACCATTAATTTGAATTATTTTTTATTTTTTATTTTAAAGAAGTAACTTACTTAGTAGGCTTAATAAAGTGGAGTCCTCAAATTTGAAGAATAAAATTTATGTAAAAAAGAAATTTGAGAAATTTTACCCCAAATATAAGTCCATTTAGCCTAGTCTGCTTATTTTATAAACTGTACTTGTCTGATCACTATAGTTTGTGTAGCTAAGATTCTATATATCTAGAGGATTATCTGAAAGACATTTTTTTATCATTAGATTGGTGAACAATTTACATTATGTACCCAAACTTGTCTATGTGACTACCAAGCATTGTGTCATCATCAGAAAACACCCTCACCAGCTGTTGGGGAAAGGAAGAAGAATGGTTTAGATTTGGTAAAAGAAAGTTTTGATATTTGCTTAAATTGTGCATTTCATAAATAATAACAACAAACATACATATATAAAACAAGATCAAAGCACTGTAAAGTGAGCAAACCAATGGAACTTAAATACAGCATATGATACAAATAAGTTTTAAGAGATTTCTTGCAAAATTGGCAATAAACAAGTCCTGTTTGTAAAAAATATAAAAAAAATAACTCACAAGTATTTTTGGGGGCAAAAGTGTTATTGGGGAGCAAAACAACTTACATCGTTTACAATCGCTGATGACAATGCCTGAAACTGTTTGGAGGTGTTATCTTGCAGAGCGTCCGTGTAGGCAAAATTGAGTAGAACCAGTATAATAGATAGATAGTGGGAGTCTGAAATTAAAGATCAAACACTTCTTTTAATTATCAGAATGTACGCAAATTAACTGGTTGGACGAATTTGTGTGCTTTCAGATAGGAATAAAAAACTTCTGCCTAGAAGTCTTTTATTATCTTAGTGAGAAAAAACCTCTTTCTCAAAATCTATGCTACTTCAGAGGGAGCCGTTTTCTCACAACGTTTTATACCATCAACAGCTCTCCAATGCTCATTACCAAGTCAGTTTTTAAGTTAATATTTGTTTTGAGTAATTATCAAATGTGTACCTTCCCTTTAAGCCAACCAAGATTGTATTTACAAAATAATACCATTTATTAACAAAACAATTCTTCAAACTAAACATACTTGTGATGTATTTTTTTGTGGCTACTGTTTTAACTACAAAAATTCACACCTCAGAATTTAATAAATTCAACCCTCAAAATTACACCCATAAAATTCAGTGAAACCCCGTCTTAATTTAGTGAGTTGCTGATCCCAAATAACCTTATTGCACGTTTCATTTACATATCTTTTGATACTGAATAATTAATGCATTATCAAACCTTAACCTTCAAAATTTCTTGATATCTACCTGGGATTTCTTGTACTACTATATCAAATGAACATTCAACGTGGTGCCCTGCTTCATCCTGAGCAACGTATGTGACTTTGGTTGAGCCGAGCGAGAACCAGTCTCCAGGCTTGTAATTGCTCTGAAGTTGGACAGATCCCGAGTTGTCAGTTGCAGTT
This sequence comes from Asterias amurensis, assembly GCF_032118995.1. Lineage (NCBI taxonomy): Eukaryota > Metazoa > Echinodermata > Asteroidea > Forcipulatida > Asteriidae > Asterias > Asterias amurensis. The sequence continues at coordinate 21,831,374 of NC_092648.1, forward strand.
GGTTCAATCCAAGATACTCTTACATCTTCTTTCTCTTGGGTGAGATGGATACTAGACTCTGGGCAATACCTTATTAGCGGACGCTCATTATCTGTAGAAAAAGAAGAGAGAAGAATAAAGAGAAACGCAATCCTAAGAGAACCTATAAAATTAATTTCTCTAGTAGATCTTGGTGCTTCTATCAGTTGTGCTGTGAAGATTTGAAGGATGCTTTTCATTTGTTGCACAAAAAGAAGTGAGAAGAAGAATAAAGAGAAAGGCAATGATAAGAGAACCTTTAAAACCAATTTCTCTTGTGGATCTTGGTGCTTCTAAAGTGGTCCTGTGAAGATTTGAAGGATGCTGTTCATTTAACAATGAAAATAATGATAGTCTACCTGACTTGAACCAGAAGTTTGTTTCTTCTTCACAAAGAGGAAATTTAATTGCTTATGCATTTAAGTATGAAGAAGAAAAAAATTAGAAAAATTATAACAAATTTGACCAAATAACTTAACTTCAAAGAAGGAAGTATTTGGAAATAAGAATCTTGGGAAAAACTTAATAGAACAGAGGAGATGCTTATAAAACCGTGTTTTTTTTAGCATGGTTTGGTAGCAATTTGAACCACATGTTGTTTACAAGCTTCACCTGTACAAATTTCATTCTTTTGAATTGAATTGAATTGATTTATTCATCATCTAGTATAAAAAATACATGAAATTTAAGTTCCAATTGTATTGCATTATGTAAAATATTAAAATGTTGACATGTTATACTACATACCAAGGAATACAATAACACTTATAACAAACACATTTTAATTATTATAAATTTATCATGGCTGCAAACACACACCTTCAATAGTAATTAAGAAACTGCATGTTGCAGTAAAGCCCATGTTGTCTGTGGCTGTATACACCACTCTTGTGTTCCCCAAGGTGAACTGAGACCCAGATGGGTGGCTGACTGTGAGAGATGACATGCCCTGTGCTGATTCTATGGTAGGTTCAAGCCAACTTATAGTTGCAGAGGCTTTCCCTGCATCGGCTGGTCGGTTGATATCATTCGGACATCCCACTAAAGCAATAGAGTTACCTGGATTGGGAAGTTCAAAGGGAATATACATGTTTGGTAATTACTCAAAACAAATATTAAATTAAAAACTGACTTGGTAACGAGCATTGGAGAGCTGTTGAGATATTATAAAACATTGTGGGAAACAACTTTAAAATAATAAAAGACTTCTAGTATTCCTATCTGAAAGTACACAAATTCGTCCAACGAGGGTGTTTTTTTCTTTCATCATTTTCTTTCAACTCTGATGACCGATTGAGCAAAGATTTTCACAGGCTTGTTATCGTATGCATATGATGGGATACACCAAGTGAGAAGACTGGTCTTTGACAATTACCAAACGTGTACCTTCCCTTTAAACAGATTTATAACATTTGTTAGATTGTGGGTGTTGAGGTATCTATCTATATTCAGTTTGTGGAAACACCATGTGTATATCTACGATAGGACAAGCCTGCTCTAGTCATCGTAAGGAGGTTACTAGAGCAGGCTATAGTTGAAACATTGAGACCAATTAAGATCTGACTCTGCAGCGGTGAAGTTAATAACGAACCACTAAGTGAAAGTAGTCGTCTTGTCCAATTTCCTACCTTCTGTCCAGGTAGTAGTTAAAATAAGCATCACAGTTCTTTCAGAACTGAGTAACTGAGTAGTCTCCATAAATTCAGAATTGCAATTTTTATTTCATTTTTTTTCCCAAAGCTTTTTTAAAGGGTATAACTTTTAACCTGTTTTCTTTTTGCTAAAAGCTGAATGAGTTTAACTAAAATAATTTTTTGGTCTACTGGCTGCAGTACCGGTCAGCCAACATGCCAAACCTAAAACCCTACCTGCAGCAACAAAAGCTGATATAACTTGCAATTTTTCATCTCACTAGTGTAAACCTTGAAGGTAAAGGCGTGTGTGTCTACTTCTCACCTACATCCCAGATTGTCAAAAGGAGTTTGAACCATAACACATACCCATTAACCTCTTATAGTAAGTGAAGGCAGCATTACTGGCAAGCACGGCCAAGAAGTCATCGTCGATTGACTGACTGAGACGACATTTTCCCTGGTCATCGATGTCAACAGAGCGACATACAAACGTTGTCTCCATAATACAAGCTCGGAGGCATTGCTCCACATCCAGCAATAAAATCAGATCATCTCGACCAGGAAGAAAAAATCCCTCTGTCCGTGTGAACTGATTGAAAGGGAATCCTGTAAGATTTAAAATACACAATTGAGCTCTCGAGAGAACCGAAAGTTGTCAGAAGTAACTTTTCAAAAAACATTTACAACGTGGACTGAACAAAACCTAAAAGAACATGTTTTAATAATTCTAGAACACAAAAACAGTTATTGGTTCTTAAATCAATCCCTTAGATTCTTAGAATTGTTCAGAGAGTGGCTTTATTAAAAAGTTATACGTATAAGGGGTCAGAATTCGTCAGCTCAGAACTGCAAGGCAGTTGTATTGGTTTCATAAACATGAATTTGAATCGTTAGGAGTTCTGGTATTATGTAGTTTATTGATCAAGAGTAGTCTCCAAAGTAGTTGTTTGGCATAAAGAAATGTTAATTTTCGATTTTGATATTTTGTCTTCAAGTTTAGATTTGTTTATACTTAACACACTTTCAATTATTACATATGAAGTGGGTTGTATTTACTGGTTCATTTATCATCAAATCATTACAAAACAAACCCCTGTATAAATACAAAATAATGATTAATGAACAAATAATCATAGTTTACACAAAAGTTTTAATCTTATTACTTATTTGAACACTTGCCTGTGACAATGATGCTGAAATTGCAGAATCCTACATTTCCCAATGAATCTACAGCTGTGTAGCTGACTGATGTCTGACCAGTTTCAAATGCATCTCCTGGTTGATGACTGGCTGTTACTGTGATGTCACGGTCTTCCAATGAGATGATTGGCTCCTGCCATGCAATGAATATTCTGGATTGGCCAATCAGCAAAGTTTTGATGATGTCATCTGGGCACATGGTAAATTCAACATCCCTCACATCTATGAGAAGGAAAAAACACAGACGTTTTAAAGGCAGTGGACACTATTGGTAATTACTTTAAAATAATTGTTAGCATCAAAACTTACTTGTTAACGATCAATGGAGAGCTTTTGATAGTATAAAACATTGTGAGAAATGGCTCCCTCTGAAGTAAGGTAGTATTTGATAAAGAAGTAATTTCTCACTGAAATTTTAATCTGATTTCAAGACCTCAGAATTAGATTATAAGGTCTCGAAATCATGCATCTGAAAGCACAAAACTTGTGCGACAATTGCATTTTTTTCTTACATTGTTCTCTCACAACTTTGATGACCAATTGAGCTCAAACTTTCAAAGGTTTTGTTATTTTGTGCATTTTTTTATGTTGAGAAGTGAGAACCAAGTGAGAAGAATGGTCTTTGACAACTACCAACGGTGTCCAGTGTCTTTAAACCCTGAATGTTGATAACCAATAAACTTACATGTAGTGAAACTAATGATTGTTCTGCAAAAGAAAAGGGAAGTCATCCTCAGCAAATTTCTCTGCTGGAAGTTTGCATTTTTTGTTTATGTTATTAATTTGTGGGTTTTGTTTTTAGTGGGTCCTTTTTTTAGGGGGGGGGGGTTGTATTTCTTGGTAAAGACTGAATTAATAAATGTTCCCAGAATGGCTCATGAGTTACAGAGTGTAAATATTCCCCTTTTTCCTGAAATGCAGTAGTTTTTGAGTAACGATGAAGTTTGACCTCAATGTTTTAAAACAGTGCAGACATGCATCATGGGGGTCTTAAACTATTGAATCTAAGCTTAAATTTTCACAAGTATGTGTGGAAACAGGTCTTTGAAAATTACTGATTTTGTCTGCGTGTTTTAATAACAATGTCATTGCTTGGGACAAGGGGTGCAACTGCATCTTCATTGAATGCTACCTTTGATTAAATTTGGTCTGAAATAAAGTTTGCAGAATAAGAAACATCTGCTAGTAAAAGATGTGGCTCCGATATGTAGCCTCAGTGATGCATTTGTTCAGAATTTTACTTCTAGTTGCTCTTCTAATCTTCTTAGTTATTAAAGTCCTCTTTTCTAGTAGTCTTGGTTCAAGACTCTCCTGTTACTATCACAAGAGGGGGCACACTCACCTCTTGTGAAGGTGGTCTATGGAGAGATATTAATAACAGGAGAGTGTTGAACCAAGACTCATTTTCTATCAGTACCTACCTGTTACTTTCACATTGAATTCACAGATTGCCTCATTGCCATAGGGATCCGAGGCAGTATAACGCACAACTGTGTCACCAATTCTAAAAGAATCACCAGAGTTAGAGTAAGATGCAAGACTGAAGGATCCTGAATTGTCTGTCAATTCTGGAAGTTGCCAAGTGACAGCTACTGTGGATTCCATCGATGAAGACAGTTCTGCAGCAATGTTCGATGGGCAGCTGAGGAAAACAGGTCTTTCGTTATCTAATAAGAAAAACAAAAACTCAGAATTGTATGCTGAATGAATTTAAAGCTAATTTATAAATCTGGACTACGACTATTACTTGCACATGTACAGAGTATATGCTGTCCATGTCCGCCAATATATATTATGTTCATATCATGTCTTGTCCACGAGTGCCATATGCTGTCCAGGACACCATGTGATGTCCAGGACACCATGTGTTGTCCATGAGTGGCATGTGCCATCCATGAGTGCCATGTGCCTCACCCATGAGTGCCATGTTCCACCCATCAGTGCCATGAGTGCCATGTGCCATCCATGAGTGCCTTGTTCCACCCATGTGTGCCATGTTCCACCCAGGAGTGACATGTGCCACCCAGGGGTGCCATGTTCCACCAATGAGTGCCATGTTCCACCCATGAGTGCCATGTTCCACCCATGAGTGCCATGTTCCACCCATGAGTACCATGTTCCACCCATGAGTGCCATGTTCCACCTATGAGTACCATGTTCCACCCATGAGTGCCATGTTCCACCCATGAGTACCATGTTCCACCCATGAGTGCCATGTTCCACCCATGAGTGCCATGTTCCACCCATGAGTACCATGTTCCACCCATGAGTGCCATGTTCCACCCATGAGTACCATGTTCCACCCATGAGTGCCATGTTCCACCCATGAGTACCATGTTCCACCCATGAGTGCCATGTTCCACCCATGAGTGCCATGTTCCACCCATGAGTGCCATGTCCCATCCATGAGTGCCATGTTCCCTCCATGAGTGCCATGTTCATCCCATGAGTGCCATATGCCATTTGCCGCCCATGAGTGCCATGTCCCGTCCATGATACCATGTGCCGTCCATGAGGGCCATGTGCCGACCATGAGTGCCATGTGCCGACCATGAGTGCCATGTGCCGACCATGATGCCTTGTGCCGCCCATGATACCTTGTGCCAACCATGCATGTCATGTGCCGTCCATGATATCATGTGTTGTCCATGAGTGATGTGCTAACCATGATACCAATAATTAAACATAAAACAAACATACCTTCAACTCTAACAACAAAAGAACAGGTCTCTTCCAGTTGAGAATTAACATCCCGTAGTTGATACAGAACAACCCAGGTTCCCACAGGAAACATGTCTCCAGACTCATAGTTCTGATCGAGTACATCCACCAATGGGTCAAAGTTACGAATGAGCGGTCCTGTCCAAGTCACTGTTGCATAGCTCTTTCCCATATCTGTATCTTGATTTATGCTTTCAGGGCATTCCTGTAAGAGGCCGACTGTGGAAGGAGAACAAAAATGTGTATTTATGATGTTTTGATGTTTTAGTTCTACTGTTTCAGTTTAAAATAATAACTAATAATAATAATGTTGAAGTCTTATATAGCACACGTATCTACCTAACGAGGTACTTAAGGCGCTTAGTATATACAAAATTTCAGAAAGATAGGTTATTGATGCGATGAATTCTGAGACCCAAAGTTTCTCCCAAAGACTAGTTGAGTATACTTTTTCAAACGTCGGGCCTACAGGTTTTTTTCTCAGAACCAACACTTCTCCCAGAAGACTATGGTTTTACTTGGAAGTTTACTGCTATTTTACTCTTCTTTACTCTACTTTTACTCTACCTTCGAAACAAATTGTTTACTAAGTTGACTTTGCAACCACCACTTACCATAAACAGTGATATCAAAAACACAGGATCCGATGTTTCCAGAAGAGTCGGTTGCACTGTATTGTACTCGCCAAATGCCGTCTTTGAATGGCTGATCTGGTCTGTAATTGGATGTGATAGTCACCTGACCTGCATTGTCTGTAGCTATTGGCTCAATCCATGTGACTAATATGCCGAGTTCAGGATCTGGCGAAACTTTAGATCTTGTAAAATCCGTTGGACAGTTTGTGAATACTGGTAGCTCGAGGTCTGCAGTGGACAGATTCAATAGTGCAGTATAAGAAAACACAAACAATTTTCGAAACTATGTTCGAGTTCGGAGCACTCAACGAAAGCTTTGAAGCTTAGTGGCAAAATTGAGCAGTGTAAAAAACAAAACCCAACAAGAACAAAAATATAGAAACAATTAGTTTTAATTGGAAATTAGAAATAGTTGGTTTATCTTTCTAAATGGACCAGTAATATTACCTTTGCGGCAAATTGCTAAATTGTTACACCATTCTAGACAGTCACTTCCATTCCATTTTATACAATTCAATAAAGTTCAGGTGTAATTCAATTTACCATTTTATTATTTGTTTCACTTTCATAATTAAGAATATCTGTTTAAATGCAAAATAAGTATTGTGGCCCAGGTACAATGAAATGTGCCTCCTTGTATCTAACTTGAATATGAGACTACAGTATTTGTTTCTAAAACTTTAAATCGAGAGACAAAATTCATTTTGGTTGAGACACCACCAATTTATAATTGATTGCTAACATTGGTGATAGTGTACACAAATCGCCCTATGAATAAAATACAACCTTTTTTTAATTTACTCAATAAATTCTTAGCAATAAATATGCTATGGTAATGTCTTCTACCACACAATGAGCGTTTCTCAACCAACCACACATCCCAGTTAGCTTAATACTACTTGTGAAGTTTGAAAGATTTGAGTAGGTGTAATTTGGGTGCACCCACTGCCACCCACGTCCTTTCTTATGGCATGCACGCCACTGATTGTTTGCACAATTCAAACACATTTAGTACAGCACGAAAATGAAGTGCGAATGCGCAATGCAGAAGACCCGTCGTCGTACCCTTTGTGAATTTCTGCAGCATGAAATTTGGAGTAGGGGTTTAGTTGGCATGGTTGGCCAATGTAGGCCACCCACCCCATTGAGTCCAAAAATTGAGTTTTGTTTTAACTGCAGCCCCTAATTATGAAACTGAAATGCAATAGTGGACAATTTAAAAACAATTCAACATTCGATATAAATTGGTTGGTAAAAATGTTCAAGGGCAAACTCTTTCCAAAAAGATTCTCTTGTTTTACCAGGCTACCTCCTAGCCCACCTTGTTGAGCTGTTAATGGCTCCGCTTTTAACATCGGTCTCAGTGATGAGACCGATGTTAAAAGCGGAGCCATTAATGAGACCGATGTTAAAAGCGGAGCCATTAACAGCTCAACAAGGTGGGCTAGCTACCTCCATTGACGGTTTTACTTGGTCCACACCCAAACCAGGGAAACAAACATGCATGCTAAAACTGTGTTTCACGGTATTTTAGCTCGGTGTTGTCAATTCAATAATATCATAGACGGAAAGTCAACAATATTTACCTTTTACTTCAATGACAAATGAACAATTTATCGTCACTTGCAGCGTGATGTCGTTCAGCGTGTACACGACCGTTGTAGCCCCGATGTTGAAGGCATCTCCGGGCGTGTAGTTTGTGACTTGAGTGACGGTCGTTGTACTCGTCCCACCCTGTGCAATTGGGGGATACCACGAAACTATTGCGTACGTCGTGCCTTGCTGTGTGCCCGTTATGATGTCGTCCGGACAGCCATACAGTTCTGGAACTACTGTAGGAATTATGACAACAAAATTACAGACAAAGTAAGCCCAAAAAATTGAAAGATATCAAAAAAATGTAATGGTTGAATAGTTTCAATTTTTTGTTATGAAAGTTCACCCATCATCAAATTTGAGAACACACCCTTTGATGACCGGTGTCAGATGCAATTGTGTCCGCCATGCAATACTGTCTGCTCCGGACACTTTTGCATATGCAATCGTGTCCGGGGCTATGCAAAAACTGTCCGGTGGCCTACGAATGTGCAGAATACCCAACGGCCGAACATTTCCCATGTCATTCATGACATGCACTTATAGCTTGTAACAAAAAAAGTGACGAACGTGTGCCGTCGACCAAGGGCGTTTAATTTACTGCAAGGACGGTTTTGCACGGGGGCGGACACAACTGCATATGCAAATGTGTCTGGGCGGACACAATTGCATTATGCACAGGGCGAACACGATTGCATAATTATATGCAAAACCGTCCGGCGGACATTTTTGCATATGCAATAGTATTGCATAGAGGACATAATTGCATGTGACACCGGTCCCTCCCCCCAAAAATAATAATTGAATCAAAATTATATATAAAAAAACACCCTCGTAGCGATTTTGTTGCCCTTTTCGAAAACAATGTGGTTCAGCTTGGGCTCTTGCTTGAGCTCCGTCAGCTGAAAATGTTCACTTTCAGTATGGGGCTTCAAATGCGAACGAAACCAAACCTGAAGAATGTTGCCAAACCTGAATCCGTGGTTTCGAAAACGCACAAATGTTTTTAAAACACACAAGATGCACGCGCCACTGGCAGTATTGTTTTCTGTAGTATAGAATTGCCAACCTCGAAGATTTTTGTGAAGGATTCAACTTTTTAAAATCGATTTAGAAGCAAACACATTTTGAAAAGCACTATACGACAGTGGCAATTTTGCTGTACAGAAACAAAAACTGCCTTCCGCTGGCATGGGTGGAGTTGACCTGTGATCGAGTTTATTTCGGCCCGCGTTAACCTGTAACCTTCCTACGTTTTGATAGGGACAAAACAAACGAGGTCACCTCGAAGGATGAGTAATTGTTGGCATTACCAGATTAAATCTCACGGGTCATAGGTTTTTTTCTTTGACAGAAATATTTTGGTTAAGAATGAGAAATAAACAAGCAACACAGCTTCAAAAAAGATTTTTTAATCCAACGAAGCTTGCCTTTTACATACAGGCCATTACACGTAATCACAAGTAGGTGATATGGGGCAAGCTTTTAATTTCGAGGACACAATGTCATAAACGATGATTAAATTGTGTTGTCGGCTGGACGTGTGACAAAGAACCATTGAAAGTGTTGCAAATATCCCCATCCGTGTGTTTTTGTTTGTTTAGATGATCTACCCTTGCAAACTCCCTCAATGGGCTATAAATACCTGTACACTTCGTATTGACTCAAGATGTTCACAAAGCTTTTATTTGACTTTAACTTAAATTGATGGGATGGAATCATAAAGACTGGGTAAAGAGGTTGACTAACACTTAAAATCAACACCCCGTCCCCTTTACAGTTGTGTTGTAAATTTTGACTGAATGGAAACCCATCAAACTGAATCTTCGCCAGCTTTACCCGTTGTTGGACAATGTACAACTTCCATAGATGCACCTTCCTCATATAAAACAAAACAGGGCTAAAACAGGGGTGTGGGTCATTGTAAATAGAAAGGTCTAAAACTTCGCATCAAGATCTCAATAGGTTTGTTAAAATGATGGCATGTCCACCTTTTTCACACAGCGAAACAAAAATGTGTTATTTGGGGGATTCGGAAATGCTCAATCCGACACTGCCAATTCTGTTTCAGGATAGACAAAAAGACAAATCATTGTTATCTGTGGACAAAATAAAAGACACAATGAACGGAAACAATTGTTGTCTGGTTCGGAAACTTTGGGAGGCACATCGCTTTGATGACAGGTTTTAAAACTTTTGCCCTACCCCGGACGGCCCCTGCCAACAAAGAATTATGTCAGAAGATTTAAAATAAATAAATAAATAAACCCGACAATAACCTAAACCAACGTTTGGTCATGTGTAAAGTTTAAAGTATAAAGGCCCCACCTGTAGGTTATTTTAACCTTGAGAAGACAATCATGGAGTGTGTTCTTTCTCTGTGTAGATATCCACACACCAGAAATTGTGCTATGATATTTGTGTGTTGAGTGAGGACGTTTCACTGCCACTTTTTTTTCACGAACAGCCACCTTGTTTCGAAAAGCCCTGTTTGAGATTTATGTCTACAATGTGCTCAGTTCCATCAGCTTGAAACTGCCTATCTGCAGTTTTAAAACTTTAATATATTTCTGTGTAAACCTCTCCATCGACTAACTGACTTCTTTTAAAACATTTGCAATCAGTTTATCAGTTAAAGAAAATAAGTGTATCTAAGTGAAAGCTCAAAAGTGAGATTATTCATACGTCCAACTAAATAATGTATTTTCATATAGGGGGGGAACGGGCACACTTTTCATGTCCATGCCACCCCGCACTAAACATTGTGACTCTTTGTGAAACCCGAAAAACAAACTGAAAACTCTCCTGTGGCAATGCAGTATCAGGCCTATATCAATTGAGTCTTGTGACTCTTCTAGAAAACGCAAAATGCAATCATCACTCAGATAGGTCCCTTCCTTTTTGTGATAATTTGTCATTTTTCATACATTAAAGACACTGGACACTATTGGTAAATGTCAAGGACTAGTCTTCTCACTTGGTGTATCTCAACATATGCATTAAGTAACAAACCTGTGAAAATTTGAGCTCAATCGGTCATCAAAGTTGAGAGATATTAATGAAAGAAAAAAACACCCTTGTCGCACCATGGTCACACAAAGTTGCGTGCTTTCAGATGATTGAGTTAGAGACCTCGAATTCTAAATCTGAGGTCTCGAAATCAAATTCGCGAAAAATTACTTCTTTCGAAAACTACGTCACAGAGGGAGCTGTTTCTCACAATGTTTTATACCATCAACCTCTCCCCATTACTCGTAGTCAAGAAAGGTTTTATGATAATAATTATTTTGAGTAATTACCAATAGTGTCCACTGCCTTTAAAGTGGCTCTTCGTGAAAACGGTGAAACAGAAACCCTTTGGGTGTCCTTCCGTTCTTTCATTCTTTTAGAACATAAGCTTTGGAGTCCGGACAGATCAAAACTAATTGTTTCAATCATTTCTCAAATTCATAAAAAGTTTTTCCTCATAGTCTTTATATAGGCTAGAATGTAAATTGCAGTGCAAATCTGTTATGCAAACACATTATTTCTTCTTCTCCGATGTTACCATTTTTTTGCACATCCCTTTGTAATTTTATTCTATGACAACTTGTTGCTCTGTGATGGGCCTGAATTTAAGTTCACTTGTGTTTTTGCGGTAATAAGTCAAAGAAAAGGGTTTATGTCCGAAATACTGAAAGGGCTAGTTTATGGCAACCGTGTTGAGATCAAGTTGACATGCAGAACAGGGGTCAACTTTACGCAAAGCATGATTGTGCTTGGGCTAACCATGGTTTAGAAATTCTACCTCCATTGGCTAACCAAACAACACACAATTATGCTTTACTGCTGATTTGTGCTTGCCAGAAAACAGTTACGCAAGATTTCTACTTATTTTAAAAGCAACTCTGTGAAATTGGGCCCAGTTATAATATTAAAAAAAAGGTGTTTCCGAGAAGTTGATGCAGGTATATGACCACCATTTGTTATTCACTCGTTAAAATGACCTTACACGTAACTGTCCGACATTGGTAATAGCGAATGACAAAGTGGCTGTAGGATAGAGAAATTGTTTGCCGAAATGTGTCAACTATATATACCTTGAGTTTGAGTTACATTTCGAGTGTTTGGTCAAGAGCAAACGATACCAACAATAGATAGAACCAAAACCAAGTTTCCGAATAGATCTGTTTGTACCGTGTTTACATATTATATACATACCCTGGCAGTGTGCAGTTGGTGGTAGCCTCATAACTCCAACAATCAACAGCAGCACTCTACATCCAAACCGAATTGAGTCAAATCCTTCCATATTTCCAAACGATTGCCAAACATACAGTCTACGCCAACTTAAAATCCATATATCCTGAACGATAAAATATAATCATGCCTCCAGATATGAGAAATTACTCCTGACAACTGAGGCGCAACCGGTTCGTACCATGTACCCATGGTCGTACACCGTGCAGTGCTTAGCCGCTAGAATTTTGAAGCCATTTAGCATCACAAAGGAGTTGAATTCAGCATTTTGGAATTCTGGTGAGCATTGTCTGCCCCTTTCTCTAGAGGACAATATTCGGCTCGATGACAGTAACCGATTTCTGGACAAAGAATTTTTTTAGGGTATATTATTACCTGATTCAACTTCAAGGCAGGTGGATTGGTGGTGCGGGGCAGTTTGTTGCGACGTGATTTTTTTTGAACAAAGACAAACTTAACATTGCGGGAATTGAACCCGAAACCTCCGAATTGATGTGTAGTTGATCTTTTTAACTGAGCTATAAAGCCATAGTGTATGCAGTCTCCTATTTTGTTTAACCAGTCAGAAGCCACATTTAGCCAGTCAGTTTCCCTTGGAGTGGTAATAGCTTTGTGAGAAAACTAGCACAACAAACTTTGGGTAGTGAAATGATATCGATATTCTCCTGTCTTTATACACGGTATCAACACGCAATCGGTACCACACCCAAGAGTATGGAATCTTATAATTATTTGTTTTCATTTCTTTTTAAAGGCACTGGACACTCGCTTGGTGTTTCTCCACATGGTCGTCGAAGTTGCAAGAGAATAATAGAAAAACACCCTTGTCATACAAGTTGTGAAAGCAATGCTCTCATATGCTTAAATTTGAGACCTAGCTCAGCTGAGGTCTCGAATTTAATTCAAATATTTTAGTGGAGAATTACTTCTTTCTCGTTACTTCAGAGAGAGCCGTTTCTCACAATATTGTATACTATCAACAGCTCTCCATTGCTCGTTACCAAGTAAAATTTTGTGCATCCAAATATTGGTCTATTGTCAATGGTTTTCAAATATCGAAGGAGTCACACTCGGTAAACGTTTGATAATTGGAACCCACTGTTTGTTTCAATCATTCTTAGTTGTGAATTTACCATTAAACTATAGCCTGTGAAAACTTTATTTAAAAAAGTGGTAGCGTTTTCTTTAGTTAAAAAGAGCGGTTATGTTCGCGATGAAAGAATAATTTGCACTTGAAATAAAAACAATCCAAGAAACGTTCCGGTCAGTATAACGCTTCTCTCAGATTCAAATTTTGGGGGATAAAAAGTTACATATTTTTGTACACCAAAGTTAAAAGTTTCTCAAAATACATTATACTATATCCAAAAGTGCTGTACTTCTTATCAAGTGAGTTTGTAATGCCATAATTTTCATAGTCATTATCCTCTACACCAAACGCCAGACCCTTTTAGCTTCACCAGCTTCCGTAACCGTAGCACTCCGAAGTTAAAAGTTTCTCAAAATACATTATACTATATCCAAAAGTGCTGTACTTTCTTATCAAGTGAGTTTGTAATGCCATAATTTCCATAGTCATTAGGCCCTACACCAAACGCCAGACGCTTTTAGCGTCACCAGCGACAAAAGCAAAATTGTTTAGGTCGGCTAATTCCATTTCACACACAGTTTTGATCTTTGCGGCTCCTTGTTTACCATAAAGCCACAGGGCATGTGTTTTGAAATGAGTTTTCCTTTTATGCGAGAAACCTTTTCAGACGAAAGGGTCGCCTAGCCTTTCTCGTGTTTTGCAAAGACTCACCATATTGTATTTCAAACGTCAAATTCGGTCATAGTCACAAACGTATGCAAACTTTTGAGCCATGGGCCGAAAAGTAGAAAATGGCCTGCGACGTGAAACAACACTCGCCATCATGGGTAGCAAGCGGTGCAGTTTTTAAAACAATGAGTTTTTACTTTTAACTTGGTCACATTGTGAAACAGCAAAATGGTATGTAACCCGTGAATAAAATCTCTCCCAATATTGCGAATAGCGGCGTCGATTTCCAGTTTGAGCATTATTTAAAACAGTTAAAGTTAGACCTACCTATAGGGCCTATACTTCTAAAACAAGGCAAGAAACTTTTGAAAAAGTTAAAACAAAGTAAACTTTAACATTCAAATGTTATTTGAATCAGACAAGCTTCGTCCCGCTAATGCATTGACCAATCACGACCGTAATTGGGAACCTTAAAGTCCGTGAAAAGTCCGCCATTTGAAGGCCTACTTTCCACTTGCTCGGCTGCGTTTCTGGTCAGGTACACTGTCAGGTGGTGATGGAGGGAGCATTGGTGCTCGATATAATGGGTGCATTCGTTTAGCTTCCCTAGGTCGACCCCGATGTGGCGTATTTTATTTTTTTCCAGGACGAACGTGGGCACACAATTACCCCACGTTCGTCCTCGGACCTGGAAAACCCCCCAGACACGTCACCACGTGAGCCTTCCCGTGGTGACGTCAGTGCACCTCGGGCCAGCCCCTATAGAGCCCCACTTGTGGATAGGCTCACTTGGGGCTGACCCGAGGTGCACTGACGTCACGACGAGAAGGCTCACGTGATGATGCTTCTGTTTTTTTCCAGGTGGAGCGTGGGTAAACATTTGCACACGTTCGTACTGGAAAACAAAATAGGCGACTTTTCCAGGACGAAAAATTGTGTGCCCACGTTCGTCCTGGAAAAAAATAAAATACGCCACATCGGGGTCGACCCAGGGAAGCTAAACGAATGCACCCAATGGGTGGGTTCGTTTAGCTTCCCCGGGTCGACCCCAGTGTGTGGCGTTTTCTTTTTCCAGGACGAACGTGTGCAGATAGTTACCCACGTTTGTCCTGAAAAAAAAAAGCCGCCACACACCGGGGTCGACCCAGGGAAGCTAAACGAACGCACCCAATATGGGGAATGGTGCACCCCACATTGTGTCGTAACTTTGTGCTTAGAATCACAGGAGTTCGGAATTTAGGGGGTGGTATTCCTGTACAACAGGAAAATAGAGTGCTAAAACATCGCGGTTAAAGTATGAAGGACACTATTTCGGCAGCGGATATGACTTTTTTGGGCGCGACAGCGGATAGTTCAGAATTCCAGTAGCATTTAGTCAAGGCGCACGCAGCAAAAAAAGACTCGCGCGATCGGCCACCTTTTTCGTGCATGACATCTGGGGGTGCCCATCATGTGCCGCCGCCGCGTGCGCCTTGATTAAAGGCTAGAGTTCCAGCTGAAGGTGAACGGCCTTCAATGGAGCCGTAGTGGCTCGAATGATCGATGACTGGGTCTGTATTTGGGACCGCCTTTTGTTGTTGCTTGCTAGTGCATGAAGCATCAACTCCATGCGAAGTTCAATATGGTGTGAGAAGTTGAAAAGCTGGATTACCGTGCAGGGCTACATACATTTCAAAAACTGGGAGTCAGTTTCATAAAATCGGACCTTAATAATAAACACCATTGTTGTACTGTGTACAATTTTTTGTGTTGGTGAACCTTGGAGGTTAATGTGAACCCCGAATCAAGAATCTTATTTCAGAGTTGACAGAAAACTAAACAATGAGATTGTAAAGTTGTGCTGTTGGCGTAGAAGATAAACCTTGTACATATTAAATAAGACTTAAAGTTGCTTGGTGGAGGAATTCTAGATATAAGAATTTTTTTGAAGTGAGGCTATGTAGATAAATCTCTTTTGGGTGATGGCGTCTCCGGACGGTGGAAAGACGGTTTTTTATGCCTGTGAATAAAATAAACCAACCCATTTCACTGTATAAATGGTTTAGTCACATGCAAAACTAGTTGCACTAGTACACCTTTAGCAACTTTCAAATACCAGTAGATCTCACTTGGTGTATCCCAACACGTCCATAAAATAACAAATCTGTGAACATTTGGACTCAATTGGTCATCGAAGTTGCCACAGAGTAATTAAATAAAAAAACACCTTTGTTGCAAAACATGAAGGGGAAGGAGTCGCGGCATGTCAACAAAAACTGTAAAACTAAGAAAAACTGTAAAAGGTCATAGGATTTTTATAATCTTCATTACTTGACAAAAATACAGTGGTCAAATACAGTGGTTAGGTTAGACTTTAAAATTTTCAAATGTAAGTGCCCATTGCAAAACTAAAATGGCAAAGACTAAGGGCATAGATGCACTGGTCAAGTGCCTCTCTGTGGAGTATCTGTGGACAAGATATGTTTATGGAATCTCAGTCCAAACTCATAAAACTTTTGAAACGTAGAACTTGACAATTTGATTTCCTGAGCCAAAAGTGACAAGGGAACAAATGTCAATCCAAATACATTTCACACTTTCCTATGCTTAGCACTGTCCTGTGCTCAAAGGCTTAATGAAATTTTGCCTAGTTGGTTAAAAAAAGATCATCAGAAATTTTACTTTATGGGTTGTCTTTACGTATAATGCTTTATATATGAACAGAACAGCTAACCCAACCACAGCGCAATTTGTTTTAAGAACTGACCAGCTGACACATACTAAGGTAAACAATATTGTATTAAATTCACCCAATATGTGTACAAACAATGCTTTCCATACATTTTTTGTTGAGTTCCAGTTATCCTGATGTGAAAATATACAAAACTAAGAAAAAATCCCCCCAAAACAAAAACAACTCTTTCTTAGAGTAACTACCACATTGCTGAAGCTTTGCATGGTGTGGATAACAGAAAATCACTATCACTAGTAACCAGTTAAATCACGTTGCCTTGGATCGGTCGAGTTGGTCTTTGAAAAGCATTTGGGACCGTTTGTTATAAAATGCATATGATTAGAAAGATATTTTAAAAGTAGAATATAATGATCCACACAAGTATCACTCGAAATTGCGTGGTTTTCCTTTTACCTTGTTGACTGTCGTCCATTTATGGGAGTAAAATTTTTTGTGTGGATCATTGTATCCTACTTTTAAATCATCTTTCTAACCATATGCATTTTATAACAAACGGTTACAAACACTTTTCAAAGACCAACTCGACCAATCCACGGCAACGTGTTCCTTTAAGTTTACTTGGGGGTGCAACCACGTATACATTTCTGTTGGGGGTCTGGATCTGAAAAGAGCCACAACACTTGGACATTTCAGTGTAATCTACTCGCCTTCAAGAGAAACCAGCCAACTGTTCAAAAGATTAAGATCCAAACATCTCTTTTCAGAACCAACACTTCTCCCAGAAAGAGATTTACATATGGTTGTACCCACAGATTTGTAAATATTTTTTAAATTGTTAACGACCTGATGTTTCGACCCTAGCAGAGTCTTTCTTCTCATGTTAGCCTTTGAGAAAGACTCTGCTAGGGTCGTTACATCAGGCCATTCACTACTTTTTGCATTAATACCATCAGTCCTTTAAGACTGTAAATTGTTGGGAACAGCTAATACGATTTTCTCAGTAATATAAATATTTGAGCTTAAATTTCACCCAGGTGAATGAAGAGACCAAAGAATCAGCCCTTGATTAGAATGTGTTACTCTGATCACTCTCATGATCTGAATCACTGAAATCATCAGAATAGTTATCTTCTGATTCATCCTTATTTGTCCAATCCGCATTCTGAGAATCCTCCGTCTTGAACTCGGAAGAAGGAACAGTCGACCGCAGACGGGAATCCTCTGAAAACAAGCTCGAGGACCTCATCAAAGATGGTCTCGGTTTAGGAGTAGGTGGTGTTGGTGAGCGCTCGTATTCTTTATGAGGATCAAGAGTTGCTGCGGTATTGACAGACAGAGTCGACGTCTTAGAAGTCCTCCTGACTGGCACTGGAGAGATGCTTGAGAGTTTGGGTTTGGGAATACTCAGTCGCCTCTTCTGGAGATTAGTTGCTACGTCTTTGGATAAAGGCATCAAAGAGGGCAGAGGATTTAATGCAACCTGAGACTTTGAGGAACTTCTTGAGCTGCTTGATGAGAAGCTCGACTGCGCTGAGTGATAGGACTCTGACTTGTTTGATGCGAGAGGTTCCAATTCTTGCTCCCCTGTGGACGCAAAGCGGTCCGAGTCAATGAAATCATCTGAGTACTGTACATCAGGCACCTCCTCGGCATGACTTACATCTACCTGGCTCGGGTCCTCTGATGGGATACCAGGAACTTGGATTGTCTTGGGATGTTGGTTGAGACTAGAGGAGGAGTAGCTGGTGCTGTAAGAATCATCACTTTGGCTGTCTATGTCAGATTCCTGTAGTGAAGCAGTCGGTAGATACACATCTATGCTCCTTGCACTCTTGTCACTACTGCTCAAGTCTAAATACAAAAAACAAAAACACACATACAGTAAAATGATTTTTAAATGAAATATGAAAATATTTTATCTTAACCATTTCACACAAACATGAACATCAGTGTTCCTTGCATGTTAAAGACACTGGACACTATTGGTAATTGTCAAAGACCAGTCTTCTCACTTTGTGTGTCTCAACATTATGCATAAAATAACAAACCTCATCAAATGTTGTCCATCAAATAACACAAGAATGATCTGTTTTGTTAGCTTTTCAATGATATTTTCACCACTGAACAAAGTACCCACTAAATCACTTTTTAAAAGGAATGATGACTCATTGTGTGATCAGCCACAGACCGTGAGTTTTGGATTAATATATTTCATATGGTACACCTGCACTTTTGTAAACCATCAAAGTATCAAAAAATAAACTCTTCAATTCTCTTCCATGCTCAATGGTGCAAATCGAATAAAAAAACTAAATATTTTAAATATAAGAAAGGGGTAGAAAAAAGGCAAACAAATTTTGGACAACAATATGCAATGCATGCCAAATGTTTGTGTGAAGTCACTGGACGATGTGTGTGATGCTGAAAGCTACTTTGGGAATGAACTCAAACCTTTGAATAGAAGTTCCATAGAGTTTGCAACCTCTAAAACACAAATTTCATGTAGTAATAAAAATGAATAGAAGTTCCATAGTGTCACTATCAGTTGTACATGTATGCAGTTATAACAAAAATTGGGTAGATTAGACAAAATTGCGACCTTAAAAGGACATGTTGCCTTGGATCATGCGAGTTGGTATATGAAAAGCGTTTGAAACCACAGGGCAAAGACACAATTTCCATAATACGTATATAAGCATAGAACAGTTATTTAAGCACTTGTAATCAATTGTGCATGATTTAAAATGCAATAATGGTTTAATGGCCTTATGTTTCAACCACAGCTAGGGTCAAAACTGTCAGGCCATTAACTATTTTTTTGCACTAATGGACTTGGTCCTTTTGGTTGGTAAGTAGTTTGGAATAGCTAATTCTATTTTCTCATAATGAAAAATCAACACTTAATCAACAACTACCGTACAATTGTCTAGACACCAGACCAGGCTTAGAATACCGAAGGGAAACAGAAACGCAGAGAGGGTAGTGACTTCGTGGAAGGAAAATCATAATGGCAATAAAATTTGGACAGAAGGCAATTTATGAGATAACCTTAATTTGTTTGTGTTATAAAGGCTACAAGATCAAATTTAAGTGGAAATATTCCGCCAAGTGTTTCTTTACCTTTTGGTTCAACCGATGAAAACTGCATGTCAGGAAACTCCCCAGCATTATCCTCCAAATGGCGTTCTTTATCTCCCCAAACAAATGTACCCTCTGTGAGTTTGCGAGGCCGAGGTAATGGTGGCTGTGGCTCAACGACTGGCTCAACGACTGGCTCCTCGATACGACCCTTCCTATTAGAGACCTCTGTGCGCATATGCTGGTCTGGAAATTGGAATAAACAACAATACGTAGAAACTGTAAACAGCTCAGCAAAATTCATATCAGTTTTTAGCTCTTCAACAACTTGACAAGCAACAGAAAAAAAGACCAGTTTTTAAACATCTGTAGACGCACCAAAATCTGTGTAAAGTATCTTGTCCACTGAGCTAGCTGGATTAACCTTTGTTATTTTGCGGTAATTTTAGTTCTTTGCAAAATGAAAATGGTCTTTCACTCTCAAAAAGATGAAATTCCAAGCCTACTAATTATCAAAGGCACAACTTAACACCAGTTTTTTCAGCTGCAGGGGTATTTGCCCCCCCCCCCCCTTTTCGTTCTTTGACAACCCCCCCCATTTGCCCCTCCCCAAAATTCAAACCTGTTTTTCCCAGATGGCTGAAATTGAACTTAACATAAAGAAACAATTGCAACCACATTAATGCTATATTCACATTACCCCAAGTTCGCGTTAAGCTTGCACCTCCCCCCCCCCCAAAAAAAAAGGAAAAAAAAGAAATACAAGTCTGGTGCATTTTTCATTTAAAATGCAAAAAAAGTCTTCACCTCGTCTTAATAAACAAAACATGCCAACAGTTTCTTTAGCCCCACTAGTGTGGCAAAGTGTGAATCCTTGGCCACACTTGTTGGGCTGCTGTCTGTTGTGATTTAACTAACCCCTCATTTGCTTGCGTTTGATTTTCTTGGGAGACGTCTTCGTCTCTTCTGCCTCAGGAACTGATTCAGTCCTTGGAGTGTAATCAACTCTCTTCTCATCCTCAAGATGATGAGTGATCTCTGTCGAGACATTGAGATTACTGACTTCATCGATAAAATCATCATCATCTCTCATTGTCATCCGCTCCTTCTCCATTTGCAAGGTCCGCAACCGCGCCTCTTCCACTTCCAGCTCCTTGAGGAGTTCAGGGTTGTTTTTCTTCAGTCTCAGTTTCTGTGAGTGCGTCATGCCGTAATGGAGCTTGGTCTTGCGCTTGCTGTGGACCGGCTGTTGTCTCAACCATCCTTTTGTTGGTGGCACCCCTCGAGGAGGCTTGGTACACTCTTGATGCTTATGGCGGTAGGGTTTCTCCTCTTGTATGACCGACTGTGGCTTACTAATGAGAATGTTTTCTTTCCCTTTTGGAGATGAAACAACCTCTGCTTGAGGCTTGTGTTTTCCTCGGGGCGGTTGTTGAATGAGTTCTCTTGATACGGGCTCATTCTGAAGGACATTACCGTGGAGTAGGCTCAGCTCTTGGAGCAGTGCTGCCAAGATTGGCATCTGAGATTGATGACGTGAATCCAGATTTAACTGACACCTGTTACATGTTTCTGAACCTTGAACTTGGCGCGCTTGCTTTAGATCTGGCTGATCTCTCCTATGCTTCTTACTGGTTTCAATTATTTGAGAGTTTTCTGTTGTTGACTTCCGATGAGTTTTGCGAACACTCCACCTCGGGGACAGAGTTGGATTCTGAGAGGGCAGAGTGTAATGCGTCTCTACCTCATGAATGACTTCCTCGGAGCATGTTCCGCTGGACATTGTACTCAACTCCTCACTCAAATTATATGCAACTTGTGATTTCCTGTCATTACTTGTGTTAAGATAACCTCTTTCATGTATCTCCCTGTGATTTCTGCCCAGTGTTTGAATGTTTATCCCAGAGGTAATTGGCGAGTCCTCATTGACAGTGTTAAAATACAAAGGGGGTGGACAATGGGTATTGTTCACAAAAAGGTCGTCATTCTGCATAAGCGGCATTGACCTTTCAACTTTGTGCTGGTGATGTCGTTGTTTTGTGGTATTTGCCATCTTAGTGCCTTTTTGATCACATTGATTTGCTTTCTCCAATTGAAAGTCTGGACTATGATCAGCAGTGGATACAGCAATTGAAATAGTCTTCTTGGTTTGACCTTCAACTTCTAAATCTTCAAGAATGACATCCTTCTCCTTGATCTTTGAACTTGCATCCTCCACGGACACAGTAGTTACGACATCAGTGTTAGCTTTTCTCGGTGTAATGGCTAGATCTACATGTTCTGTCCGCCTTCTTGTTATAGCAGTGTCTGGAATATGTGGCATTAGACTCACACCCATGCTGAGCAACCGATACCTCAACACTATCCATCCTACTTCACTGCCCATTAAATTATACAACTTGTAACTATCTCGGTGACCATGAACAGACGGTATGTCAATGCCGTTTCGTTCAATATCTCCTGAAATTTCTTCCATCGTTTTCTGCAAGGAAATTGTACAATTTGCGACCAATTTTGAAACTTCTGGCCACACATCGATAAGCATAACGTACAGAGGGGTGTTTCTCAAATATGCAAGCAATGTTTCAGGGTTCATTTTGAGGAGACATGACTTGCATTTATTGATACAAAAGTTACCCCTGTGATCTTTAAGCTCTTGGAGTTGGGCTGGAATACTGCCAAAGGTTCCAAGGTTGATCTTCTCCTTGATATTTCGGACCTGATCCGGGTCAACATGGTGAAGGAGCAGAGTTGGGAAGTCGAGCAGACGAAACGCCACGGAGGGCAGACGACACACGACGGTAGACGAACGGATACGCAACGTTTCAACCGCCAGTTCCAACGAAAATAATGCCTCGTTTGAATCCATTTTAAAAGCTATAAATGTAGGAGACCAAATTGTACTACATTGGCTGTCAGGTTTTATGTTTTGTAGACAGATTTCAACGAACAAGAATAACTTCACGGTCTTCAAGGTGACACTTGATATGGAATGTGCGCCATTTTTATTGAATTTTTGGGTTGTTGACGCAAACTGTACAGGGCGCCACCATTTGACAACTCCTGTACGAAATTTAAGTGTACCGAGTCTTTTGAAGATGTAACCAATGAATTGTGTGCTAAGCTCTGCATTTTGGTCTCGGTACTATTTGTGTTAAAGGAACACGTTGCCTTGCATCGGTCGAGTTGGTCTTTGAAAATCGTTTGTAACCGTTTGTTATGAAATGCATGGTTAGAAAGATGTTTAAAAAGTAGAACACAATGATCCACACAAGTATCATTTGAAATTCCTTTTTCCTTTCACATTCAGTCAACGACCGTATTTCACGGTACTGTAGGAACATCAAAACATGCTGTGCACCTCTCGTGAATGGCGGGGGTAGGGGTTACTAGTTGTAAGTTCCTTGCCTCTCAAACCATGATTGTAGCCAATTCAATTTATTGCAAATAGTTTACCATTTGGCTGAGCCCAAACTGTTGATTAAACAATCGCATAATTAGCCCATGTGAAAATTTAATAATTATATCCATATCCCAAACCAATATGCAAAGGTGCCCTCAATGAATAAGTCCACCGGACCCAACAAGCATAGCTCGTGTGCGAACAGAATCATAAACCTAACAAAACATTTTTTGTTTCAATAACAAAAGTGTTCCATGAGTCTGATCGATGTTCTCATAATATAATCATAACAGCCTCCAAGTCTAAAAATAGTACGAAGTAAATGCGTTTGGCTTGCCGAAATAAGCTTCTACCGTTACTATGGCAACGTTTTGAGTTGAATAATCAACATTATTTAACTCAACAAGCTACGGAACGTGCAGGCGGATTGCTTAATCTTTCAACAATGTTACCCTAGCAAGCTAGAATTTGATCACACAATTTTTTTTTCTGAAACAAAAGTAGCAGATGTTATGCCTACAATTTTTAGCATTTATTTAAAACAGGTGAACAGCCATTATTGCTAGATACAGACACCATAACTATTAGTGTAACTCAAAACTACAGGACCAGTTGTCAACATATACAGTCATATCTTTACATCGTTACACAGTGTCTTGTTAGTACAACAATATTTTCAGTTACTGATAGAACAGACCTGTGTTCTTCAGTTCGCCGAACTCATCAACACCAACAAATCTGTCTATATACTAAGCGCACAAAAAAAAAACCACTGTGCACATTGGTAAGCATGATATAAATGTTTTTAAGGGAAAGTACACGTTTGGTAATTGTCACAGACCAGTCTTCTCACTTTGTGTATCCCAACATAAGCATAAAATAACAAGCCTGTGAAAATTTGAGCTAAATTGGTCATCGAAGTTGCTAGAAAATTATGAGAGAAAAAAACACCCTTGTTGGATGAATTTGTGTGATTTCAGATAGGAATAAAATACTTCTGGCTAGAAGTCTTTTATTATTTTAGTGAGAAACTACACCTCTTTCTCAAAATCTATGCAACTTCAGAGGGAGCCGTTTCTCACATTGTTTTATACTATCAACAGCTCTCCAATGCTCGTTACCAAGTCAGCTTTATTAAAGTTAATATTTGTTTTGAGTAATTACCAAACGCGTATACCTTCCCTTTAATAAGATTGCATGGCCTTTCAATCTCACAGCTTTAAAATGATGCCTTCAATATTGAGTAGTTTAACAAATAAAAGTGCGAATAAGATAGTTAAAGGCACTGGGACACTTTGTATTGTCGTATTCACTTGGTGTATCCCAACATAATGCATCATGAAAATAACAAATTTTGACTCATTAGGTCATCGAAGTTAATAATTGTTGCATTACCAATAATAATCAATAGTGTCCACTGCCTTTAAAGGCACTGTACACGTTTGGTAATTGACAAAGACAAGTCTTCTCACTTGGTGTATCCAATCATAACCGTGAAAAAAAAAACAAGCCTGTGAAAATTTGGGCTCAATTGGTCATCGAAGTTGCGAGAAAATGATGGGAAAAAACACCCTTGTTAGACGAATGTGTGTGCTTTCAGATAGGAATAAAAGACTTCTAGCTAGAAGCAAAAACTACGTTACTTCAGAGGGAGTCGTTTCCCACAATTTTTTATACTATCAACAGCTCTCCAATGCTCGTTACCAAGTCAGTTTTTAAGTTAATATTTGTTAATATTTGAAACACGGCTCATAAAACTTCCACTCAGTTGGAGTTTTTGTTTTAGAGTACAATTCAACACCGTCCACTTCATTAGTCGTGAAACTCGGATCGATGTATTGAATCAGCGGTTCGTCATTGCCGTATAATCCCACCTTTACTCCGCCATTTTCGGCCGTCATCCAGAAGCGTTGAAATTCGTTGAACTTAACATCCAGAAGTGCATGCAAATCTTCAATTTCAAGACCAACGTTACGTTCAAACTCTGGCAAAATATAAATTTACATAAAGACTTGTAATCGGACGTATATCACTTAATTCATTAAAGCCGTTGGACACTTTCGGTAAACAGTGTATCACAACTTTAGAAAAAGAAAAAAAAACTGTGAAAACTTAGGCTCAATCGGTCATCGGAGTCTGGAGAAAATAACGGGAAAACCCATTCCCTTTTTCCGCACGTTTCGCCGTGTCATGACATGTTTTTAATATAAATCCGTAATTCTCGCTATCGAGAATTGATAATTCGGTAATATTGCATCTTGTATTATTTATTGAAATCTTGGCCGAATAAATAATAATAATAATAGTACAAATATATAAAGAGTGTAAAAACTCACCAACAGTGAAGACCTCAATCAATCCTTTCATGAAGCGCATCTCAATCGAGGTACTTACTGGATTGTTGAGAGTAAAGTCCAACCTCACGGGGAATGAGATATCATCCAGGTTTACAAGTTCCACAGAACTCGTTTGGTAGGTGGCACAGGGCGATTGAGGAGCTTCGTTGAATGCCGTAGTAAATTCTGTCAGTATTTAATCAAAATAATATCAAAATATCTTGAGAACTCAAAATATTTAAAGTTTTGCTTGATGAATTTCAGCTGTTTATTTACAACCATGCATCTTAAAACTGAGTTGAAATGTCTTTTGACGTTACACATAGTAAGAAACTATACTCAGTATTATAGAGGCAGACAATATTACTCGAGTTAACATGCATGTATTTGACCTCTGTGTAAATTCGAAAACTGCTTCCAACTGCATGCACACAAATAGATACAGTTTTAATAACAAGGACATACCAAGGCCCATTTCCAAATAAAGTACAAAATACCCATCGTAAAGAAACAGTCAGACACAAATCAGGAACTTTCTTGTAAAGGATTATCGATATGACTCAATGACACATAATAACAACTACTAAACTAATCTGAACTATTCTGTAAAGTCAAATGAATATTGAGTTCAATAAAACATTTATTTCCACATTCACATCACATGGAGGCATCATCCTAAAAGCCGAGGCTTGTGGTGGATGTGCCCGTTACAAGATTACAGAACAAAACAGGAATACAGCACTAAATAGACGAATAAATAAATACATACCACTACGAGTTAAAAAAAGACTGTATATTGAAGGGTACAATAAAGGAAGAAAATAGTATAATCAACGAGGAGAACAGGTAATTTAGTTGAACATACCTGAGCTGTAGCCATCTCCCGGACCACCTGTTGGCGCTGGTTCTTCTGAGAAAACAAAATCATGAATTAGGAGTCAAGTGCCAATCGGCAAATTCAGTTTGATAGACCGATTGCGCTCCAATGTTTACATGTGCTCACGTGACCTGAGATGTGTATAGAAAAACATAGCTACAAAGTAAAGACATCACAATCGGCTGTATTTTCGACAAATAACACTTTTAACTCAAAGCGAGGCCCTTTTAATAAAGTTGAATGTTGTGACATTGATTTAAATCACATTTTCTGTTTGATAAATCCAGTAATCTACTACAAAAGAGGTTTATGATTCTGAGAGTATGGTTCGACTACGTAAATACCGAGGTTTGAGCGAGCTCACGCGCCGTGGGTTTTGCGTTGTGCACGGCGTGAAGTCGGGAAGTGCCAAGGGAGACCGCGAAATTGTCCGACTCTAGCTGACAGCTACCACTTCTAATCAAATAGTTGAGGGTGAAAATAAAGGAATTTGCAGCTTCTCAGGACATTGTTATTGAAAATATTGGCAGCAAAATCACTACAAGGGAGAGCAATGTAAAATCACACTTTCCGTGCACAAACACATGACATCGTGTGAACATTCTCGTAGAATGTCCTAGTTGGTGGAACTGTGTCCCCCAATTACTGGCATTGATCAGCCACCGGTAAGGTCTCATGGTACAAACTCCAGAATGTTTTTCAGTGATTTTGAGAAAAAAAAAAAGCCTCGATTGAACAAACAAAAGCAACAATAATCATGTCTTTTTAACGCACGTTGATATGCACTAGGCCCCTACGCCGTGTTTGTAATGTTAAAGCCATTGGACCCCTTCGGTACAGAAAGAAAAAAAGGTCACAGATTTACAAATAACTTACAGGGTTTACAGAAGGGAGTAGTGAAAGACTTCCCTTAAAATATTATTCCATGAAATGCTTTACTTTTTGAGAAAACAGTAAAACAATATAAATTCTCGTTAGCGAGAATTACGGATTTATTTTAAACACATGTCATGACACGGCAAAATGCGCGGATACACGGGTGGGTTTTACCGTTATTTTCTCCAGACTCCGATGACCGATTGAGCCTAAATTTTCACAGGTTTGTTATTTGATATAGAAGTTGTGATACACGAAGTGTGGGCCTTGGACAATAGTGTTTACCGAAAGTGTACAATGGCTTTAATGTGTAACACCCATCTCATGTCACGTGACGTCGGATAGCGCAATCGGTCTATTTTTTTTTATTTGTCAAGTGCGGTGAGGTACACCCTAATTCCCATATCTGAAAAAAAAAACTTCAGGAATAAAGATGGAAATTATGCAATTTTTTTAAAGGGTTCATATTATTAGACAATAGTTTTGTTTACCTTGTCCGCAAGGCGTCTTTTTTTCGAAATCCTCCATGCGCAGCCGACCGTTCTCTCCAAATCGCACTCGGTAGGGAGTCAACCGTGACGTCATGTTCATGCCACCTGAAGGAAAATTCCTTAAATAATTTGTTGTTTTCTTAATCGTTAGTGTACAGCATGCATCAAACAGGTTCAAGATCATGTTTCATGGCTATGTAGGCAATTGTTTATTTTGATTTTGACCGCTTCTGGCCACTTTACAGCTCGGAATAATGGAGAAATTAGTTTAGTTACTGAGCTCATTCCGCCTTCAGACCAGTTCATAACTTGACAAATCGAAGCACGTTTCCTTTGCGAACGGGCAAAGCAGTGCACGATGGTTTACGAAAACTTACTTCTAGAAGTTCACCTCCCCGTTATGAACCGGTGTCAGATGCAATTGTGTCCGCCATGCAATACTGTCCGCTCCGGACACTTTTGCATATGCAATCGTGTCCGGTGCTATGCAAGAACCGTCCGGTGGACACTTTTGTATGACTGATGTGCGTGCGTATAGCGAGCCTGCATGCACTGAACCTACGTATATACAGCATGAATATACACGTGTTATATGTTTTATGATTGCAGCGAATACCCAACGGCCAAACATTTTCCATGTCATTCATGACATGCACTTAGCTTGTAAAAAGATGGTGAACGTGTTCCGTCGACCAAGGGCGTTTAATTTACTGCAAGGGCGGTTTTGCACGGTGCGGACACAACTGCATATGCAAATGAGTCCGGGCGGACACAATTGCATTATGCAGCAACGTCCGGGCAGACATGTACGATTCAACCCAATGGAAAGTGAGACATGGTTTTTCAAAGATTGCCATGCGCCGTTATAGGAGCAAGTTGGCAACTCGAACTGAAGTAAGAATCTACAATGGACGCCGCCAGCCATGTCAGCAAGCAACCCCTTTGATGATAGATCATTGCTGAAAAGGACCATTGCTTATATTACAATCATTGTATAACAGAACACTTGCCTTAATTGATGCTTTTGTATCGGGGATAAAGAATCTTAATTTTGGTTTTACCCTTACACCGATGTGTGCTATATAGCACTCAGTACATTCCCGAGTTTTGTGGGAAACCACAGGCATTACTCGGGTGGGATTCGCCCCTACGACCTTTGCAATTATAGAGCATTGCCATACCAACTAGAATTGTAAAGGTCGTGGGTTCGAATCCCACCCGAGTAATATGCCTTTGATTTTTTTCAAAGAAATCTGAGGAATACATATCGGTGTTAGGGTAAAACCGAAATTTAGATTCGTTATCCCCGATGCAAACAAAAAACACACAGAGGATTAGAACTATGTAGCTTCCAGGCTAGGCGCTCTCGGTATATGGCAGTGATCTAGAATTATAAATGGGATTTCATGAATAATAATGAAGTACAAGCCGAAGAGGGCTTGCATTTCTTCCTACGTGATGGCATGCGAACCACACAATACATTTAAAGGTTGTATTGTTAGTCAAAAGTCCAAAGGGAGATGCCAGTATATATATTTCCCGGACACAAGTCACGAGGCTTGTTGTCTGAGGTCATGATAGTTGTTTGACCAAACGGTATATTGGGAGGGTTTGAAACCGCAGCTGACGGGACACTCTTCGACTTGTACTTCGTTATTATTCATAGAATAACAATTATATTTCATTCATTCATATAATATCAAAATCACCAAAATATTTAAACATTTTATTTGTTCTTCTGTATATTTAAAGACGCATCAGAACAAGTTTTACCTTCTACTGCGATTGAAGCGACAAGGCAGACACACGTAAGAAGTAACACATAGAACGCCATGGTTGCAGCCAATTCACTGAGCTAGCGTCCAAAACAAGAATTCAAGATCCTAGCGTTGTCTCCAAAATTGTATGACTCTGTGTGCAACCAGTGACTCACGAACAAATTTTAGTGGTTGACTACCACTTTATCCCGAAACCAGAGTTACATCGACTCTATTATATACGGCTATGGGGCAACTTCGCGCGAATCAATTAGGACAGTTGCTACCATAAAAAGCTGTTGCCACAGCAACAGGAAACAAGTCTTGCTGCCAAATTTAGTTATACCGCGAACCAGCCTGGATCTCGTTTAATTGCAATTAGACAAACGGTCGCTTATTACAACTCCCAGAAACTATGTATATGAAACCATTGTCATAAACGCGTATGCGCATATCCGCTGATAACTTTGCTCTGCTCAGAAGAAGTCGTTGATGCTTAGTGTACCATGCAGCTCGATGAATTTGGCTCCATTATCCTCCTTCCAATTTAGATCTATATTTAACTGTTCGCGTCTTTCAAAATAGAGCCTGGGTGAATTTTTCAAAAAAGAGACACACTGAATGTTAGCGCCTATACGGTCAGTTGAATTATGGTCAGTTGCGAGCTACTGTTTGGAGGATACCTCAAATTGAACTGCACATCTATTATGAGCCTTCACTTGTGACGCCCGGTATCTTTACTCAAAATCCTCATGTCTGGTTGAGTAATTGTATACTTAAAATTGGTTGCGTACAGAAAAAATCGGAGACGAAAATAACCACTTTTTTTCAATCCCTTTAAAGAATACCTTTGTTTAGAAAATGCCCACGAGTCCGATCGATGCTCCCTATTGTGAAAATGTATCTCTTCTTCATTTTAATTTCTTTAAATAAAAGTTCATTGCTATGGAAACGGGTTGAGTGTAATACCCACCATTTTAAAGACTCTAGACACTATTGGTAATTGCCAAAGACCAATCTTCTCACTTGGTGTATTTTAACATATGCATAAAATAACAAACCTGTGACAATTTGAGCTTGATTTGGTCGTCGGAGTTGCGAGATAACTATGAAAGAAAGAAAAAACACCCTTGTTGCACAAAGTTGTGTGTTTCAGATGCTTGATTTCGAGACCTCAAATTCTAAACTTGAGGTCTCGAAATCAATTTCGTGGAAAATGACCTCTTTCTCGAAAACTACGTCACCTCAGAGGGAGCCGTTTATCACAATTTTTTATACTATCGACCTCTCCCCATTACTCGTTACCAAGTAAGATTTTATGCTAATAATTATTTTGAGTAATTACCAATAGGGTCCACTGCCTTGAAGTCGATCCAAGGTAAGCTGTGGAGAGTGCGGGGAGGTTTGGAAAGAAATTTAGAATAGGCATTTCATAACAGCGGAATATTAAAGCGTTATTTACGACATTTAGTTTTCTTTCTTATATGCTCAGAGTTTATTCACTAAAGTTATTCACAGTGACAATCCAGGTATGACTTAAAACTGCAACAGCTTAATTTATTGCAATGTTGGCAATACATTTTACAGCAATGTACTCAGTATCAAACCAAGAACACATAATGTTTGTTTCAATTTACACGCAGTCAACACCAAACAATACGACCATATCAATAGTAACAGTCCAAGGTTAACGGTAGATTTTAATAGTATAGGTGTTAACACAGTGCAAATTATCCAACGTTTAAATAGGGCAACATGGCCTTTTCAAACAGCAATAGCCGCCAGAATGTGTTCTACCTTCCGAGTGCATGAGACTTGCCTTTCATACAGTATCAATGGAGAGCGCAATTTTAGCTGCATTGAAGTTTTTGTTTTTGTTGTAAATCACCGAACTCAACTTGCACAATTTTCAGCAGAAAAATACAATAATAATCTTCAAACCAAAACCAACATTTACCTGGTCAGCTCAGCATATCGAGCCACATAATTGACACCTCACATAATAGGCCTACACTAATTGTATTATAAACTATAATTCATAAATACCTCAAACAGTTTCGCTTTTCCTATTGGTGGAGAGCGCGTCACGTGGGTGTGTATAGACCTTTGTTTATGACCGGTAAAAAAGTGTTAATTCATGGGCGTGACACGCGACCTTGCACCTGTTCTTATAAGACAGTTTCTTCATTCCTATTGGTCGAGAGCAACGGCTGAAACAGTTGTGCCGCATCACGCGATACGCGCGAGCGCTCACAGCATTGCCTTATAAGGAGTTGTTTACCCGAGGGCGGCGGAGGGCTTTACCATTTTCATAGCTGGAGGGGTGTTGTGTTGAAAGAAATCATTTAACAATAATAATTTTTGCATTTATTTTACTTTTTGACCAAAAAGTGATGATGTTTTTGACCGAAAAGGTATTTATAAAAGGGAATCAAAGTTTGTTGAATCGGTTTTCAACTAGTGGTTTAAACCCGCCGAGGCCTGGTTCTTTATAATTTACCTCGACCTCGTCTCGGTAAAATTATCAAGAACCAGGCCTCGTTGGATTTAAACCACTAGTTGAAAACCTTTTCACCACACATTGATTCCCTTATTGTTTGTACAACCACATAACAACGAACCAAAGACACATAGGCTATTGATCGATAATAATAAAAAGTATGAACAGTATACTTGGTGCGTCTTCTCATTGATGAGCATAAAATAATTATATCCACAATTTAATTCGCGACAATCATAGCAATACAAAGACTATAAGCATTAAAATAAAAATAATATATTCCCTTTTATAGTTAGTAAGTTTACAAGATAAGAGTTATTTACTCTAAGCATATTTTTAAGGTCTACAATAAAGCAAACTCGTTTGCAAAATGTTCATTTTTAATACTCAATAAGTGATACCGAAATAACAGAAAATTTAATTCTAAATGTTGAGATAGATGTTACTGTTTCAAAAGTATTTTTGTTACAACTCATTTACAGTAGGATAAAACTAAGTATCGACAGTCAGTGCCCCTATTCATCCACACTCACTTTATTATCAAGGATTCTGTGATTCGCGACAAGGTGCCGAGATCGTCAGTATAACAATATAATCTGGGCATAGTGATAACAGCTTTTGTCACTAATATATATGTGTTTTGATGAGTGAATGTGAATAAACAATTAACTAAGGTTTTAAAAAATTAGTTCTTATCTTATTTAATTTACAAATTTAAGAATAGGCCCCGACCCGAGAGGGCGCTGTTCGTGACGTCAATCGGGGCGCCATCTTTGGTTGTTTTGCTGCATCCAGCAGCAATACAATTGGTCGGCATTGCCGGAAAATGCAAGGAAACAACCTTATTCGAAACGTACAAACTCACGACTGACTTACATGTACTTTGCACGTGTGTTTACTTTACGCATCAAGGCAAAGTCTGCCTCGATTGACGTCACAAAAGGGGTAGGCGGAGTCAACCCCCTAAACAACTTTATCTATTTTTTAAAGATATAAATCGTTACAAACAATTATTTTTTTTATTTCATTGTTACTAAACATATAGGCCTACTATTATGTTTGAACAGATAAAAATTCTATTTCCAGGTGACTTAAATTTGTTTGGTTTTTTTGGCAATCTTAAGCCTTACTAAAAGCATGGCTGATAAACCGTCCACTCAGTTCGAGTTATTGTCTTAGAGTGCAACTCAACAACGCGCACTTGATTTGTCGTGAAATTCGGATCGGTGTAGTGAAGCAGCGGTTCGCCATTGCGGCCGTGTAATCCCACCTTTACCTCACCATCCTCGTAAGTCACCCAGAAGCGATGAGATCCATCAAACTGAATGTCCATCATGTGTGCAACCAAACCTTCAAGACCAACACCCTGACCACGTGTAAACTCTGGCAAAATATAAGTTTTGGGAGGATTTGTTATCTTGTGTAAGCATTAAATACATTAATTCCAACACGTGCTATATCTCTGTAATGCTTAACCATGAACATTAATTTTTAGAAATATCGACTAATTTTAAATCGTCTCTGTTGTTCTATTAGGACAACATTTTAGAAACAATACATGGAGCTATAGGCCTTATGTTTCTTCACAACCAAAATATGTTACAATTCCCGGTGAGGGTTGTTCATTACACCCAACAAAACTTGTGCCAAAAGGCAGTGGACACTATTGGTAATTACTCACAAAAATTATTAGCACAAAACCTTACTTTGTAACGAGTAATGGGGAGAGGTTGAAGGTATAAAACATTGTGAGAAACGTCTCCCCCTCTGAAGTGACGTGGTTTTCGAGAAAGAAGTCATTTTAATCGAATTTGATTTCAAGACCTCAGATTTAGAAAGTGAGGTCTTGAAATCAAGCATCTGAAAGCGCACAACAAGGGTGTTTTTTTTCTTTCATTATTATCTCCCAAATTTGATGACCGATTGAGCTCAAATTTTCACAGGTCTGTTATTTTATGCATATGTTGAGATACACCAACTGTGAAGGCTAGTCTTTGACAATTACCAATAGTGTCCACTGCCTTTAAATAGATGTTCGTGGAGATTTTAGTTTCCGATTCGCACTCATTGCTTTCAAGTTAACCTTCAACACTTTAAATGTTTGTTTATTGCAAACGCTATAATAATCGGAATCGCGACCCTCGAATTTCGAATTTCGAACTTCAACTTTGACTTTCCCATTAAAATAAAATGTGTTGTAGGCCTATCTTCCAACTGTGTAAAGATTGTATATACTCACGAACAGCGTAGACCACATCGCCGTCCGCTCTTCCCATGAAGCGCACCTCAGTCAAGTTAGCCTCGTGATTCTTGAGAGTGAAGTCCAGTCTCACGGGGAATGAGATAGTTGTACGATTCAACAGGTATAACCTGACGTCACTGTCACTCGTATGGTAGGTGGCACATGGCGATTGAGGAGCTTCATTGAATGCCGTTGTAGCTGTCAGTAATTAATCAAAATAATGTCAACATATCTCGAGAACTAAAATTATTAATAGTTTTGCTTCATGAGCTTCAGTAATTTGTTTACAATACCTTAAAGGAACACAATTGGATCGGTCGAGTTGGTCTTCGAAAAGCGTTTGTAACCGTTTATTATAAAATGCATTTGGTTAGAAAGATGTTTTAAAAGTAGAATACAATGATCCACACACATTTGCTTCGAAATTGCGAACTAACACGGTCAGCCATTTTGGGGAGTCTTGACTACCATTATGCCGACCGTGTTTGTCGACGAGGTAAAAGGAATGCCACGTAATTTCGATTGATACTTGTGTGGATCATTATATTCTACTTTTAAAAACACCTTTCTAATCATATGCATTTTATAACAAACGGTTTCAAACGCTTTTCAAAGACCAACTCGACCGATCCAAGGCAACGTGTTCCTTTAAGACTGAATTAAAATGTCTTTTTAACGTTACAAATAGTAATAAATTACAGAGCCAGGCGATTTCTCGAGCTTAATTGCATATATTTGACCCCTGTGTAAATTCGAAAGTTACCCGTTTATAAAGGATACAAATACAGTTTTAATAACCATCAAAAGTAAACATGAGGACGTACTGATTGGCAAATAAAAAGTCATACAAGAGGATAGAACCGTGGTAATTTAATTGTACATACCCAAGATGTGACCATCTCCCTGACCACCTGTTGGCACCGGTTCGTCTGAGAGAAAAAAACACATACATTTTGAGTCAAGTGGCAGACAGAAATACAGTTTTAATCTTTTATAATTAATTTGAGCTCGATAGGGTGCAACAGTTACACCGATGTAGTTTATTTCACCGTATTTCCGTGTTTGCAGAACAAAAACCTGAATTAAAGACACTGGGCACTATTGGTAATTGAGACTAGTCTTCTCACTTGGTGTATCTCAAAATATACATAAAATAGCAAACCTGTGAAAATTTGAGCTCAATCGGTCATCGAAGTTGAGAGATAATAATGAAAGAAAAAACACCCTTGTCACACGAAGTTGTGTGCTTTCAGATGCTTGATTTCGAGACCTCAAATTCTAAATCCGAGGTCTCGAAATCAAATTCGTGGAAAATTACTTCTTTCTCGAAAACTTCATTACTTCAGAGGAAGCCGTTTCTGACAATGTTTTATACTATCAACCTCTCCCCAGTACTCGTTACCAATGAAGGTTTTATGCTAATCATTATGTTGAGTAATAACCAATAGTGTCCACTGCCTTTAAGGATGCAAATGATGCCAGGAAATTCTTGTTAAAAAGGGCCAATCTTATCAGTCATTATTGTTTACCTTGTCCGCAAGGCGTCCTTTTTTCGAAATCCTCCATGAGCGGCCGACCGTCCTTTCCAAATCGCACTTGGTAGGGAGTCACCGTTGACGTCATGTTCACGGCACCTGAGGAAACTATGTACATGTGAGTCACTCTGTGTTGGTGCACACAGAACTACATACATGAAAAACGATCAAAACCCTGTTTCAAATGCCTGCATTTTCTGAGGCATATTTTGATCATTATTTTATTGTCACTTAGGCCTACAGAAGAACAATGGAGAAACTACTATGCTGAGCTCATTCGGTATTCAGACTGCTAATTCGTAACTTCCATTTCAGCAAAATGTGAGAAAACAGCGCATGTAAATTGTTGGTGCAACTAAAATTCGTCTTTAAACTCATCTCTAAGATATGAACCACTTTCAAGCTCAGATTTCAAAATATTTGACTCTGTGTACTCGAAAAGACTCCGTGCGCCTGAAATAACTTCGTGTACTCGAAATTATTTCCGATGTCAGATGCAATTGTGTTAGCCATGCAATACTGTCCGCTCCGGACACTTTTGCATATGCAATCGTGTCCGGGGCTATGCAAAAACCATCCGGTGTCGCATGCAAATATGTTCGCTATGCAATACTATCCGGAGGACATTATTGCATATGCAACCATGTCCGTCAATAATGTCCGCCAGACGGTTTTGCATATGCAGTTCTGTCCGCCCGGACGCTGCAGCATAATGCAATTGTGTCCGCCTGGACACATTTGCATATGCAGTTATATCCAAGTGCAAAACCGTCCCTGCAGTAATCGCCCTTGGTCGACGGAACACGTTCATTTTTGTACAAGCAAAGTGCATGTCATGAATGACATGGGAAATGTTCGGCCGTTGGGTATCCTCTGCAATCATAAAATACGTGAATGTTCATGCTGCATTTAATACGTAGGTTCAGTGCATGCACGCGTGCTTACACACGCACATACATGTCCACCGGACGGTTCTTGCATAGCTCCGGACACGATTGCATATGCAAAAGTGTCCGGAGCGGACACTACGGCGGACATGTACATGACTGTATATGTACAGTATGTGCGCGCGTAAGCGAGCGTGCATGCGCTGAACCTACGTATTATGCAGCATGAATAATTCACGTATTTTATGATTGCAGCGAATACCCAACGGCCGACATTTCCCATGTCATTCATGACATGCACTTAGCTTGCAAAACAATGGCGAACGTGTTCCGTCGACCAAGGGCGTTTAGTTTACTGCAAGGACGGTTTTGCACGCGGATACAACTGCATATGCAAATGTGTCCGGGTGGACACAATTACACTATGCAGCAGCGTCCGGGCGGACACGATTGCATATGTAAAACCGTCCGGCGGACATTATTGCATATGCAACAATGTCCTCCTCCGGATAGTATTGCATAGAGGACATAATTGCATGCGACACCGGCTATGATTGAGCGCTTATAATTATGTTTTTTAGTGCATGGATGACTTGGGTGCACAATAAATTATTTTGCGATCTTTGACACATTCAAGGGTATTGAATTAAGAACTCAAATGGTTTAAAGTATTTATATTAATCAAGTATCGCTTCAGCGGCTTTATAACAAATCAACTACATTGCATTATTGATTGAAATATACAATAAAAAATTAAAGGAACACGTTGCCTTGGATCGGACGAGTTGGTCTATAACTGAGCGTTTATAACCGTTTTTTATACAATGCATATGGTTAGAAAGATGTTTTAAAAGTAGAATACAATTATTCACACAAGTTTGCCTCGAAATTGCGTGGTTTTCCTTTTACTGCGAGAACTAACACGGTCGGCCATTTATGGGAGTCAAAAATTTGACTCCCATAAATGGCCGACCGTGTTCCATTTATGGGAGTCAAAAAATTTTCTTTCAAACATAAGAGTATATGCTTACGAATAATAAAACAATTTTTTTAGTAATATTGTTTGTCACGATTTATATGTTTAAAATATATATTAAGTTGTTTGGGGGGCTGACTCCGCCTACCCCTTTTGTGATGTCAATCGAGGCAGACTTTGCCTGCAATGCGTATAGTAAACACACGTGCAAAGTACATGTACGTCCAAGTCGTGAGTTGGTACATTTCAAAAAGTGTTTTTTCTGCATTCAGCAGCAATACACCTGTTCGGCATTGCCGGAAAAAAAACCTTTTTTTTTTTTTTTTTTTTTTTTAACGTACAAACTCACGACTTTGTCCGTACATGTACTTTGCAATTGTGTTTACTCTACGCATTACAGGCAAAGTCTGCCTCGATTTACGTCACGAACAGCGCCCTCTCGGGTCGGGGTCTACTCTTAAATTTGTAAATAACATAAGAACTGATTTTTTAAAACCTTAGTTAACTGTTTATTCACATTCCACTCATCAAAACACATATATTAGTGACAAAAGCTAGATTTTGAAAAATACCACTTCCAGGTGACTTTAAGCAATTTGTTTTGCTTAAGCAGCTCTATGAAATTGACCCCTGTTCATGAGAAACAGTCTAATAAACCACGCAAAAAGATTAAACAATAATGCAAACGGATTACTAAACCATGCCGACAATTTCAAATTACTAAAGCATAAAGGGATTACCAAACCGTGCAAAATGATTGCTGTTTTCTTTTAATAAAAACGATTTTGGGAACTTTTTCAAAATGTCCATAGATTTAGATTAATCTTACAGGGTTTGAAGATAATGATAGTGGAAAGCTTCCCTTAAAATCTTACTTACTGAGGTGCTGTAGTTTTTTAGAAATGAGTAAAACAATGTCATGAAAATACGTTTGTTAATGACTTAAATAATTTTCGTCTCATGAGACGAAATTTATTTTCATGACATTGTTTTACTCATTTCCCCAAAACTACAGCACCTCGGCACGTATAGTATTTTCATGGAAGCTTTCTACTATCATTATCTTCAAACTGTGTAAGTTTAGTATAATTGTGGACATTGTGTTTTTGTCCTACAGAAGTTAGGCCTACATAGATCCTTTAAACTGAATTTATTAACATAGCTTGGAATTTTGAATGATTGTTTTGAATTGAATCAAACATTGCGAATGGTTTGCTAAACCGTTCAAATGGATCACCAAATCATCTCAACACATTATTATTTGTTCATCTGTTTAAATAAAGACGCATAAGAACATGTCTTACCTTCTACAGCAATTGAAGCAACAATTACACACTTTAGAAGTAATACGAAGAACGCCATGGTTGCTGTCAATACGACTGTGCTAACGCCCAGCCATTGGCAACGGTAGTTGAAGATCCCGGTGCTGTTTTTCTAAAGAGCAATCAGTGACTCTAGAAACAAATAGTCACTAATTCAACATGTCTTTTTTAACCTGTTGACTATCCAAAGGTTTCCATTGAAAACATGTTTACTGGTTGCCTACCGGTTTGCTCGTTAGACCCATTGACTGTTATGTTTCGGCAACGAGGCAAGCAAACGACGCGAACCAAACAGTTGCGATAGCATGAGCAACCGTTGCCACAGCAACAGGAAAAAACCCTTGCTGCATGCCCAATTTAATTTTACCGCGAGCCAGGTAACTGAGCAGAAATTAGAAAAAAAATTGTTTTTATCAAAACTCTAAGAAACTCTGTAGGGAACCATGTTACGAATGCTTATGCGCCCTTTTCGCTGGTAACCTTATTCTTTTCAGCTCAGCAGAATTCATTGGTGTCAGTAATTGCATCATGCAGCTCGATTACTTTGGCCCCATCTCCTCCATAGACCTCAATATTGTTATGTCCTTCAATAAAAAGCTTTGATGAAATTTTCTAAAGAGACAGACTGAATGACAGCTCCATAGCGTATGAAAGCATTAAAGGGATGTTGAGGAAGAAAAGGGGTCACGTTCAACTTCTACAAAAACAAGACGTGTAAAAACTTGCTGATTAAATCTGTTGGGTACGAACGTTGAGTAGCCTACCTTCTTATGTTGGGCTACGTGGCGAGTTGGCTATGCAGGCCTACCGAGAAAGTAATTTGTTTAAAAAGGTGCTTAAAAGTTACTTTAAAAATATCTGCCATTGAAAGCAACTTAAGTGTACAAAAACACATTATCCCGGTGCCACGTGGTCAAGTTTACCTTGCGACTAACGGAAAAAAGCCGGACATGCTCTTTTTGTGGTAAAATGTTGCACGTAATTGGGTAAACTGCTCCTCGTGGAAAACTTTTACCCATAATGCAAAGTATACAATGCACACTGCACTGGGTGCGTTCGATTAGCTTCCCCGGGTCGACCCCGGTGTGCTCATCCGGGTGGCGTATTTTATTCCCAAGACGAACGTGGGCAGATACCCACATTCGTCCAGTAAAAGTCGCCTATTTTTCCCCAAAACGAAAGTGTGTAGATAATTTCCCATGTTCTTCAGATAATTTAACCAAGCTAAACATTTTCTGCAACTTTTCAAGTAAATAAAATACCTCCCACGATTGTTTGCTTGGTCCCCCCCCCCCAAAAAAAAGGTGTAAAAAAAAACCTTCTTACAAACAGTAGATATCTGTCTTGATTTGCATCCATGGCTTTCCATAGTTACCCAACCAGGGTTGGCAAAAACTCGGGCTGTGTGGCGTTACAAAAGAAAGGACCATAGGCCCTCATTATGGTGGTAACTTTTCGCTTCTCAAGTGGTTTAGTCAGCTCGAAATGAAATCTGCCAGTACAGCTCGTCTTCATAAAGACATGGTGAATACACTCTAAATAGCAAACTTGAGTGCGACTCCTAGAGGATGGTTAACATGGAAAATGATGGCAGATTTTCACTGCAAGTTTGCAATGACAAGCAATAATAAGGCATTAAAGGGTATATATGTACTTTTTCCATAAAACACAATGTCCACAGATATACATTAAACTTACACAGTTTGAAGATTATGATAGTAGAAAGCTTCCCTAGAAATTTTACTTAAAGAGGTGCTGTAGTTTTTGAGAAATTAGTAAAAGTAATAATTTCCGTCTCAGTTTTAACATGTAAAAATGTATTAACCAGTTATTGCTATGGTTTTGGTATAATTTCATAACTGGTTAAGGGGATTTTACATGCTAAAATAATTTTGGATTCATCAGTTCAAAACTATTTTGTGACAATTGTTTTACTCATTTCTCAAAGACTACACAACCTTAGTTAGTAATATTTGAAGGGAAGCTTTCCACTATCGTTATCATCAAACCCTGTGTGATGTAAATCTGT
The DNA here is from genome assembly GCF_032118995.1 of Asterias amurensis. Lineage (NCBI taxonomy): Eukaryota > Metazoa > Echinodermata > Asteroidea > Forcipulatida > Asteriidae > Asterias > Asterias amurensis. Next base: position 21,872,159 of record NC_092648.1, read on the forward strand.
GGGCATTTTGAAATGAACCCGAATCCTTTAACCTGTTCACTGAAAGTAGAGTTTGAGATACAGACAACTGCAACCCGGGCCCCTCCAATCACAATAATCATATAACGACAAATATCTTAGCCACATACCTGAATTTTCAAGTCGGGATTGTTTATTACGTTGTTTGAGGCTCAAAACTGCATTCGTATGAAGAAAAAACCTACAACTATGCAATGAAATCATACAAAAAACATCCAAACCAAATAGTATTTTTTTCATGAACACTGTTCAATGCAATGTGAGGATAAAAAGCAACATCCTAAAGTCATAGTGTATTCTCGGCCTTATTTTTGAAGTGTGCACGCTTTGGTTCTTTTCTACAAATTTTTAAACCTCAAATGAGATCTTCCTTAAAGACACTAGTAGTAATTGTCAAAGACCAATCTTCTCATTTGGTGTGTCTCAACCAAACCTGTGAAAATTTGAGCTCGATTGGTCATCGGAGTTGCGAAATAACTATGAACGAAAAAAAAATCCTTGTCACACGAAGTTGTGTGCTTTAAATGCTTGATTTCGAGACCTCAAATTCTAAACTTGAGGCCTCGAAATCAACTTCGTTGAAAAATACTTTACTTCTTTCTCGAAAATCACGTCACTTCGGATGGAGCCGTTTCTCAACTTGCTACCAATTGAGGTTTTATGCTGATAATTATTGTAGGTAATTTGCCTTTAACATCACTGTCATTCAAAGTGGAAAACAGCCAATAAGTTAATCAAGGACAGATTGGAACTTTGCACCATTATAGCTTTCAGCATTATTGATGAAATAGATAGTAAATTAATCAAACCATTCCTTCCTGAGAAATCAATTACTTTATTCACTGGCCATGGTATAAATGAGATTGCATGCATTATAGGGCTCCACAAAGTTGCCATAAAAAAATGCGATCGATATCAGCCCTAAATACTTCAAGAAATAATAAACTACACCATTCGGAACCACTCTACCAGATTTTATGTTTTGCTCAGAATTTCTAGATGCTTTCGGACATCAAATACCTTTTTTAAAAGTAACTCCTTTCTGTGTGCAAACCAAAGCGCAGTAATTTCAATCATAAAGTAGTTGAGATCAGGGGTCAGTTTTATCTGTTTCAAACATCAACTCTTGACACCAACTAAAATTTGTACATTTTACTAAATTTCTTCACAGAAAGGCACTGGGCACCTTCGGTAATTGTCAAAGACTACTCTTACTTGGTGTATCCCTGCATGTGTTTAAAATAACAAATCTGTGAAAATTTGGGCTCGACTGATCATCGAAGTTGCAAGACAACAATGAAAGAAAAATACCCTTGTTGCACAAATTTGTGTGCTTTCAGATGCCAAATAAAAGGCTTCAGCCCTGAAGTCTTTTGATATTTGAGTGAGAAACTACCTCTTTCTTAAAAACTAAAATACTTCAGAGGCAGCCATTTATCACAATGTTTTGTACAGTTTTATCAACAGCTCTTCGTTGCTCGTTACCAAGTAAGTTTTTATTTTAACCATTATTTTGACCAACTACACATGACAACTGATAATCTTAAGCCCAATCTAGTTTGTATTGACCACACCATTTATGTAAGGTCCTCCTTAGAGGAATAATTTGTAGGGGCATGGAGGCAAATGTCTCTGTTACCTCCCTGAAGTGCCTCCATTGCCCTGCCTACAGATGAAATTCTAGTGTATTTCTTGGTAGGCAATTGTTGGTGTTGATTGTTTTGTTTACATAGTCACAGATAATCATAAAAGAATTTACTAGACTTGCAGAATTTACTAGACTTACAGATAACTATCAAACAAACAATTAGGTCAATAATGCCACCAGATTCATAAACTTGCCCAGTCTGTCCAAGCCAGTCCACGTTGCACCCTCTTACCCATGACAAACGAAAAAACCAGTGTCGTAATCAATTCTAAAATTTTGAAAGAAAAGTAACCAGATCAAGTCAAAATAAACAGAATGGTGAACAGTCTCAATCAAGCTTCTTAATTTAATTACTCAATTGGAAAATTAAGAAACTCATCAAATCTAATGAAACAGATAATTAACAAAAAACAAATTACAGGAGAAAAAAAGGTGAAAATAAGCACTAAAATTTGTTATGGTTCATTCTTTGTTACAGTGCAAGAACATGCACATCGTACATGATATATTGCAACATCCCTTATTTAATGTACACAGCAAAGTTTTTTGATTCCCAAATGCTCCAATTGCATAATAATCTCAAAAACATGAAGTCACAAGATTTTTGTGACAAAATGTGTTCATGCAAACACTTTTAAAGTGCCTGCTGTAAATGTGTTTATGACTACACAATTGGAGCGTCATGGAACTATTATAAGGCCAACACAAGGCTAACACACACTGGCACTGAGTGCACAAATCATTCCTCACAGTATGACTGCAATTAGTTTCACATTTTTAGTTGTCATGTAATCAACTAAACTGCCTCAAAATGTACTTTTCTTTCCATTCAATTACATCCGAATTCACACCAACTTGTCTTCTTCATGAAGTACCTATCAAACATAAAGTTGACAATAAAACAACGAATGTGTTTTCAAATAATATAAACAATACTTCTTCCGTCATTAATTAAATATTAATTATACACTTCAAAAAAGACTGGTGCACAATACGCTCCAACCTGTCTTTTTAAAACTAAACAATGCCACAACTTGGTACCAGTTAACCAGATACTTCCTAAGGTGATTGTATAAGACATGCTGTTGCAACATCACAGCCTAAGTTTTGCCAACCAAGGTTGGAAAACTGTGGAAAGCAAAAAATGCAAAGCAAAAACAGATAGCTACTGTTAGTAAGAAGGTTACACAAATATTCAAACATAATGTTGAATTTGTTGGAAACAAAGCAACCAATCATGGGAGGTGTTTTATTTATTTCAAGGTTTGCAGCAAATGTTTAATTTGGTTAAAATATCCGTTAACACGATTGAGTGCTTGATTTGTTTATCAACAATGGAAAGGCCTATCAGAGGCAGTTTGATGCAGACTTTCAAGTTGAAAGTCTGCATCAACCTTAACCTCTTAACTCTAACCTCTCAACCCTGACCTCTAATCTTCTTGATTTATTTAAATTTTACAAGGTGTTTGGAGATACCAGCCAGCTACTGCTACCGAGTAACTCCTTCAAACACTTAGACAGGCTTGATACTTCACGGAGGCTGTCTCCTCTCCGTGCCCCCTGGTCATTGCCTTGGTGCCCTTGAAATGCTCAAGTAGGGTGCCCTCTACCAATGAGAAAAAGCATTGGTGCCCTTGCCCTTTCAAAAACAAAGCATTACACTTTACAGGCCTGAGTTCAGAAATATTTCCCTTCAATTATTGAGTCTAATGCATATTTTCTAACATGCAATACAAGGTGCTGGATTAGAGTGTTGATGTTTGTGAACCATAGAGCTATGTTCTTTTATATAGCTCTATGTTGTGTACAGACCTAGGTAAGAGCATAACATGTTGTACGGCTCAGTACGGCAATTATGTAGCAGTGGTTTATTTATCCCTTTATGAGTGTTGTAGAATCTATAAATTGAATGAACAATCAGATATATGCCTACCTTTGCGGGCATAATGCAAATATGCAAGTATGTAAATTTCAACACATATGTAATTTCTCTGAAAATTTCAACATGGGCTGTTTCAACAAATTCATGAACAAGCCTCAAACAAGTGTAAACCCAGGATGCTTAAAAAATGTGTGCTTCTGGTGGAATCTAGATTTAGTGCTCTGGTCAATAGCTCTCTGATCTCCCCACTCCATTGAGGATCCTGCGTCCCACAGATGGTTAATTTCAAATAAAAAATTAAAAAAAGACACAAAAGATGACTTCTAGATTCAGAGTCACAGAGAATGGCTTACTCTGTCATTGTCTGTGTAAGCCCATGGCGGTCCAACAATCTTTGGAACTTGAACCAACTCACCAGTCCTCTTTACCAAACCATAAGAAACAAAAAATCTAAAACACTCAGAGATAATTCTTACTTGCAAGTATTTGTGTGAATATCTTTTATTCTTTGTTTTTAGGAACTTGAGCATGTTTTTATCTCTCTGTGAACTTGGGCCGCGAGATTTGAATGTTTAAATAAGCTCAGAATAATAATAATATTACTCTATTCACACCCATGCAGCTAAGTGCTGGCCATACATGTACAAATGATGTGGTTAGTAATCAGGACCTTGTATATCATGTAAGCTTAATATCATGTAGATTATTGCAAAATATATTGTTTTTTTCACCGACAACTACATGTAAACCTCAAACTGCACTTTGCCATGTAAAGTGGTTCCGTTAAAAAAATGCAAGCAGCAGGACATTTTAGCACATAGCAGCTCTCTATTTGAAATTTAGGGCCCAAGGTTTGTTAATTGTAAACACATGACCAATGACTTGTTACAATATGCCTGAAAGTCTGGGATTCCCTACATTGCACAAGTCAGCATGTGCACACAAAATGTTCATATATCAATTATAAAATTAGTCTCATCTTAAAAATATATTACATGATGCAAGTAATCATTATGTTTAAAACCAAGCACCTTGCAAAAACGAGAGCTTATTCTATCCTGTGTGCAAAGTGATTGACATCAAAAATGTAAGTTATTATCCATATTGTCCATGGATCCCACATTAGTATTTCAATCACACTACACCCAGTAATAACCATGTAGATGTACATGTACGTATGTAGATGTACAACACAGTCATTCATGGCATGAAATTCATCCTTGCTGTATATTTACATAATGACATCTCCATGCAGTTTTATCAGTTATGATAATGATGTCACTCTCTGTATCCATGGCTTCACGGTGAACAAAGCACTTTCTACTGACAAAGCCATACTTTTGTTCTTCGCACTAAAGGCATCAATCCAGTGCAACATGTGATTCAGACAGTTCAATCCTTACGTGACTGACGAAAAATCAATTTCTAGAATAGCAGCTGTGCCATTCACGATCTCTATCTTCACTTCAAACACACTCAAGTCAGTATTTCCTAAACATCGTGGCTGTCAGTGTAGCTTCAATGTGGTGCAGCATGGCAGGGATTCCAAACCCTTTCATCTTTCAAAGGGAGATGTTCATATTTCTCCAAGATGTTCCTCGATTCCTTCGCTCTCCGTGATGAGCGCCCTCTCTAAGATCACTTTCCCCTCTTTATAGCGTTGGCTCTCCTCCGTGGCAAACTCATAGATCCAACCAAGTTTGGAGTCGCAGTTTTTACAGAAAACATCACGAACGATGTGTCTCCCAGTGAGCATGACACGGTCCTGGACCTCACTAAAGGATAGATTGACGACCTTCTTGAACAGGAACGCTCTACCCGTTGAACCAGTAAACCGTGTTGACATCAACTCAATCCTGTTTGTTAGAACGGTGTCACAATTTGCACAAGAGAATAATCTCGTGCCTCCAATATGCTCAAGAAATATCCTCCCCATGTTGTCCGGCTCCTTTGTTATCTCCAAATATTCTGGGGGGGAAAAATTATAATAACAACCATCATTTACACGTATAGGCTAACACTTTATAATTGTTTCTAAAATGCTTATTATTTGAGGTATTTCTAGCTACGTTCAATTGTATAAGGCCCAACAATGGAGGAATAAATCATACAAAACAAGACCAACGCAAAATCCTTCTCTTAGCAATAATTGTAAAAAGCGGGTCACTTGGGGCTGGCCCGGGGTGCTCTGACGTCACCACAAGAAGGGTCACGATATGATACAATATTTTTTTTCTCCAGGTGGAACGTGGGTAAAATATCTGCACACGTTCGTCCTGAAAAAAAATAGCAGACTTTTTCAGGACGTGAGGTAATTATCAGTGCCCACGTTTGTCCTGGAAAAAATAAAATACGCAACTTGGATGAGCACACCGGGGTCGACAAAGGGAAGCTAAACGATTGCAACCATTGTGTCAAGACCAGAACTCAAAACCACTCACACTCTGCTGATTAAAAACACCATAGCTTGAGTCCAGTACGCTTGACCGCTCGGCCACGAATAAAACATTTATCTATCAGGGAAAACAAACCTGACGAAAAAAGCTATTGTAGAGAGGACAAAAGGATTTGATAGTACAAAGCATCGTTCTTTAGGTCAAAATTGCCTGACAGTGTTGGGTGAATTCAATGCTTTATGCGTATGAATGGACTATAAAAGCCAAACATAACAGGATTCTATAGGGCAGGTAGCTGTGATGTGTCTCTACATGATCAAGATAAGCAGTCAACAGAAACATTTTCAACACAAAATGTGTAAAATCCCTTCATAGTGCAGTTGCATACATTATTTCAACAGGCATCGTTTAATCAGTTTTCATCCCATCAAGGCGCTTTTCTTCGTCTAGACATTCCATTCACAAAAGCCATGTTAGATTCATTTAATTATACTACTTCTTGGTGCATAAATTACCTGTATTTTAAGATCAAGCTGTAGCTTCTGCCTTTGAGATGTGTTCAATCTGACTCTCTTGAGCTACAATGTATCAAGGAGGTAGTTATGGACAGCCGGAATGAAATGCTGTATTCTGCAACCCACTGATGTTATATATGCAAAACATTAAACAGCTGATTGCTAGATGTGGAGGCCTATAGAGGCTGTGTGCTGAAGATCTGTGCATATACAGTACCTGCACACAACAGGGTACAGAGAATGAGAGATTACACATTGATCAATATTCATTTCTCCATGCAGGCTGAGTGAATAGAGCTATATAGGCCTAGAGCTTACTAGGGCTGACAGTGACATGCTCAACATTGCTAATGTATAAATGGGTTGATGGACTGGGTGGCAAAATGCAAACACTAGGGAGTGCTGAGGTTGGGATGGGTAGGGTGACACATAGTGAGGTATTATTTTGATTGGAGAGGATTTTGAATAGCTCTAGGTGACATTAAAGGGACACATAGCCTGGATCGGGCGAGTTGGTCTCTGAAAAGCGTTTGAAAACTGTTTGCTGTAAATAAAAGAGGATTTGGAAAGATGTTTTAAAACTAAATATAATGGTCCACACAAAAATGCCTCGAAATTGCACGGTTTTCCTTGTACGTCATGAACTAACAGGGCACGCCATTTCGTGAAGTCAAATTTTTGACCCCACAAAATGGTCGACCATGTTAGTTTGCAAAATAAATGAAAAACCAGGCAATTTTGAGGCATATTTGAATGGGTGGCATGATAGGGCAGGGTTTAATAATTCTAGCATAGAGCTAGCCAGGGCCCAATTTCAAAGCTGTTTTAAAAGCAGGAAATACTGCATATAAAATGTCTGTGCTAAGAAAACACCGAGTTGGGCACCAATTGCAATAAGCCTTTTTGAGGTATTGCGGACACAATGCTACAACACTGTAAAGTTGTGGTAAATTTGTGCGTATTGACCATAGAAATAGAGCGTATGTTATTCAGTGAAGTGCGCATTTTAGGCGACGCTGCGTTTACACGTAAACCTAATGACTACCAACATGGTGAGCGTGGCATCAGTCGCGGCGTGTGACACGCGTGTATCACGTCCACCATACCTCAAAAAGGCTTATTGCAACAATGTAACCATGGAATTTTGGCAGGTAAACAGTTTATGTTAAGCATGATTTTCTGTGCTTAGCAAATTTGTATGCTTACACTTGGTCCCAGGTGTTAAAGCCATTGGACCCTTTCGGTAAACAGTATTGTCCAAGGCCCACACTTCGTGTATCACAACTTCTATATCAAATAACAAACCTGTGAAAATTTGGGCTTAATCGGTCATCGGAGTCGGGAGAAAATAACGGGAAAACCCACCCTTGTATCCGCGCGTTTCGCCGTGTCGTGACATGTGTTTAAAATAAATCCGGAATTCTCGTTAATGAGAATTGATATTGTTTTACTGTTTTCTCAAAAAGTAAAGCATTTCATGGAATCATATTTCAAGAGAAGTATTTCACCACTACCTTCTGTAAACCCTGTAGGTTATTTGTAAATCTGTGAACTTTTTTCTTTTTTTTCTGTACCGAAAGGGTCCAATGGCTTTAAGGGCACTTGATATGCTGGAATAGAGAAAAAGGGGGTCCTTCCTCGCGTGGATTGGGTGAACTATGAGAACCTGTTCGTTGCCTCCAGGGATGATTTGATTATGTTGCAACCCTGCCTCTATTATCTAAACAGATTTATAATGGACCTTCACAAGTTCCCAATGTATGCAAATTGAACATTACATCTGCAAAACTGTTGGGAAAAATTAGGGAACATCATGCTCAGTTGTGTGGGGCTGATGGTGGTGTTGGTGGGCATGACACACACATTTCTGCATCTGCCTCATCACAATCCATGGCATATTTGCCAGCTAATAGTGTCTGTGCTCATTATACAATTGTTGCACCCTGTGACGGGGTCCAGTGGCGTTTTGTACAACGGAGGGGGGAAATGGCACCGAGGCGAAGCCGAGGGTGCCATTTTCCCCCCAGGGTGTACAAAACCCCTGAACCCCAATCACAGCGTGCAACAATTATTTGTTATACCTTGGTAACATAGCATATTTCATGGGAAAGGCTATGTTACATTCACAAGTGACTTCTCGTTATATTTAATTGCTTATCAAATGTCTGTTTTCCAGAAGAGGGTTGTTTTGTCAGGCAAACATTGAGGTCCTAATTGACATATTTTTTTAATGGAAATTTAAGTTTAAAAACATCAACTCCCAAAAACAGCACATCACTGGTTTTTAGTTTTTTTGGTCAGCCCCCTCAATTACATGAGCAAAAGCATATTGCTGTGGGGCTCTATCCAATGTTGGAACATGAAATACATATGAGCGCCAGTTCAGCAGAATGTCTTGATCTCGACTGCAATAATCATTTTCTGCACTGATCTATTGTTTAATAATATTAATAACAGCAGGCATTTAGGCAAAACTAAATAATCACTGCGCAGTTGTTTTGTGTTTTTGTTTTTTGCACTGCTGATTAAAAACATTTACATGACGTTCAGAGGAGAAAAGATTCTTTCCAAAGAAGTCCACATACTTGGCAACTAATAACTTCTAAAGTTGTGTGTCCTTGGATAATTCTACCTCCATGATTTGGGTGAGGGGTCCATAGTTTTATGGGTTTGCAATAGAGGGCACGTTATTGATTCATAACACAATCAACTGACCCTGAACTGGTCAAACAGGTGACAATGTTTTTCTTAAAGCCGCTTCACTGGACCATGGAGGAAGGAAGAGAAGGAGCTCGAACGAAGGGACTTCAAAAGTCAAACCCGTGTTACCGTGGTCGTTTAACAACACCTCGTAATCATCCACATACCTTATACAAACAATGGGCGACCTGGCATCTATTTGAGTTGGTGCGAGCGCACTTGGTTCTTCACTCAACTATGGTGTCGTGTGTCATATGGATATAATACATAAATTTTTTTTTTGAGACCTGATAAAAATTGTGTACACTTTCGCCCCCAAATCGAAAAACACAATTGAATACCAACCACCCTCGTGTGCTAGTACCCAAATTTTGAGCTAGCTAGCGAAAGTCACAAAAAATGTAAAACTATGCCATGATGTTTTCGTGAAACACCACAAACGGTAAATGAAAACGTGTATAATCACAATTCTTGTCTCCAATGATTCAACTTAACACGAAGGCAACGGTGCAGTCTGGCGGTACCACACCTTCTGTACGAAGAGATCTAATCCTGCTCGTTAATCGGCTGTCCAGCTGGAGGTCTCCTATCTTTTTCCACTGGTCAGACAGGGGCATTGTCAGGCTGTTCTTTGGTACTCTGCGGTTTTGCAGGTCGTTCGAGCTCCTTCTCTTCCTTCCTCCATGACTGGATTATTCTTGTTTTTTTTAGTTGACTTGGTGAGTTATGACATTGTTAAAGGAATCCATAAGGTTTATCGCGATTCAGAACCACAATGCATTATGGGTAGGCGGAGGGAGCATTCGACGCTGCAGTGTAGTTGTGCACGACGTGCGCACACATGTTCAACATCGGTAAACTTTTGGGTAAACTGATGATAACATTAACCATTTTTGTGTCAAAAAGATTCAATTTTCGTTTCAATTCAATTCCCTTTTATAACATTATTAACAACAAAACACAACATGAAATAATAGTTCAAGACTGTATTATTAATTTAAAGTAATTAAAATATAGCCTTGCTCTTGTTGGTACGTATTTCTCTAAGCTATGGCCATCCCCATTGCACTAACAACACACACAGCAGCAGTACCATACACACATTCATTGAATAAACACAACAACATTAGTCATAGTCACCCATCCCATACTACAGTTAACAGTCAGTCAGCATGCATAAACACAGTACAGGAAGGAATGGAATGCTGCCATCAAAATCGAGCATCTCTAGGAGATCTTTACGTACATTTGGGTGGAAATTAGTCCACAATTACCTTGTTTTACAAACCAACTCGTCGCAATAACCTACCTTGATATTCCTTCAGCGAGGTACACTGCAAATCGTTCGGGAACAATACGAAATTTCATGCACAAAATGCCCAGTTCAAGACCTTTAATTATTAAAGAGAACTGCACTTCCGCGGACAAAACATAATGACGTCATGGGGTCAACAGCTGATTAGTACGTAAGGGACACGGGCATGCAGCACGCATGCCCGTGTCAGAGCTATGGTTTTGCATAGTATTTGTTACTTTGGCCCAATCGGAAGTTAATATTTTTTTATTACTGATAACAATAAATTTACATACAAAATAATCATTGCATTTTAATCCATTTTGAATACAACAAAAAATGTACTTATTATTTATTAGTACAGTCTTTTCCTAACCTCTTACAAAAACGAAAGTAAAACGGATTTCTTTTTGTAAAGTATGATTTGTAAAGTAAGCAGCTAGGATGACAGAGTTTATAATCATTCATCATAAATTAAAGTAGTTACTTTCAAAACAGGTCATTTCTGGAAAAAAAAATTCCCCCAAATTTGCTTGAGAAGATTTGTGACACTGTTGTGCTTAAAAATACAGACTTTTTTTACTAGAAAGATTTCCAAAAACTGTACAACGAAAGCCTTAATAAATCCTTAAGAAAGCCTTAATGTTTTTATATCACAACATTTCCAAAAAGTAAAATGTTGTCACTTTGTTGCTCTCTCTTGGTGAAAACAAAACATATTTTTAATCAGGACACTCTGGTCTGGGTCGAGTACTACAGAAGTAAACCGATTAAGTTTTTGTAGGGATATGTTTTGGAATAATCAGAGTTTAACAGTTATCGAGTTTGCAGCATTCATATCGATCAAATACTGGTATTAGGCAATCTGGGGGGGGGAGGGGGTACAGCGAGTTTGCACACCATTGGAAACAAGGTTGAGAGGAGGTCGTAATTGAATGATAAAAAAATACATATTCATTAACTATACTGTCCAAATCAAGACAAACAAAAAAACTCCACAGGACAGTAAAACTTAAATGAAATATTGTAAGACACAAAGAAACAGGAACAACCAATCCTTTGAGAGCACTATTTACAACTGATTTTATTGCAAAAAAACACAAACGATTACATGTACAATTACTATAAACGTGTACAAATGTATTAATTTGCGCTGTGGCTGCAATACAGGCCGGTAACCAGGGCTACCCCCCCACTTTCATAAGGACTCTATGAATCAGAAAATGAGTGCACTACAAAACTAAATCGAATCCCCAGCAGTGACACTTGTGTCTTTAAGCAAGACACTTAACAATGCTTCGTCCTTCGGATGGGACAAGAGGCCATGTGTTATGTAACACATGTAAAAGAACCCAGTGCACTTTTTGAAAAAAAATGGGTTCGCCCCGGTATTCCTGGTCCGTTCAGCAGCAAATTGCGCCACAGCACCTTTACATGGTGCTATCAGAATTAGGTTTCATAATTCAAATGAAGTCCCAGGAGCATCACTGGGTGACGCACATGTGCGCTATATAAAAAGCCACAGTTATTATCATCATTATTATTATTATTTATTTTATTTATATTATTCGACAGTTTACAGCACCAAACTGTAGTCCAACACACATTCTGTCATGTAAAAAGATGTCTTAGGATCATGGTATAAACATGAGTATACACGAATGCAGCATCACCACCGACATTCAAGTTGTCTTGAAGACAAGCAGGGTACAAAACATCGAGAACAAACCGGCTGTTTTATAAAGCCAACACTTCCTCAAAAGAGATTTATTACATCCTGCAAGTTTACTAATATTTATAGTTTATTCTTAGTGAACACATTGTTATCGTAAGAATATGTTGGTTTCATCATTGTCAACCAGTCTCCGTACATGCTTCTGCTTGATGTTAGCATCAACTCTAGGAAGATTCTCACGAACTCTTACAGCTCTCTGAAAAACAAATATAGTTAATTGATAAGATTAAAATTTGTAAAATTCTTAAATTTGGTTTAAACTAGACCAAATTTCATTAAGCTGATAGGCAGATAATACCGCTTGACAAATTTGTTTGCTAACAAAAATTGATTGGGGCACCAATCACAAAAATTTAAATGTAAAGTAATTTTGCCTGGTAAATGGTAACCTCTATTTCTATTTCTGCTTAGCAAGTGTTTTGTGCTTACAGGCTTTATAAAACTGGGCCCTGGTCACTTGTTACCGAGCACACTTGATGGTCTAGTGGTAAGACATTTGCTATAGAATGGTGGGGTTTTAGGTTCAAATCCCACCTTAGATGTATGTCTGTGGTGTTTGGGTTTTGTATTTGCAGGACTCGGGAAAGCACTGGGTATACGGTGCTTAGCACACACCAGTGCAATAAACACTAAATAGTATTCTTGAACTTTTTACACATTTTGAAACATTTGCATTGTGATTAAGGTAAACCTTTTAACAATCTACCCAACCACCTTTTTTGAATTCTTGGATTAGTTTACTGTAATTCTTTCAAGAAAACAGAAACAATTTGTAGTGTTTTAATGTCTCTGTATTTGATTATCAAATTAGATACAAAAGCTTTTCCTGAAGTGTTTCTAATGGGCCAATTTGATCATGCAGAAAAAGGTAGTTTCTAATAAAATTATAGTATCAACTGGATTTTACAGTACAATCCGCGGAAAAGTAAAAATAATCCAAGTTGTGGAAAATAAAAAATTCACCAAATTCAACATTTCTTTGACAATGACTTCTAAAGGTATATTTTACCTCAATGGCTTTCACCAAGTCCACATCCCACTTCTGCACAACGAAATTAGTCACATGTCCAATGCCACTGCTGTTCACTCGCCCTACCCTGCCCACTCTGTGGATGTAGTCTGACATGAAAGTCGGAAAGTCAAAGTTGATGACATGCCTTACCTGTTACAGATCGGTTATAGAATAAAAACATTTATGTTTTTTTTTTACAGTGAATTGGTAACCAGGTGGTGTTCGTAATCAAAAACTGGCCAGAGCGGGATTTGAAACAAAATTTGCGAGCAGGCGCCCTATCAACTGAGCTATCTAGCCCTATGTTGGTGGTCTCCCTATTGGGTCTGTATCTTTATTTGGGGATGCCAGTCAAGCCATACAATGATTAACTGTCATATAGGAAGGGATCACACCCAAGTTTATGATACAATCTCAGAAGCGGCAGCCAGGGGATCACCTTCAAAGGGGATGCAACTTTTTGTTTCAGATGTCATTCAAGTACGAAAGACAAGGCAAATTTACATGGCACATTTTAAATGATTTGGGGTTTAACAAAGAAAAATATACTAGAGCAAGATTTGAACCAACGACCTTCGGATTGACGTGCCTAATTAAAATTTGTATACTTCTATCTCAGAAATTAAATGAAGGGATTGACTTTTACCTGGATCATGTCCATGCCTCTTGAACCGATGTCCGTGCAAACCAAGACATTACTAACTCCTGTTTGGAAAGAACTTACTATCCCAACCCGTTCCTGAGGACAACAAAAATACAGTTCAATAATAATTCAACAAAATACAGTATTTCTACATAAAGCCAACCCTTACACAATACTTAAACACCATTAATTAATTGATAACAGGGGGAAGGAGACAAAAACTGCTACCGATGACTTACTGAAGAACAAACTGCATAGAAGGAGCAATTTAACACAAGAGCCATATTCAAAATTACTTACAAGGTACTTAATGCTTATGCACACACTAGTGGAGCTTCTTGTTCGTGTCTGTCGCTTTGAATGGTTTTGATTAAGCCTGGATGACTAGTGAAATTTACTACTCGATTAGTCATGCTTCAAATAGTTGGGACTTTGACACTAGTTGCAATAATTCCCAAGATGCATTGTGGTGCAATATAGTAAAGTTCATGCTAAAAGGATTGAAGGATTGTGTCACTGATGTCTGATTGTGTTTCGTAAGTAAATTATATTGTTGTGAATATTCATGAGTGAAAAATTTGGTTCACCGAGCAGGAAGTTGTGACTATTTTTGTAGTAGTCATATAACTGAGTAGTTGAAAAACGGTAGTCGCAACTCTAGACTAAGCAATCACTAGTCGCGACTTCGACACTAGTCGCACTGTTCGCCCATGCTTAATTTTGCTGAACTTCTGAGGAGGGGTTTCACAGAGTGGAATTCCAGGTGGCTAAAAGGGTTTTTATACCTTTTGTAGATCACGTTCTGGGCCAGAACATAAACCTTTGTAGATCACGTTCTGGGCCAGAACATAAACCTTTGTAGATCACGTTCTGGGCCAGAACATAAACCTTTGTAGATCACGTTCTGGGCCAGAACATAAACCTTTGTAGATCAGGTTCTGGGCCAGAACATAAACCTTTGTAGATCACGTTCTGGTCCAGAACATAAACCTTTGTAGATCACGTTCTGGGCCAGAACATAAACCTTTGTAGATCACGTTCTGGGCCAGAACATAAACCTTTGTAGATCACGTTCTGGGCCAGAACATAAACCTTTGTAGATCACGTTCTGGGCCAGAACATAAACCTTTGTAGATCACGTTCTGGGCCAGAACATAAACCTTTGTAGATCACGTTCTGGGCCAGAACATAAACCTTTGTAGATCACGTTCTGGGCCAGAACATAAACCTTTGTAGATCACGTTCTGGGCCAGAACATAAACCTTTTGTAGATCACGTTCTGGGCCAGAACATAAACCTTTGTAGATCACGTTCTGGGCCAGAACATAAACCTTTGTAGATCACGTTCTGGGCCAGAACATAAACCTTTGTAGATCACGTTCTGGGCCAGAACATAAACCTTTGTAGATCACGTTCTGGGCCAGAACATAAACCTTTGTAGATCACGTTCTGGGCCAGAACATAAACCTTTGTAGATCACGTTCTGGGCCAGAACATAAACCTTTGTAGATCACGTTCTGGGCCAGAACATAAACCTTTGTAGATCACGTTCTGGGCCAGAACATAAACCTTTGTAGATCACGTTCTGGGCCAGAACATAAACCTTTGTAGATCACGTTCTGGGCCAGAACATAAACCTTTGTAGATCACGTTCTGGGCCAGAACATAAACCTTTGTAGATCACGTTCTGGGCCAGAACATAAACCTTTGTAGATCACGTTCTGGGCCAGAACATAAACCTTTGTAGATCACGTTCTGGGCCAGAACATAAACCTTTGTAGATCACGTTCTGGGCCAGAACATAAACCTTTGTAGATCACGTTCTGGGCCAGAACATAAACCTTTGTAGATCACGTTCTGGGCCAGAACATAAACCTTTGTAGATCACGTTCTGGGCCAGAACATAAACCTTTGTAGATCACGTTCTGGGCCAGAACATAAACCTTTGTAGATCACGTTCTGGGCCAGAACATAAACCTTTGTAGATCACGTTCTGGGCCAGAACATAAACCTTTGTAGATCACGTTCTGGGCCAGAACATAAACCTTTGTAGATCACGTTCTGGGCCAGAACATAAACCTTTGTAGATCACGTTCTGGGCCAGAACATAAACCTTTGTAGATCACGTTCTGGGCCAGAACATAAACCTCCGCTCACTGTGAAGAAAGATGTCTCTTTTGTCATTTACCTGTAGAAGTTTAACCTTCATTAGTCGTAAAGCTTTTGAGAACAAATCAGGGAGCAATGTTTTCAGGAGAGTCAAAATCTGTTGTAAATGCTAAAATAATTATCATGGTTGTTTTACTAATTTCTAAAAAACTAGACCATCTCAGAAAGTAATATTTAAAGGGAAGCTTTCTACCATCATTATCTTTAAAGGCACTGGACACGTTTGGTCATTGTCAAAGACCAGTCTTCTCGCCTTGTGTATCTCAACATATGCACAAAATAACAAACCAGTGAAAACTTTAACTCAATATTGGTTGTCAAAGTTGAAAGACAATAATGGAAGAAAAAACACCCTTGCCACACAAAGCTGTATGTTTTCAGATGCTTGATTTCGAAACCTTAAAATCTAATGCTGAGGTCTCGAAATCAAATTCAAAAACTTAAGTGGAAAATTACTTCTTGTTTAAAAACTACATTAATTCAGAGGAAGCGGTTTCTCACAATGTTTTATACCACCAGCAGCTCTCCTTTGCTCATTACCAAGTTCTTTTATTGCTAACAATTAACTTGAGTATTTACCAATAGTGTCCAGTGCCTATCTTTAAACCTTGTTAAGTCTAATGTAAATCCATGGACGTTTGTGTTTTGTGTCGTCCAAAAGGACCCCAACCCTCTAATTCATGACAACATACCTCTGGATCCATATCACCATTCAACCTCAGTACTTTGATGTTACTCTCCTCAAGAAACCAGGCCAGCCAATTACATGTAGTGATCTCATTACAGAAGATCATGACAGGCACTCTCTGCTTGCAATCCCGAGTCACAATTCCTAAAATTGTTGCTGAAAGGAAAAAAAAACCATTCAGTATTTGTATACTTCACTTGAATGTCCTTTGGACCATCTCACAGATGTTTGGGATCAGTATGTTTTAACAACAAGGTACTTTTCTTTGTGTATACTTTTACATTAAAGAGTTTCCCCAAATGTTCTATGTTAACCCAATCAGTTAACCAACCTGCTTTGTCTTGAGAGTGTAACCGAATGAATTTTTGGTTGACATGCGGCATGATGCGATGAAGGTGAGGAGTTGCTATGATCTCCAGAGCTGTCTCCTGGAAAAAAAACATGAAATAATATTTTATAGGATTTGAAACTTTACATTGGGGAAGTATAACTAAGAAAAGTGATTGGTTCTGAAAAGAACCGGTGGGTTCTGAAAAGAACCAGAGGTTAATGACTCTGCATTCAGCATTTAAGAGAAACCTCTCGTTCTTTTCAGAAACAATCACCACTCAAAAGAGACATTCACATGGTGTCACCGCAAACCTCTTTATAGTTAAAGGCACGGGACACTATAGGTAATCTTTGAAACTAATGTTGCACAAAATTAAAAATTTAAGTGGTATGATATAAAATAGTGTTGTAATATCAGCCTTACCGGCAGAATCTCTTTCAGTGTGTTGGCAGCTTGTTTCGGCATTGTAGCACCAGTCAGGATCATTTGAGTCTCACGCAGTGGTTTCTGTTTAGAATGAGGCAAGGTGCTCACCTACCACATGAAACAAAGAATGAACAAATATTATAGTCATTGAAATCTTCAAAACCATCTCTGACCAATATGGGTAGTCACAGAGAGTTAAACTCTTTCAAGCTATGCCACTTGAAGGCACTGGACGCTTTTGGTAATTACTCAAAAAAATTGTTAGCATGAAAACTTACTTGGTAATGAGCAATGGAGAGCTGTTGAAAACATTGTGAGAAATAGCTCTCCCTAAAGTGTCGTAGTTTTTGAGATTACTTCTTTCTCAAATATTAAAGGACTTCAGGCCTGAAGCCTTTTATGACTTCAGGCCGAAAACCTGTTTTTATTTGAATAATGGTTGAAACATGCCAGGGGCAGTACTTTAATTGGGTTTTCGGTCCCTACCTGACTGTGTGAGTTTTCCATGGAATATTTCTCTAGGGTTTTCCTCCCACATCTAAAACTGAAACTTTCTTCCCTGTACTTGGCTTCACACCAGAGTTAATGAAATGAACGGAAACTGGGCGATCTTACTCACATGCATCCTCCCAAGGATATTGAGAGTACTCCTTGAGAAACTATCGTCCAACATCGTATCAGCTTCATCGATGACGATGTGAGTCACACCCTCAAGAGATACAAACTCTGCAGATATAAGAAAAAGATACATCAGGCATTGCTTGAAGGCACTGGACACTATTGGTAATTACTAATAATCGTTAGCATAAAAACTTACTTGGTAATGAGCAAAGGAGAGCTGCTGATAGTATAAAACCTTGTGAGAAACGACTCCCTCTGAAGTAATATAGTTTTTGAGAAAAAGGTAATTTCTTATTCGAGCCCTTTTTTAGGCATTTGAGAGCACACGAATTAGTTGAGCAACAAGACTGCTTTTTCTTTGAATATTTTTTTGCAACTTCAATGACCAATTGAGTCCCAACTTTCACAGATTTATTATCCGATGCATATGTTTGGATACACCGAGTGAGAATACTGGTCCTTGACAATTATCCAAGTTGTCCAGTGTTGCCACATACTTTCAAGAACTCGAGTTGGTACAGCATGCGCTTTACATTAGTGCCCTGGTCATTGGGCCAATAACATTTAAATTTTCTCAGCTCCCTGGAGAGTATGCAGCCATGAGCTCCCTAATGGCACTAGTGGCTTTTTCATACACAAAACCAACCCCTTCCCGTGCAGGTACCCACCCCTGGGTAAAGAGAAGCAATTATAGTAAAGCATCTTGCTTAAGGACACAAGTGTCATGACCGGGATTCGAACCCACACTTTGGTGACTTTGCACCAGAACTTGAATTTGATGCTCTTAACCACTCGGCCATGACATCCTACAAGAAGATGAACGGAGCCATAATGCCTCTTGCGAGGCAGGTTAGACCTACCCCGTCTGAGACAATTCAAGATGGGTCCAGGTGTACTGATGAGAATATCCACCGGTGAAAGGAAGGTATTCTTGAGTGTCTTGGTTACCTTCTGGCCATCTAGATGTCTTACATTTAGACTTGTATTTGCCAACAACGTCTTGGCAACAACCTGTGATGGATAACAAGAAGGACTGCGTTGTTAGTTTTTTTTCCATATACATATCTTAACTTTTGCCAACAACATCTTGGCAAAAACCTGTGATGGATGACAAGATGAACTTTGTTTTTTTTCTTTCTTTTCTTTCATGCACATACCTTAACTTTTTTTGTCGCTGCTCCCTTAAAGGATTTGGGTACTTTTTCAAAATGTCCACAGATTTACATTAAACTTACAGGGGTTGAAGATAATGATAGTGGAAAGCTTCCCTTCCAATATTACGATCTGAGGTTGTGTAGTTTTTGAGAAATGAGTAAAACAAGTAACAAATAATTTTTATCTCAGGAAGACGAAAATTATTTTAGCATGTAAAATCCCATTAACCAGTTATGATACTATACCAAAACCATAGCATAACTGGTTAATACATTTTTACATGCTAAAACTGAGATGAAAGTTATTTGTTTTACTCAATTCTCAAAAACTACAGCACCTCAGTAGGTAAAATTTCAAGGGAAGTTTTCTACTATCATAATCTTCAAACTGTGTAAGTTTAATGTAAATCTGTGGACATTGTGTTTTGTGTGAAGAAAAAGTACATAGACCCTTTGATGAAATCTCAAACAACCTCCCGTTTCAACCACTGTTCATGTCTTTTGAATTCATTGTAAAAAGAATACAGATATCAAATATTATAAACCACAAGGGAAACTGACTGGGTTAATTTCAAATGATTTGAGGTTGAACAAAGAAAAATCTACTAGAGTTGGACTCGAACCAAAGACCTCTGGATTAACATGCTGGCACTCTACCAACTGAGCTTTCTTTAGGGAGACCGCCAACATACGGCTAGAAAGCTGTTGAAAGAGTGCAGGCACATTCATCCAGAGGTCATTGGTTCGAGTCCCACTCTAGTCAAATTTTCTTTTATCAACCCTAAGTCAAGAAGAAAACAGAAAGTCAATAAATTTTTCAAATGGTTTAAAGTTATTCTCAGCTGGTTCACAGAATCATATACATGTACGAACCTTGGTTTGTTCGGCAAGTTCCCACGCTGGCACTAATACCAAACATCTCGGTCGCCCGGCTTTTGCAACTGTACCATTTTTTGTTGTGTCCAACAGCAACAGATGTATGATGGGTAATAAGTATGTCATGGTTTTGCCGCTACCTGTTTCAGCCGCACATAAAACATTTCTCCCTTGTAGAATGGACGGAATGGCAGCAGCCTGTAAAGTCAAGGGAATGGAACATTGCATCACAGAAAAAAAACACCGCATTTTAATATGAGCAAATAGCATTAGCTGTTGCAAACTGGTTACCGGTATCTACCAAAAGGACCCATGGTATTACCATTTCCAAAAAGCATTAAAATGGCCTGACGTTTTGACCCTAACAGAGTCTACCTCAAAGGCTAAAATATGATGAAAGCTGAGTGTACATGTAACTTTGTGTTTGATCTCTGGTCATTTGCAGTACTATTTTTTCCCAGAAGCACAGAATCACACAAAACCAAGGATTGCTGAGGAGAAATAGACAAAGGGAAACAGCTTCTTACTTGAATTCTTGTCGGTGATGAAACCTCCATCGACTGAAGCGTTTCTAATAGGGTCTTATTCAGCGTCAGACTCTCAAAATCAACTGGTTTACTGGAGCCATCCTCACTGTCCTGCACTGATGGATTCTGTATCAACAATCAAGATGTTAACAATTTTACCAGCCATTTAAATGGACGAAAAAGGGAAAAAGTTACGCTTACACCTTTGGTAATTGTCAAAGACCAGTATTTGTTTCTTAGCGTATCCCAACATTATATGCATAAAATAACAATTCTGTAAAAATGTTTGACTCAATTGGTCATCAAATTTGTAAGAGAATAATAACACACACGCTTGTTGGTATTAAAGTCACCTGGAAGTGGTATTTTTTCAAAATAAAGCTTTTGTCACTAATATATGTGTTTTGATGAGTTGAATGTGAATAAACAGTTAACTAAGGTTTTAAAAAATCAGTTCTTATGTTATTTACAAATTTAAGAGTAAACCCCGACCCGAGAGGGCGCTGTTCGAGGCAGACTTTGCCTGTAATGCGTAGAGTAAACACAATTGCAAAGTACATTCGGACCAAGTCGTGAGTTTGTACGTTAAAAAAAAAAAAAAAAATGTTTTTTTTCCGACAATGCCGACCAGGTGTATTGCTGCTGAATGCAGAAAAACACTTTTTGAAATGTACCAACTCACGACTTGGACGTACATGTACTTTGCACGTGTGTTTACTATACGCATTGCAGGCATAGTCTGCCTTGAATGACGTCACAAAAGGGGTAGGCGGAGTCAGCCCCCAAACAACTTTATATAGTTTTTAAACATATAAATCGTGACAAACAATTACTAAAAAAAATGTTTTATTGTTCGTAAGCAAATCTGTGTTCTTGAATAAAAATAAATAAAATAAAGAGCAGTTCATGTACTTAGATATACAGCGTCCCACCAAAAGTTAACTTACCCCTCTGTAGGCAAGGATAGTAAAATGATCCCCACACGACCCTTTGTGTTTCCAACCATCGCTAGCGAGCTTTGGAGGTTTAAATTTATCATAAGTCTGATTCTGATAGTAGTTAAACTCCTTCCTCTTGGCGGAGATTAATTCTTTCCCTGGACGAGCATTGAAGACTCGTCCTCGCCACTTGATGGCACCCCTGGATTTCTTGATGGTCTCTAGTTTGGTGATGATTCCCTTGGGGACCTGGATTATGTTTGGTCTTTGAGTTACGGAACTCTGGATGTCAACAAAGGAAGACAACAGTTGTTTTACTTGTTTGTTACACAGGTACTTCAAGTTATTTCTTTTCAATAGGGATTGGGGAGAACCTGACAATGTCAGCATAACCTCATTTTATAGTTTTGAATTTGATGATCAACCATTAGTCTCAACTGTCCAGGGTGCTTTAATATAAGACAGGGTGCTTTATGAGTTAGTTGCGGTAACGTAATCCTCCTGCCGACGGCGAAGCAGGAGGGTTACATTATCGCAACTATTTAGGAATATGATTTATGAGACCTATAAATCGGATCCTTTTATATTAGCACCATGTGTTACAGGGCAGGTAGCCCTGGTAGGACGTCAGTCAGTGCACAGGGCAGGGTGCTGTACTTACTTCTCTAAACATCAGTGCGACTTGCACATCACATTTGTATTTCTTTTTGTATGCAATTTACCGGGGGAGGGGGAGGAGTCCAACCTGGCTGGGTAAGAGGAGGTTTATAAACTTTATATTAGTTACTTTTTTAGTGTTATTAATTATGAATTTATAAATAAAATTATAAAATATGAACATTTCACTTCTTGTTTCAGTCTTTTAACCCTAGTTTCACAATCAACACCATTCGCACACTTTATTAAGGATGCGAAGTAAAACACACAAACATCACTGTCACAGTTGAGTGATACTGATATATATAAGAACATCATAACAAAGACAAAAGGATAAGAAGGACAAGTTCGTTGTTGTTGCCAATGTATGTTGAAGCACAGAACCCACACTTTGTGATAAATTGTGATTACACCCAATCTGTTAAAAAAAATATGATTTGGAAAATGTCATTCACACACCTTACCCAATTGCCTTATTAATTTTTACTTGTATGAAGTCCGCGGCCGTCGGGAGGAGGGTTACGTTATCGCAACTAAATGTATCGTATGAGGTCCTGTTTTCGAGGTGTCCCTAATATCGTGGCAAATCTTTTACCTCTCTGTCATGTCTGTGCGTGATGTAAACAGTCCCAAGATAAAAATTGTGTGGTTTTATTCACCAAGTAAAGAGTCTCCTCTTCTTTGACCAAAGAAACTTAGAAACACGTAAGGCTCCACTGGTCATTTGCACTTGTAAATGCAAAAAGTTTGGTATTTTAGGCATTTCTACAAGGTACACAAATATGTCATAATGTTGAGGCCATATAAAAATATTTGCCCACCGAAAAAGTTTCATCAAACGCTATTTCAATTCACAATTCATGATGATCAAAATCATGTGACTGAATGTTTTGCTGAGCATTATCGAAAAAAAAATACCGAGGCTTAAAGAAGCCTGTGCCTTATATCATTTTCTAATATTTTTGGAGATTTTTATTTTGTAACCCTCGTATCAATACTATTATTTATATTAAAATTTAAACATCAGCTTGTTGATTCAATTATCACTGTTTATTTATACGCTTTATTATAAATATTAAGAAAAAAAATAGAAAAAAAATAAATAGAAATCAGATTTTGAAGCCAGTAATTATTCACACTTTTTATATTTTTTTTATTTTTTAAAATTTTTTGCAAGTTACCATGGTAATTTTAAAAATTTAATAAAAAAATATTTTGAATAAAATGAAGGCAACTGCTGGCTATACAGTCATACACAGAGTCTCAAAGAACACTTGTAGTCACTGCAGATGGTTCTTCCATGTATGGCTTCACCGGGAAACCATACTTTCTCGTTTGCCGTGAAAACAGGAAAAACTCAAAACAGATGGGGCCAGTTGAAGTCATCCAAGATCGGTGTGTGGTGTGAACATTTCAATGTCCATCAAGTTTTAATACATGTTTGCACACTTCGTATTAACAAATGAAGACAATTAGGGCATCGGTTGATATGGCATCATTATTTTTTTCCAATTCAAAGAAAAAGGCATAATAGCGTGATAACTGGTTAGTAGAGGATATGTTGGAAATAGATTTTTGAATGGTTTCAATCAAAGTGTACTCACCAAGTGCACCTGAGCTGAAAAAACTCTTATCGCATCCCGGATAAGGAGTATGTTGGATTTTTGCAGCATTTTTACGAGTCAATCACCGATATTCCAATAACGTGTTCTGATTGTTACAACATGTTTCTGTTCATGGAGGCCGCCATGTTTAAAGGAGATTTTGCCTAACCGACCATTACATATAGAGGGCGCCGTCTCGCCCAAGCATTAATGATTTTTACACAGTGGCTAGGCTTGCGATTATTATTCCCTGAGGTTAAACAAAACTTAAGTTTGCAGGAGTCGATCTGTTTTGTAACAATGACGAGCCAAGAATTGTAGTTAATTTTGTCAAATTCTGTTCAAAATTTGGTAGATTAGCCGTATAGAAAAATTGTTGCTATTCAGTTGGCTAATTATATAATCACCCCCAAGAAACTTGGTGGCACGCCAAAATAATTGCTATTATGTTAAATTTGCATTGGGGATAAAGAATATCAAATAATTGCTCTTTCCAAATCGACTTGCTACCAGTTTTATTTTAAAGTATCTGTTTAATCCCGAAGCCAATACCGACAGGACAAAGCCTTAAGCCAAATTATATCATGTCTCCTCAAAAGTTGAAGCACAGAACCCACACTTTGTGATAAATTGTGATTACACCCAATCTGTTAAAAAAATATGATTTGGAAAATGTCATTCACACACCTTACCCAATTGCCTTATTAATTGTTACTTGTATGAAGTCCAGTGTTTATTTTGTGACATAAATTGAGAAACGTGGCCATAATTGAGGAATTCGATTCAATGCATTAGGTTAAATCAGATGGGAAAACATTGCACACCATGAAATACAAATAATGCCAACTATTAACTATAAAACAATTACTGAGTAAATCGTGACGTATTAAAGGCACTCGACACTATAGGGCAATTTTGTTAACTACTCAAAATAATTGTTATCATAACCGTACTTGGTAACGAGCAACGGCGCAATGGCGAGCTGTAATTGATAGCATTAACGGCCCCTTCTGATGTAACGTAGTTTTTGAGAAAGCGGTAATCTCTTAATTAATATAAGTGTTTGAATTAAAACAAAAGACTTCAAGCCTGAAGCCTTTTTAGGCATCTGAAAGCACATGTTTTTTCTTTCAATATAATTCTCTTGCAACTTCGATGACCAGTTGAGTCAAAATTTTGTTAGGTTATGCATAATTATGTTTCGATACAGCAAGTGAGAATAGTTAACTGTTTCTTGTAAGTCACAGAACCTCCGAGGTGCATCCTCATTCGTTAGGACTCCTTCCCATTCTCTTTGCTTAACGGTAATATAGGTTTTTCCTGATTGAATACTGGTATATTGCCCAAGTGTCCAAGTAACCAGGACAACATCTGGTAATTATTACTTTTTTGAAATTGTATAGTCATCGGTTTGACATTATCAATCGAGTCTTTTATACCTGGCCACTCGACACTATCACTGACAAAACACTCTTTGACTAAAATGCCATACAACTGATTATTTACCTACCCTCCAAACAACAAAGATCAACCATGTCGTGACCAATCAAAGGAATGAGATAAAAATCTGACTACAATCACTTTAATAAGTTATGTATTTCAAAGCTCTTATCTTGTCCGGTTGATATCATTTTAAAGTCGCATGATATTACGGTACACTTCATTGATAGCTTTGGTTAAAGGACGAACAGTGGTCGAAATAACTATTTACACCCCTTTTGCTACTAGCCGCATCTACACAATGATGAAGGCATTGTGCTATGTGTTGTTGATGCTCACGTGGATCTTTTCTGGCCTGGCTCAAGATGGTGAGAAGTATAGCTTGTTCGAAGCAATTTTGTTTGACATTTCAGTTATTGAAGGACGAGAGTGATATTAATATGTTTGCTAAAAATTATCAGCGTTGAACTTTGTAACTCAGTTGGAACATTCATTTGCGTGACTATTAGTGGTTCTCGTGACTTTAGTGACGATGGGTTTACATTCACACTCGTCTCTGGAACCCATTACCACCATCCATTAGGTCATGCATCAGCATATCAACATTTAAAGGCAGTGGACACTATTGGTAATTGTCAAAGACTAGTCTTCACAGTTGATGTATCTCAACATGTGCATAAAATAACTAACCTGTGAAAATTTGAGCTCAATCGGTCATCAAAGTTGTGAGATAATAATGAAAGAAGAAAACACCCTTGTCACACAAAGTTGTGTGCGTTTAGATGGTTGATTTCGAGACCTCAAGTTCTAAATCTGAGGTCTCGAAATCAAATTCGTGGAAAATTACTTCTTTCTCGAAAACTATGGCACTTCAGAGGGAGCCGTTTCTCACAATGTTTTATACCATCAACCTCTCCCCATTACTCGCCACCAAGAAAGGTTTTATGCTAATAAATATTTTGAGTAATAACCAATAGTGTCCACTGCCTTTAAGCAGCAGCTAAAAACTCATCTGATGGGGTTGCTTTTAATTGTATAGTTCCTTCGGTTTTGTTGTATTGAGTATTAAATGACTTTTTTTACAAACCATCCAGCCATACGTCGCTATTCCCACTACAACATGAGTCCCTCCCAC
The DNA here is from genome assembly GCF_032118995.1 of Asterias amurensis. Taxonomy (NCBI): domain Eukaryota; kingdom Metazoa; phylum Echinodermata; class Asteroidea; order Forcipulatida; family Asteriidae; genus Asterias; species Asterias amurensis. The sequence goes on from NC_092648.1 coordinate 21,898,568, forward strand.
CTTTCATTTACAACATGGAACAACAATTTCATTAGCAATTATACTATATATTTTCGAAAAGTAGGTCTCTAAAACTATAGGCCTAAAGGCAGTGGACACAATTGGTAACTACTCAAAATAATTTTTAGCATAAAACCTTACTTGGTATATAACGAGTAATGAGGAGAGGTTGATAGATTAAAACATTAGGAGAAACGGCTTCCTCTGAAGTGACGTAGTTTTTGAGAAAGAAGTAATTTTCCACGAATTTGACTTCGAGACCTCAGAATTAGATTTTGAGGTCTCGAAATCAAGCACCTGAAAGCACACACCTTCGTGTGACAAGGGTGTTTTTTCTTTCATAGTTATCTCGCAACTTCGACGACCAATTGAGCTCAAATTTTCACAGGTTTGTTATATGCACAGGTCCTGATGTTGCGTTACACCAAGTGAGAAGAATGGTCTTTGACAATTACCAATACTTTCCAGTGTCTTAAGCACCTGCACTTTAAACTTCCGGGTCAGACCGTGAGGTCAGAATAAAGCCAGGGACGGACCTGAATCAGTGTCAAAATGACAACAAAATAGTTCAAGCTGACGCAGTATCCGATTTAAAAAATGGCTTTGGTTTTTGGATCAATCCAACTGTTTCAACCATTCCAGCTAGAAATGCTCATAACATATAAAAACTAAGTGAAAATATCAGTTCAAAAGGTGGTCACGTTTTAAAAATAAATTCGCAGAAAATCTGGTGCAGTATATGTCAAGCTAGGAAGAATAATCCGTAATTGGAATACACAATCTGAGAAACGTATCTAACAGCTAGAAAAGTTCCTCAGATAATTTTGGGGATAAATAAAATAATAGATAAATTTGTCCATAATCACATTGACTTATTAGTGAAACGATTCTGAAAATGCTCTATAGGCCAGGGGTGGATTTCACAAAGAATTAGGACTAGTCTTATCACGAGTTAGGACTAGTTACTCGTCCTAACTTATGACTATCCATGCAATTTGTATATCTCCTAGGACTATTCCCAAGTTAGGACTAGTCCTAACGTTTTGTGAAACCGAACCCAGGTCTACTACCGACAGCTGCTTTACTGCCAACCAAGTCCGATTTAATTGTCATTACAAATTAAAGAGTGGATACCAAACGTGTACCTTCGCTTTAACTACTTTTATCCCCCAAAAAATAAAAAACATGTATGTTTGTCTTTATCAGATTTTGAGGAGTGCCCTGAAACTGAAAGACCATCTGTATGGATTGGTAAGTTTTGTTTTGACATATTTTAGGTGTGGTATTAAAGAGCGACGTTTAATTTGAGAAAAGTATGTGGTACATATAAAAAAAAACATAGGTCTATATTATCGCTGGCTTTGAGGGGTATACATTTTGACAATGAATGAAGGTAAAAAAAGCGTGTGACATTTTAAATTTAACCCCCAACAAATTGTTAAATTTTCAGACAATGCTCCTGATTGTCAAGCCAACTCAACCTACTGCGATCATTTTGGTTTGGATTACATGTGCACAAACAACATAACAGACGACACCAACGCGTGCTTTGGAGGAACCAAAGTGATGTGCCTTTACCCACCCACCACGCCCCTAGCAGCACCCCTGCCGGCCACCACCCTAAAAGTGATCGCCTACAACGTTTGGGAGCTGAAATATCTAGTCTCGCAGATCGGGCAGAGAGAGCGAACCTGCCGCATCCCTCATGAACTCTTCAAACAACAACCTGATGTGGACGTGATCGTCTTCGAAGAGATGTTTATGGGTGGCTGTATCGTGAACGTCAACAACTCCCTGACTGCTCGTGATATCCTCACAGACTACGGGTTTGTCCACTACACACGGACCGTTGGGGACACCGAGGCGCTCCTACCCTCGTCACGAGCAGCTGTACTCGCAAAGCGTAACACCACGGCGGATAACGGCGGTGTTTTCATCACCTCACGATGGCCCATCATCAAGGAAGAGCAAATGGTATATGAAAACTTTGACAAGACCACTTCTGATGCCCTGGCTGCCAAAGGCGTGATGTATGCCCGCATTCAAAAAACTGTCGATGGATCAAGCAAAACTTTTAACATCTTTGGCACCCACATGCAGGCAACCGAGAAACCGGACTCCCCAGGAGTTCGAGTTCTTCAAGCTCAAGAGATGCATAACTTCATGGAGCAAATGATGATCCCTGCTGATGAACCGGTGCTCTATGCAGGCGATCTGAACGGGGACTTGATTGGTAAACCAGAAAACGCCTTAGCAATTATCGCTGCTCTGAACTCGTCTATGCTAGAACGTATAGGACCGATTACAGTCACCTACGATAAAGAAGACAATGACAACCTCGACCCCATCATAGACAGCCAAAGCCAGTTCTTGGACTATGTCCTTACCAGCAATGCACACGAGCAGCCCTCTAAGGCAACTCTCGAGATCATTCGCCCCAAGAGTGACGAAGCCTTCACGGTGTGCAGAAAATGGCGCTTCTTAAAATTCTTCCAGTATCCTCATTCGAAAGACTGTGGAGTGACCAAAAGGGTGACGGACCTGTCTGACCATTACCCAGTAGTGGCCATCCTGGATTATTCGAAGGATGACGTCACGTTCAGCATGTCTACATCTTCAGGAAATGACGTCACGGGTGGCACAAATGAAGTCCCGTCGTCTGCAACCATAACTATTTTTGCCGCACTTTTGATGATTGCACTGCATGTGTTTAATTAATTACCATTTTTACATTGATTACATAGTAGAGTATGTATTGTTTGCAGATTCTTAACATTTAACTTGACCCAGGTATACAACGTACATCGAGTATTTTCGAGTACATCATGTATAATATTAGTTTTCTAGGGGAAGGCTGTTATTTCCAACGTTTCGACTAGTGTGCTTTAGATGATACAGTTCTGCCTAATATGCTTAGGGAGATTAGATGGGGCCAATGGAAAACTTTTGAACGCTAGGTGGCGGCAAATTTAGAATTTGAGGCCTCAAATGTAGAATTTGAGGTCTCGAAATCAACCATCTAAACGCACACAACTTCGTGTGACAAGGGTGTTTTCTTGTTTCATTATCTCGCATTATTTTGATGACCGATTGAGCTCAAATTTTCACAGGTTAGTTATTTTATACATATGTTGAGATACACCAACTGTGAAGGCTAGTCTTTGACAATTACCAATAGTGTCCACTGCCTTTAAGCAGCCCCCCGTGGCTTAACTGTTTTGCAGTGTTTTGTCGTTCAGATTCGAAGCTTGACATACTTCATAAAAGTGGTCCATAAGGTTCAATCCATTCCAATAATTTGTTGTATCATCATTTATCATGCAAATCACCTTATATCGTCTAATGTGATGACGAAACTCCGTGCAATCTTCTACTACATCTTTGTCATGCGTCTGGAGCTGGTTATACATTGTCATAAATATTCTAATCACAAAAATTAAGTATCCTTGTACACTAGTTTATGGGTTATTCAAACGTATTTTGTTTTGTTTTTTACTTCAAGACCTGGTCACTATTGTTAATTGTCAAAGACCAGTTCTCACTTGCTGTATCTCAACATATGCATAACATAACAAACCTGTGAAAATTTGAGCTCAATCGGTCGGTGAAGTTGCGAGATAATAATGAAAGAAAACACACCTTTGTCACACGAAAATGTGTGCTTTCAGATGCTTGATTTCGAGACCTCAAACTCTAAATCTGAGGTCTCAAAAACAAATTCGTGGAAAAATACTTCTTTCTCGAAAACTACTCCACTTCAATGTTTTATACTATCAACCTCTCCCCATTACTTGTTACCAAATGAGGTTTTATGATAATAACTATTTTGAGTAGTTACCCAATAGTGTCACTGTCCACTGCCTTTTACAAGGCAGAACAAGAAACGGTCAAATTACTTTAAAACATAGTTATTTCGGTAGGTTTATTAAAATCTTATAATTATCATATTCAATTCCTAACTCTGGAAAGTTGCATTAGACCCAATTAAAAACAAACAAATAATCACTTGTCCAAGTTTGTCTCAATAAAACTGTTGAACACATTAAAAGAAACCAAATATTGCAAACCATTAGGGAAACAGATTTGGTTAATTGTAAATGGTTTGGGGTTGAACAGAGAAAAGTTATTAGAGTGGGATTCGAACCACAACCTCCGGATTAACGTGCCGACGCTCCACCAACTGAGCTATCAAGCCCTATCTTGGCGGTCTCCCTATTCTGTCATTATCTCTGTTCAAGGATGCCAATGAAAAGCAACATAGCCGTTGACTACTGTGTAGCCATAGATCACACTCAATTTACGATACAACCTGGGAATATTGGTTTGGTTAATTGGGGGGGGGGGGGGCCCAAGGCAACTGGGCAAACCTCATCAAGAATCTTGTCAGCAACTCTGAACAAAACTCACTTTATCTCATTCCCACATGCTGGTTTATGGAATTGACTAATCTTTTGAGTCATGCACTATCATGTGTAATTATTGAGTAATCGCACAAATAACTATACAAAACCTGAAAAGGTCATTAACAGTTCCATTTTTAAGAGGGCAAGGCCATTATCATTTGGCAAATGGTACTTCAAAGTCTATGGAAACTTTGGCAGGGGGCACCAAGGCCGAGACCAGGAGCAACAGAGGCCTCCGTGGCCTTTATGTCTTTTCAAGCCTGTTGATGAGCCAGCTAGATGCAAGAAGGCACTTAAGCAGATCTTACCCTCGAAGGCTATGAGTCTACTTGGTTATTGTTCGCAGGTAACTATGGTGTAATAGATCATCACGACGATCCAGTTTCAGATCCTGTGTCGGTGTCAGTCAAAATGCCCCATTGCCTGTAGTCATTGGGTCTGGCATCTTTTATCTGTCCCATCTCAGCTGTCCGATAGAAGACTGTGAGAAGATCAGACAGTTACAATAAGCTTAGTCAATCACTAAGAAAGTCATTAGCTAACAGGCCTGTATGATTCGTTTTTGAAAGGGCAAGGGCACCAAAACATTTTCTCCTTGGTAAAGGGCAACCTATGAGGAAATCGTAAATTTCTACTGGAGCATTTCAAGGCAATGAAAATTCAAATTAGTTGAATTAAATTTATTTATTTTATCACAGTTTACAAGTAAAAGCAAAATTGTTTTCCCTGTGTGTACTAAAAACATTCAAATTCAATACTGATTACATAACAAGAGGGCATGAAGGCAATCACCTTTGTTACCTCCATGAAGTATCAGGCCTAAAGCTGACCTTGTGGCTGAAAACTCATTTTTGTGTTTTTCTTTTCCCTCCATAACATGGACAGCACTGAAAATGTTATCATACAGCACTGCAATGCAAACCTAAAATATCACAACGATTTAACATATTACTCACGTTCCAGCACGTATGGATGGGTTTCATGCATGTGTCTTCTGTATTCTGCAGAAAATTATAAAAAGACATAATTCATGTTAAACATAGTCTTTTGAAATGAACAAACTGTATTACCCAAAAAATACTAAGAGCACAGAGTCCCACTGTGATAGTACCATGCAGGTTTGGATATGCTGGCTTTGAGTGATAGTGTTCAGGCACACTTGTTTATCCAGGTTGTCTTAGTATGAAATCCTAATATTTACCTTGGTTGATATTCATTTTGTGCCACACATAGTAAGCACCTCCAAAGCAGACTACTTCAGCAGCAATTAAATACTTTGACAAGCGCCACACCACTGCACTTCCAAACATTGTTATCACAAAATAGATGGGCAACCAACTTCTCAAATCTGCAGATCTTGAAACAAAATAAATACACTTTCATGTAAGTGCAGCAAGTTGAAGTATAAAAACAGTTATCACATTAATTTACTATATAGTAGTAACTGCTACTCTGCTAGTGACCTTAGCATAATTTGAGGCAAACAAACAAAGTAAGTCATTGTCAGTCTTTTTCTCAAAGTCAATTGAGGTGAATGAGCAAGTGTCAGTCACTCACTGAATGTCAGCCTACCACCCAATTATTTGTGTGTCGCCGTGGTCCAATGGATGGTTAGACTGGGGGATGGACGGCTCTGTATAAAACAAACGAAACTAGTCTGTGATCTTATCTAACAACAGTGATGTCGTCCAGCAAATTTGTGTAGCAAAACAATTGCGGATTAGAGTGAACTTATTTTTGTACACTGCAATGGTGACAGTGATGAGACCGATGTTACACTGTAAGTGTAATGGTGACAGTGATGAGACCGATGTTAAAAGCGGAGCCATTAACAGCCACCAGGGCTAGGCTAGGTCCACAGTAGACACAGTAACTGGGGCGCTGTACTCCTTTTTTCGAATTTTGACATTATCGGCTAGTATGACAGAAAATGTCAAAATTTCGAAAAAAGGAATACAGCGCCCCAGTTACTGGGTCTACTACATAGTACGTAGTACTCCCAACGCACCCTTCCCCAGGCTACATGCCCTATCGTATCTTCTATCTACTCTACTCTAGCCTACTTAAAAAAAAAATTCTACGACTACGAGAACAGGCCAAACTAGGTTCTAGAGTTAAAACCAGACATTGAAAAGATGAATGGAGGAAGCAAATAAGACAATAGTTTATAAAGACTTACTCTATTACGAACTAACTTATTTTTACTAAAGTAAATAGCCGATTAGTCCGGCCAGAATGAGTAACCTTCTTGATGAAAATTTCATGTTTTGACTGCTCATCGTATAATAGTCAGGTCACCACAAACGTAAAGCAGGCAAACGTGCACAAATGAGCTTGGAGACCAGGTAACCGGCTAAATTAGAGCGACCTCTCTAGGTCATCTAGAGCCATTCCTTGCCTGGGCCGGTGTCGCATGCAAAAGTCCTGTATGCATACATGTACTATCCGGAGGACATTATTGCATATGCAATAATGTCCGCCGTACGGTTTTGCATATGCAATCGTGTCCGCCCGGACGCTGCTGTCCCGGACACTTTTGCATATGCAGTTGTGTCCGCCCCCGTGCAAAACCGTCCTTGCAGTAAATAAAACGCCCTTGATCAACGGAACGCGTTCGCCATTTTTTTACAAGCTAAGTGCATGTCATGAATGACATGGGAAATGTTCGGCCGTTGGGTATTCGCTGCAATAATAAAATACGTGAATATTCATGCTGCATATTAAAGGTTCACTGCATGCACGCTCGCTTACGGTTTTTGCATAGCCCGGACACGATTGCATAATGCAAAAGTGTCCGGAGCGGATAGTACTATTGCACATGCGGACACAAATGCATCTGACACCGGCCCCTGTCTTCAGATGTTCAAGCTATTACTAGCGCCATCGACAGAAGTTTTAAGGAAATAAGAAATAAATTTAGAAAACATTGAGAAAAAAAAACACCGAGTAAAGTAGTTTCTGTTCGGGTGGCCGACTAGAGTCAAACTTAACCACAGTCGATCTAAATGTCAGCCGAGTGCTTTGGTGGTTTGACTTTTGCTTGCTGTTCAACTTGAAGACGTCTTATTGTCAGCTCTGCCACAATACACACGCCAAACCCCTCTAATTTTTGAAGTATTTTTGATGTTTATAATACCATGATCAAGAGGCAAACCACAGCCAACGCCCTTCGCGAGATGGAGCTTGAGAAGGGAACTATAATTGTGTTATAAAAAATATAATAATATTATGCGGAAATTTGTTTCAACCTAAATACCAACCAAAAGGTGGAATAAAAAATGATCGCAAATTGCCTGACATTTAGGCCCTATAAAGAAGAGTCTTTTTCGAAGGCTCTGCAGCCTATAGGGTCAAAACGGCAGGCCACCAACTCAGAATTCAAATCACTTCTTACACTACACACACGTCGCCGCTCGCCATGAAGTGCGGAGTGGAGCGGGGGTGGGGCACTTCACCGGGGTCTCTGACCTGACCACAGTTTGCTGACCACTTCTTAACCCCCCCCTAGATTTTATCATCGAGCTGGGCCCAATTTCCTTGATGCCGTAAGCAGAAAAAAAGTTAGACCCCCTCGTTTGTTGGCTCCATTGTTGTGCAACTGTAGCTTCTTTTCAGTCAAGTAAGCAACATGGCCGATTGAAAGAGATTAAATTCCCGAAGGACACACGATTTTAAAAATAAAACGTAATGGGGTAAACAAATTTTTTTTGAAGATGTGTTGACAATTCCTCTATAGATGTTATTTTGGAATCTAATACTTATAGTGGGCATAATGATTTAAATGATAATGTTGGCTCGGCGCCTTAAAGAAGACCTCGGGTTCCGGTTTAGGGTTAGAACCAGACATAAATCCTTGTTCCCATTGGACTTTTTCGTTGTTTTTTTAATAGCAAATAGAAACGTTCAGAGGACACTGTTGTAAACGAAAAGACGGTATAATGCCACTACGTGATATGCATTCGACCATAAATTTAAATCGCCCATGCACAATACGGATCCTTCGGGAATCTGTGATGCACCATCGGCTAATCTCAATCCTGTGTAAAAGACATTGTAACACGCATCACTAATAACAAAGTTTGCAAGACATTTTGGTCACTGCTTTTGCACCGTCACACACCAAACAAGTTTGAGTAAAATAACAAGTAGGCTACACGAAGTTAACAAGTTTTTACGACATTTAGTCCGTAATTATTTCGATCCTATAGACCCACAAGTATGTTTCGATTTCTGGCAATCACCGTGGCGGTGTGCTCCTTGTTTGTTCAAGATGCACAAGCCACCGCAGTAGCCAGCAACACTCGTCGTGAGATCGAGGTGGAGTTGGAGGAAGAACTTCTAAGGGTGAGTTGGAGAGTGAACATGATACAAAACTTTGTTGAACGAGTATATCCTGCTACTTTTTAAATATCAAGCTTAGAATTTCAGAAATTTTCCTGAGTTGGAATGAACATTTAGAGAAAGGGTTTAAAGGCTGGGATTATACTCAAGCTTTTTAACGAGTATCATGCTATAATTTACTTTAAAAAACAGCTCGAAAGTTTGGTGTGTGTAGGCTACAACAAGACAAACATAGACTTCCAGGGACAAGTCTTTCAAGTTTTAAGTAAAAAATAACTTGCATTCTTTCTCATTTTTTATTATGTTTTTTTAATTTTTTTTTTTACTTTCCAGTCTTTGTTGATGGAGCGCAGTCAGTCCGGTAAGATAATGATACTTAACACAGCGAGTTCTTTTTAAAATAAAAATAGTTATTGCCGTACAAAAAAAAAGGGTTGATTTACATGGTGCCTCATAGGTTGTGATTTGAGGGATTGCTGGTGAGGTTTCGATAAGGACCAGAGGGAATAGCGACGAGGACTGAGTGCAGGACTATGGCCGTGCTGTATAGCCCTCTCCCACCTTATCAGGGCCCAATTTCATGGCTCTGCTTACCCGTACGCGCAGAATCGGCACTTACGGAAGCAGGAAATTCTGTGCTTACGCGAGCATATTCCACTGGTAAGCGGCGAATTTTGGCTTCTGCGCGTGCGTACTCAACGTTACCAGGCATTACTAGTGGTGTTCTACGCTAACAAGGTTGTCGCAGAAATTCGGCGCTTGTACTTTAGCCTTGTCCAAGGCTTTTTACGCAAGCACCGGTGTCAGATTCAATTGTGTCCGCATGCAATACTGTCTGCTCCGGACACTTTTGCATATGCAATAGAGTCCGGGTATATGCAAAAACCGTCCGGTGGACATGTATTGCGCGCGTATGCGAGCGTGCATGCACTGAACCTACGTACAGTATATGCAGTATGAATATTCACGTATTTTATGATTGAAGCGAATACCCAACGGCCGAACATTTCCCATGCCATTCATGACATGCACTTAGCTTTAGCTTGTAAAACAAATGGCGAGCGTGTTCCGTCGACCAAGGGTGTTTAATTTACTGCAAGGACGGTTTTGCACGGGGGCGGACACAACTGCATATGCAAATGTGTCCGGGCGGACACAATTGCATTATGTAGCAGCGTCCGGGCGGACACGATTGCATATGCAAAACCGTCCGGCGGCAATATTGCATATGCAATAATGTCTTCCGGATAGTATTGCACACAGGACATTATTGCATGCGACACCGGCCCGCTCTGAATTCACGAACTGCATATAGATACTATTACGGTGCATAACAGTGCTTGATACCGTGGGGTCGAAGCATTGTTTTTCGAGGTTTTTGAACCTCGTACAAACGAAGCCGCAACGTCACTACGAGGTTGAAACCTCGAAAAACCATGCTTCGACCCCACGGTATCACTATGTACCGTGCAGTAGCCTACTATAGTAGGTATGCAGTTCGTGAATTCAAAGCGGGCCGTTTCTTGCATAAAGATCCTTGAACAAGGCCACTTGCAAGTATAGCGGGGAATCATGATCTAAAGCGCGAAATTCGGCGTAAGACCAGCATGCACCCCATTCAACAATTAGCGCTTATGCAATGGGTAGCCTTTGCGAAATTGTCCATGTAGCCAGCCCCCCCCCCCCACCCCCATCCCAAGAAAGACCAACAGTTAACTCTGCAAGTATTATTTTGCAAAATGTTTTTTTTCGGGATAGGTTGTCTCGCCGTATCTGAAGTGAGTTGCTCACTAACTGCATGCTACTTTCAGATGGCTGCTCCATTCGGTAAGTCTGGACTGAACGTTTTCATCCGGTAATTTTGTTTAATCACCCTTCCAGTTATTTATTGACTTCTTTATAATTAATGGCAAATATGTTTTATTTTGTCGTCGCTATGTGTTTTCTTTTTTGTATTTGTTTTATATTTTGATTATTTGAGACCCAAAATTGGCATATTTTTAACTTCGGTATACACTGCTTTTTTCTAACGTGATAAGATTATTTGACCTTTGATACATTTCAATGGGGTGAAAGCTTTCAGATTTGTATAAACTACAACTTTGAATGAATACAAAAAAATATATAAACATGAGGCATTGACGCACGTAAAAGAACCCAGCATACATATCGAAAAGAGAAGGGGTTCGCCCGGTGTTCCTGGTTTGATTGGCAGCATATTGTGCCACAGCACCATGTAAACCATTACATGGTGCTATAGAAAAAGGAGTACATGTAGTTCTCATAATTCAAACGAAATCCCACAACACTGGTCCCTTGCAGCTAGGAAAATACTGTAAAAGCATATTGAGCGTCACTGCTGAGTGACTGATATAACGCGCCGGCCACCAAGGCTTTTCTTGTCCGAGCGTCTCTGAGTTTACAACAAAAGTAAAACAATTAAGTTATAATAATAATAATATCGAAGTCTTATATAGCGCACTTATACCAAAAAAGGTACTCAAGGGGCTGAGTATAACAATAGGTAATTGCAGTGATTAATTTTGAGTTACCCATGTACATTCCACACACTGATGGGGTTCGAACCCGCGACCCTTGCAATTATAGAGCAGTGTCTGACCAACATTTACCATGCTTTCATTTATTTATCTTAAAGATGACATCTTTGCCGAAGTATCCCTCCGTAGGGATGGAAGCATATTTTTTGCAGTGGACACGGATGCTGGTGGTAGAGTTGTTCAAGAAAAGGTTCCGGGTAGGTCAACCTTTTGGTGTCGATTTCCTTTATTACCTAACAAATTAAATATGGGGAAAGTATTTCCTTTTCCCGGTTTGTGTTTTTAACACCATTGTATAAATGCGAACAATATTAAGTGTATAAGTATTTTGCATGAACGCTTCCTCGCGGGAAAATTTTCCCTTGACAAGTTGTCGCTGTAGATGCTGTAGTTTTTGCAGAAGGGGTAAAACACTATAGTTTTTGTCTCGCTATACCAAAACCCAATGGGTTTATAAACAATATTAAGGTTCATTTTGACTACCGTGATTGAGTTTCTTTTAATTTATGGCCAATGCTGGGCATAAAAAGGTGCGGATAACATGGTCCGTAACCGTTGTCAGTATTGTTCTTTCGCTATATGTTACCGTTGTCAATGCCGTTCTTTTGCTTAAAAAACTATTAGTATTCAGTTAAGGAAAGAATTTTTTTTTAACTCAAATGAAGCAACTGACGACATTTTTATTTCTTTCTTTCAGAGTATGATGTTAAGGCAACACATGAGTCTAAAAGTTTCGTCATCAATGGTCAGGACTACAAGCTGAAAGTCGGGGTAATCACTCCTGGCCGCGGTGACACCAACATGGAAGTAGCCAACGTTGGCATTTGCAATTAAGCACAATCGCTGGAAGCAATGAAAAAAAGAGGCAAATATTACTATTGGTAATTACTCAAAATACGTTTTAGCATAAAAACTGACTTGGTATAACGGTTAATATTAACTTCGGAGAGCTGTTGATAGTATAAAACATCTGAGACACGGCTCCCTCTGAAGTAACGTAGTTTTTCAGAAAGAGGAAATTTCTCACTCAAAAAATTATATTTAAAGACTTCAGGCCTGAAGCCTCTCATTGGGCATCTGATTTGTGAGAGCACACCATTTTATCCGGCAACAATGGTGCTTTTTATTCATTGTTCATTTGAAACTTCAATGGCCAGTTTTAATTAAAAAAAAATGGATAAACTCAGTGAGGATACTGGTCTTTGAAAAAATACCAAAGGTGTCCATTGCTTTAAAATGAGCCCCACTATTACATTAAATTTTGACAAGTTAATTTCAAAAAGTGGACGCATTCTCAAAATGCTTTATACTATCAAACGCTGCTGTATGCTTCAAATGTTTTTTTTCCATTCATTTTAAAACACTTTAAAACACAATTTCTAAACTTGACAAGGTCTTTCACATTCATTTTGCAGTGACGTTGATCCATGTATAGCCTGGGGGTGATAATATACAAATATTGACTGCTTCGAGTGCTATGGTTAAAACTGACGGCCGTCGTGTAGCAAAACTAAGACATGTCATGTGACGCGCTCTAAACCAACGAGCAGGCAGAATCTTTGCAAGGGGTGTTATAATGAAAACTATTTGAAATTTATATTATCTTGGACATGTACTATTTTATTCCAAATAGTTCTAATTGTTTACCATAATCGTTTTGGGGAAAAATGGTTTATTAACTTTTTTAAATTATGATTGGTTGGCAATAAAAGCAAAATTTAGAAAAGGTGTCGGTACTTTATTTCTTTAATGATAGTCCTCGATTTACTTTCTTCACAAACATCATAAACATTATAATTGATGGAGTGAGTGGTGTTTTGTGTACACTGCTCTCTTCACCATTTTCCTTTTCCTGGACACTATTAGTTGTTGATTAAAACGACTGGTTTACTTCTCATCAACCGGTTAATTTTATACATCACCACCACATAAAGCATTTTAACGAATCTTTCACCTCCCAAAAGGCTTTAAAAAAAATATATGACAATTTTTTTATTTCTGATTTTGCTCATTTCATCGGTCATGAGTTAATCGGGTCATCAAAAACGTAAAACAGCGATCCTGCACAATGAGCTTGTATTTCAACAAGTAGCCTGAACATCTGACGTCACACTTCGAGGCTCGTTAATTACGCCATCAGACATCTGCCGTTTAGCCCAAGTTCATAATCACCTTTGACCTCCCAATCATTTCACATGACCTTCATGTAAATTCGCAGTTTAATTCGACTTTAGACCTACACAAGTGTGTACATGTCAATACCTGCCTTTATCTGTCTATATAGTCCATATAATACAAGAGGTAACATTAGCATGACCCATTTCGGTCATCTGGAGCCATGATTCTATTAGGAAATTTCTAAGGAAACGATAAATTTAAAGACAGTGGACACTTTTGGTAATTGTCAAAGACTAGCCTTCACAGTTGGTGTACCTCAACATTATGCATAAAATAATAAACCTGTGAAAATTTGAGCTGAATCGGTCATCGAACTTGCGAGATAACAGTGAAGGACAAAACCCACCATCGTCACTAGCCTTGCTCAAGGCAGTTGAATTATTCACTCCGAAAAAAGACCGCCGCTGTATAAAACCCCACCCGTATTCACTGTGCGTAACATCGCACGACACGATGCCCAGGCCGCCAGGCCGACAGCTTTGTAGGGTCTGTGTTGAAGCCACTGACCTCATTACTATAATAAGCGAAGAGTTCCCACGGTCAGCTCATTACCATAATGCCCGCGAAAGACGAGACATGTCTACATCACACACCACCACCACGGACACTCAGCGAGCATGATAGGCGTGCGTGATTGAACGTCAAAATGAATAATTCATTTGCCTCACATCCTGTGTTGTCTGATAGGTCTGACGAACGATATACATATTCATGAGCTGCATACTAGCATATCCGAGAGCCCCAATTTTTTCCACTAGTGGAAATTTTTCAATACAACACATTAAACCCATAAGTTACAGACCCGACAAGGCTGACGGCCTGACGGCCTCCGCATGCGGTTAGTGGTACGAGTGCGATGACTTGTGTAAACAGTATTCGTACGATCTGACAGTGTGTATACGGGTGTGGGTCATGCGTATGATCGCACGCACCATGAACAGGGTATACGGGTGGGTTCACAGCGGCGTCTTTTCGGAGCGAATAATGCGACTGCCTTGAGCAAGGCTACATCGTCACACGAAGTTGTGTGCGTTTAGATGGTTGATTTCGAGACCTAAAGTTCTAAATCTGAGGTCTCGAAATCTTTCTCGAAAAATATGGCACTTCAGATGGAGCCGTTTCTCACAATGTTTTATACTATCAACCCCATTGCTCGTTACCAAGTAAGGTTTTATGCTAATAATTGTTTTGAGTAATTACCAATATTCCACTGCCTTTAAGGAAATATCAAGGATAAATTCAAAATACTTCGACACCAACTTTTGGGGACTCATGAACCAGCCTGTTAACAATGTCAACTGTCAGGTCGGTGAACAAATTTATCAACTGCCAAGCAAAGTGGGGTGTCACAATCTCATAAAGCCTGTAAGCAACAAAAAAATGCTAAGCACCGTAAAGTATTGCTTTGAACAGAAACAGGGCACCATCCAACATAAATTACAGAAGTTAACTGTTGTGACTGGTGCCCCACTGATTTTTTGCTTAGCAAATAAATTCGTCGTGCAGTATTTTCTACTTAACAGCTTTATGAAATAATTGGGTCCAGGTCCTTGAGGGGGGGGGGGGGGGGGGGAGATAAGGATATAGGCTTCTGCACACTATTCGTTTATTGTATGTATATCATCCAGGTAATTACATCCAACGACTAACAAATACATCCCCCTTTCTGTTGGTTCGATTGTTCGCATCTGTATAGCTTCGACACAAGCAGTACAGCGTTCTAGGTGCATCAAGCTAGATGTCGTATTGAAAAAGACTAAAGTCCGGAAAGATACACACTAACCATGCATGAAATCCTTATTCAAAACTTCACCACATGACATATTGATCAGTCTGGGGTTATTCCTTTATTTCCACATTCACAAACATTATGTATGTTCTATGGTGGCCTCATATTCGCTATAATTCATGGCGAACTCAAAAAGGTTTACACCGTATTGTATTGTATTGTATTTTACTGTATTGTATTTTATTCCGAAACTGGAACGAACCACATGACCCTGAAATAAAACGAGCGACTGAATAGAAAACTGCATGGCGTGTTTTGAATGAATCAGCGGCTGCTCACAATGCTGTTTGAAAAGGTGCGGCACGAAAACTAACGTTTGTCAGAAGTTGCCAATGTGACGTGTCATTGCTGCTGCTTCAAACCACGCAACACTGTGTTAGGCCTACACGAAATACTTTTGTTGTAGTTCTTGACGATTATACCCACTAATATGTTTCGATTTCTGGCAATCACCGTGGCGGTGTGCTCCTTGTTTGTTCAAGATGCACAAGCCACCGCAGTAGCCAGCAACACTCGTCGTAAGATCGAGGTGGAGTTGGAGGAAGAACTTCTAAGGGTGAGTTGGAGAGTGAACATGATACCCACGCTTTGGACTAGTATAATCAAATATCATTGGAGTCGTATAAATAGCGCACGTATCCACCAACAAGGTGCTCAAGGCTTTTGAACCATGCAAAGCAAACACCTTTTTTAAACATGACATCAATTTAGACTGTATTTGCTAAAAATATATTGCACCACAGAACATTGTAAACCATTACAATTACATGTTCCATAAGGCAATCACCTTGCAGTTAAAAATACATGGCACTTTGTATCCTTTATCGGCAAAAAGCGCGTTGGTACGGGTAACTTTTTAGAAGCTTTGTTTGCAAGATAGCGAATGATCGGCCTCTATCATTATTATTTAATCATCAAAAACTTCTGTAACATAAAAAAAGGATTCAATGTTGCAATAGTGGGTTTTATGTGTGATGAGCTCTTTCCCTACCCCCGTACTTCTCGGTCCTCCTTAAACCTGCTCACTACCCCGACTCATTTTCTTGATTAACTTGTTCAGGAACTTGTGTCGCACTCCCGAAATGACCTGCCTTCTTTATTTATTTTATACAGGCTTTGGAGACAGAGCGCACGGTCCCTCCTGGTAAGCTGTAGTTAACAGAGTAACATAATAATACGCACGTGTGTAACATCTAAACTTGAGCGAATTTGTTTTTGAAGGGAATGCTATTTGCACGTGTTGATGTGTTTGTTAACAGAAATACCAACCTCTTTGTAGTAAGAAGATTCGTTGTTCATAGAAATCAAACCGTCTTAGTGACGTGCCATCAGGATATTATTAGTAATATGACACAAAGTATCACATGTCTGTGTCACTATAATAGATTCATAATGCACAAGTAATTCATATCTGAAGGTTAAGGTATTTTTGGAATCTTGAGGAGCGCCGGTGTCAGATGCTATTGTGTCCGCCTTAATGTCCACTCCGGACACTTTTGCACTCGCAATCGTTTCCGGGGCTATGCAACGGGGCTATGCAAAAACCGTCCATGACTGTACGTGTGTGCGTAAGCGAGCGTGCATGCACTGAACCTACGTATACAGCATGAATATTCACGTATTTTATGATTGCATTCATGACAAGCACTTGTAAAAAAAAATGGCGAACGTGTTCCGTCGACCAAGGGCGTACTGCAAGGACGGTTTTGCAAGGGGGCGGACACAACTGCAATGCAAATGTGTCCGGGCGGATACAATTGCATTATGAAGCAGCGTCCGGGCGGACACGATTGCATATGCAAACCCGTCCGGCGAATTTATTGCATATGCAGTCATGTCCTCCGATAGTATTGCGTAGAGGACATAATTGCATGCGACACCGGTATAAGTACGCATTTGATAAGAAAATGAGTTCATGAATAACAGAGATGTCAAGTCCAGAGGCCAGCTATGCGTGACATTTTTCAAAGCTCAACGCCCCCCCCCCCCGAAAAAAATTGCCAGTTTTAGAAGGCCTTTCGAAGTCGCCGCCCAACCTTTTTTTATGAAAAAAATCAGAAATTTAATTGCGGACAAAAAAGTGTGCCAAAATGCATCAAAAACCTCTTCAGAGTAATTAAAACTAACATGAGGTACACAGAATATGTTGACTATTAATGACTACACAACCATACACAAGTCAATTGGAAACTGCACAACCATACACAAGTCAATTGGAAACTGCACAACCATACACAAGTCAATGGGAAACTACACAACCATACACAAGCCAATGAGAAACTACACAACCATACACAAGTCAATGGGAAACTACACAACCATACAAAAGTCAATGGGAAACAACACAACCATACACAAGTCAATGGGAAACTACACAACCATACACAAGTCAATGGGAAACTACACAACCATACACAAGTCAATGGGAAAGTACACAACCATACGCATGTCAATGGGAAACTACACAACCATACACAAGTCAATGGGAAACTACACAACCATACACAAGTCAATTGGAAACTACACAACCATACACAAGTCACTGGGAAACTACACGACCATACACAAATCAATGGGAAACTACACAACCATACACAAGTCAATGGGAAACTATACAACCATACACAAGTCAATGGGAAACTACACAGCCATACACAAGTCAACGGGAATATACACAACCATACACAATTCCAGAGATGCCAAGTCCAGAGGCAAGCTATGCGTGAGATTTTTCAAAGCTCAACCCCCCCCCGCCACCCCCGAAAAAAATTGCCAGTTTTAGAAGGCCTTTTTTTTTTTTTTTTAAGAAAAAATCCGAAATTTAATTGTGGACAAGAAAGTGTTCCAGAATACATCAAAAACCTCCTCGGAATAATTAAAACTAACATGAGGTACACAGAATATGTTGGTGGTTAATGTGGAGGTACGATTGTGTCAGATTATTTCCTTCCAAACTAAAAAAAAAGTGACTAAAAATGATGTCCAAAATCCTCCGCTCACTTCCTCTGCCTGTTGTGTATTCGCTAGTGGAGCGCATTTAACGAGTTTGCTAAAACAAATCGGGAAATACTTGTGCGCACTAAGCGTTTTGCACTCTGCCGAATTTTAGTTGAACCTGCTGGAAGAGCAAAAGCGTGCGCAATCTGCAAATTTGTGCTGTTTGTACAAAGTTTGTACAAAAAATGATGATTCTGATAAACTGCGTGCAATCAGAAAATGAGTTCATGAATAACAGAGTTGTCAAGTCCAGAGGCCAGCTATGCGTGACATTTTTCAAAGCTCAACCCCCCCCCGAAAAAAATTGCCAGTTTAAGAAGGCCTTTCAAAATCGCCGCCCAACCTTTTTTAAAAATCAGAAATTTAATTGCGGACAAAAAAGTGTGCCAAAATGCATCAAAAACCTCATCAGAGTAATTAAAACTAACATGAGGTACACAGAATATATTGCTGGTTAATGACTACTCAACCATACACAAGTCAGTTGGAAACTGCCGTCCATACACAAGTCAATTGGAAATTACACAACCATACACAAGTCAATGGGAAACTACACAACCATACACAAGTCAATTGGAAACTACAGAACCATACACAAGTCAATGGGAAACTACACAACCATACACAAGTCAATTGGAAACTACACAACCATACACAAGTCAATGGGAAACTACACAACCATACACATGTCAACGGGAAACTACACAACTATACACAAGTCAATGGGAAACTACACAACCATACACAAGTCAATGGGAAACTACACAACCATACACAAGTCAATGGGAAACTACAAAACCATACACAAGTCAATGGGAACTACAAAACCATACACAAGTCAATTGGAAACTACACAACCATACACAAGTCAATTGGAAACTACACAACCATACACAAGTCAATGGGAAACTATACAACCATACACAAGTCAATGGGAAACTACACAGCCATACACAAGTCAACGGGAATATACACAACCATACACAATTCCAGAGATGCCAAGTCCAGAGGCAAGCTATGCGTGAGATTTTTCAAAGCTCAACCCCCCCCCCCGCCACCCCCGAAAAAATTGCCAGTTTTAGAAGGCCTTTTTTTTTTTTTTTTTTAAGAAAAAATCCGAAATTTAATTGTGGACAAGAAAGTGTTCCAAAATACATCAAAAACCTCCTCAGAATAATTAAAACTAACATGAGGTACACAGAATATGTTGGTGGTTAATGTGGAGGTACGATTGTGTCAGATTATTTCCTTCCAAACTAAAAAAAAAGTGACTAAAAATGATGTCCAAAATCCTCCGCTCACTTCCTCTGCCTGTTGTGTATTCGCTAGTGGAGCGCATTTAACGAGTTTGCTAAAACAAATCGGGAAATACTTGTGCGCACTAAGCGTTTTACACTCTGCCGAATTTTAGTTGAACCTGCTGGAAGAGCAAAAGCGTGCGCAATCTGCAAATTTGTGCTGTTTGTACAAAGTTTGTACAAAAAATGATGATTCTGATAAACTGCGTGCAATCAGAAAATGAGTTCATGAATAACAGAGTTGTCAAGTCCAGAGGCCAGCTATGCGTGACATTTTTCAAAGCTCAACCCCCCCCCCCCCGAAAAAAATTGCCAGTTTAAGAAGGCCTTTCGAAATCGCCGCCCAACCTTTTTTTAAAATCAGAAATTTAATTGCGGACAAAAAAGTGTGCCAAAATGCATCAAAAACCTCATCAGAGTAATTAAAACTAACACGAGGTACACAGAATATATTGCTGGTTAATGACTACTCAACCATACACAAGTCAGTTGGAAACTGCCGTCCATACACAAGTCAATTGGAAATTACACAACCATACACAAGTCAATGGGAAACTACACAACCATACACAAGTCAATTGGAAACTACAGAACCATACACAAGTCAATGGGAAACTACACAACCATACACAAGTCAATTGGAAACTACACAACCATACACAAGTCAATGGGAAACTACACAACCATACACATGTCAATGGGAAACTACACAACTATACACAAGTCAATGGGAAACTACACAACCATACACAAGTCAATGGGAAACTACACAACCATACACAAGTCAATGGAAAACTACACAACCATACACATGTCAATGGGAAACTACACAACTATACACAAGTCAATGGGAAACTACACAACAATACACAAGTCAATTGGAAACTACACAACCATACACAAGTCAATGGGAAACTACACAACCATACACAAGTCAATGGGAAACTACACAACCATACACAAGTCAATGAGAAAGTACACAACCATACACAAGTCAATTGGAAAGTACACAACCATACACAAGTCAATGGGAAACTACACAACCATACACAAGTCAATGGGAAACTACACAACCATACACAAGTCAATGGGAAACTTCACAACCATACACAAGTCAATTGGAAAGAACACAACCATACACGAGTCAATGGGAAAGTACACAACCATACACAAGTCAATGGGAACTCACACAACCATACCGAGTCATTGGGAAACTACACAACTATACACAAGTCAATGGGAAACTACACAACCATACAAAAGTCATAGGGAAACTACACAACCATACACAAGTCAATGGGAAACTACACAACCATACACAAGTCAGTTGGAAACTACACAATCATACACAAGTCAATTGGAAACTACACAACCATACGCAAGTCAATGGGAAACTACACAACCATACACAAGTCAATGGGAAACTACACAACCATACACAAGTCAATTGGAAACTACACAACCATACACAAGTCAATGGGAAACGACACAAACCATACACAAGTCAATGGGAAACTACACAACCATACACAAGTCAATGGGAAACTACACAACCATACACAAGTCAATGGGAAACTACACAACCATACACACAAGTCAATTGGAAACTACACAACCATACACAAGTCAATGGGAAACTACACAACCATACACAAGTCAATGGGAAACTACACAACCATACACAAGTCAATTGGAAACTACACAACCATACACAAGTCAATGGGAAACTACACAACCATACACAAGTCAATGAGAAAGTACACAACCATACACAAGTCAATGGGAATTCACACAACCATACCGAGTCATTGGGAAACTACACAACCATACACAAGTCAATGGGAAACTACACAACAATACACAAGTCAATTGGAAACTACACAACCATACACAAGTCAATGGGAAACTACACAACCATACACAAGTCAATGGGAAACTACACAACCATACACAAGTCAATGAGAAAGTACACAACCATACACAAGTCAATTGGAAAGTACACAACCATACACAAGTCAATGGGAAACTACACAACCATACACAAGTCAATGGGAAACTACACAACCATACACAAGTCAATGGGAAACTTCACAACCATACACAAGTCAATTGGAAAGTACACAACCATACACAAGTCAATGAGAAAGTACACAACCATACACGAGTCAATGGGAAAGTACACAACCATACACAAGTCAATGGGAACTCACACAACCATACCGAGTCATTGGGAAACTACACAACTATACACAAGTCAATGGGAAACTACACAACCATACACAAGTCAATGGGAAACTACACAACCATACACAAGTCAATGGGAAACTACACAACCATACACAAGTCAGTTGGAAACTACACAATCATACACAAGTCAATTGGAAACTACACAACCATACGCAAGTCAATGGGAAACTACACAACCATACACAAGTCAATGGGAAACTACACAACCATACACAAGTCAATTGGAAACTACACAACCATACACAAGTCAATGGGAAACGACACAAACCATACACAAGTCAATGGGAAACTACACAACCATACACAAGTCAATGGGAAACTACACAACCATACACAAGTCAATTGGAAACTACACAACCATACACAAGTCAATGGGAAACGACACAAACCATACACAAGTCAATGGGAAACTACACAACCATACACAAGTCAATGGGAAACTACACAACCATACACAAGTCAATGGGAAACTACACAACCATACACACAAGTCAATTGGAAACTACACAACCATACACAAGTCAATGGGAAACTACACAACCATACACAAGTCAATGGGAAACTACACAACCATACACAAGTCAATTGGAAACTACACAACCATACACAAGTCAATGGGAAACTACACAACCATACACAAGTCAATGAGAAAGTACACAACCATACACAAGTCAATGGGAATTCACACAACCATACCGAGTCATTGGGAAACTACACAACCATACACAAGTCAATTGGAAACTACACAACCATACACAAGTCAATGGGAAACTACACAACCATACACAAGTCAATGAGAAAGTACACAACCATACACAAGTCAATGGGAATTCACACAACCATACCGAGTCATTGGGAAGCTACACAACCATACACAAGTCATTGGGAAACTACACAACCATACACAAGTCAATGGGAAAATACACAACCATACACAAGTCAATTGGAAACTACACAACCATACACAAGTCAATTGGAAACTACACAACCATACACAAGTCAATGGGAAACTACACAACCATACACAAGTCAATGGGAAACTACACAACCATACACAAGTCAATGGGAAACTACACAACCATACACAAGTCAATGGGAAGCTACACAACCATACACATGTCAATGGGAAACTATACAACTATACACAAGTCAATGGGAAACTACACAGCCATACACAAGTCAATGGGAATATACACAACCATACACAATTCCAGAGATGCCAAGTCCAGAGGCCAGCTATGCGTGAGATTTTTCAAAGCTCAACCCCCCCCCCCCTGAAAAATTGCCAGTTGTAGAAGGCCTTTTTTCAAAAACCTCCTCAGAATAATTAAAACTAACATGAGGTACACAGAATATGTTGGTGGTTAATGTGGAGGTACGATTGTGTCAGATTATTTCCTTCCAAAATAAAAAAAAAGTGGCTAAAAATGATGTCCAAAATCCTCCGCTCACTTACTCTGCCTGTTGTGTCTTCGCTAGTGAAGCGCATTTAACGAGTTTGCTTTGAATTTTAGTTGAACCTGCTGGAAGAGCAAAAGCGTGCGCAATCTGCAAATTTGCGCTCTGTTTGTACAACGTTTTTACAAAAAAAAGATGATTCTGATAAACTGCCTGGAATAAAACCGTTTGAATACGATCATTTAAAAAAATGTACATCCACAATGAGATATAGGGACTAATACTGATAGGCTTACACATTCTAGTAAATTCTATTGGCCTACACATTCTAGTAAATTCTATTGGCCTACACATTTTGGAAATTCTATAGTCAATAAATGAGGCTGAATTGTATCAAACGCCGAAATCTACAGAGTTCTGATATAAATAGCTATCGGAACAATAAATTCAAATATTCATAAATATAATGCGAGTAATTCAAGCATTTCATAAAGGTCATTCATAACTGCAGGTTTGGCTTATAATATTAGGAATCGGTATATATGGCAATTAAGATTTTCACAATTTTTAGAAATTATGTTATAGTCAAGAGACCACTGAAACAGTCTTTGAAACACGGATGAGAATTCTTAAGAGCAGGATGTCGGGATTCTTCCAGAAACACCGTCATGCGAAATGCTGTAAGTGTAGGCCTAATTATAACTTCTTCGCAATGTTTTCTTGTATTTAGCTTGTCTCCAGATAACTGAAGAAATTTGCATACAATCTGCATGCTACTATGTGATGTCGTCACCTTGTGGCGAGGGTATGTACATAAGCTTTAATTCTACCCATTTCTCTATTTATATAAACAATCCATATGTTTACTGTTGTTTAATCAAGATTAATCACTTATTTTTTAAATTAATTTTCATTTGTCTATGCTTTATTGTTACTATTATTTTGTTTGTCATTTTGAGACTCAACAACATTTTCATTTCGTAAGAAGACAGAAGCCCATTGTTAAAATTGTTAACAAAATGGAGCACAGAGGGGAAATCTGACTTTTTTTTACATTTTGAGAATTCGGTGCCCTAACCCATGCATTCTATGTTGGGCCTACATCCTACGTTGTTGGCTGGTATGGCTCTCATTGAAAGGTACCGACCACTACTGGTAATTACTTACATACAAACTTACCTGGTGGCGGGAATTGATATAAAACATTGCGAGAAACGGCTCCCTCTGAAGTAGCATTAGTTTTTGAGAAAGAAGTATAATTTTCACGCAAACATTTGTGATGGCATCTGAAAGCACACCAATTTGTGCATGCACGGTTGTCATATTACTCTCTGACAACTTCGATGACCAATTCAGCCGAACTTGTTCGCAACAGTGGTTACTTTATACATAATGTTGGGATACATCAAGTGAGAATACTGGTCGTTGGCAATACAAACGTATCCGATGCCTTAAAAGGTACTTTAAAGTAGCATAGCTTTCAAGAAAGAAGTACTTTTCCACACATTTGATTTCTAGACCGCACGTTTAGAATTTGTGGTCTCGAAATCAAACATCTGAAAGCACACAACTTCGTGTGACAAGGCCGGTTTTTTTTTCATAGTGATATCGCAACTCCAGCCCCAATCGAGCTCAAAATTTCAAAGGTTTGTTATTTTATGCATATGTTGAGATGAACCAAGTGAGAATACAATTACCAATAGTGTCCAGTACCTTTAACATTGGTCTTGTGATACGACCGATGTTAAAGCCATTAGACACTTTCGGTAAACAGTATTGTCCAAGACCCACACTTCGTGTATCACAACTTATATACAAAATAACAAACCTGTGAACATTTAGGCTCAATCGGTCATCGGAGTCGGGAGAAAAAAGCGGGAAAACCCACCCTTGTTTTCGCACGTTTTTCCGTGTCATGACATACATTTAAAAGAAGTTTGAATTTTCGATATCGAGAATTGATGTTGTTTTAATGTTTTTTCAAAAAGTAAAGCATTTCATGTAATAATATTTCAAGAGAAGTCTTTCTCCATAACGTACTGTAAACCCTGTATAAGTTATTTGTAAATCTGTGAATTTAAACAAAATTCTGTACCGAAAGTGTCCAATGGCTTCAAAAAATAACAACCCAGCAAGTTGGGTCATACAGACCCGTGTCTCTGATATGACCTCATGATAATAACTCTGTTTTCATTTATTTAATGTATGCCTAGACACCATTTTCGCCGAAGTAAAATACACGAACGGAGAAGCATTCTTTGCAGTGGATGTCGAAACAGACAGGGTTTTTAAAGAAACGGTTCCAGGTAATTCAAAATAATTGCATCAATAAAATAACCTAAAATACGTACTCTTCTTGTTTAAAGTAGTAATTTTTATATTTAGAAGGCATAAATACTTCTTATTTTTACCTTATTTATTCATGTTGTTTTACCTGGCCTTTGTATTATAATAAAGTAACTGCAAACAAAAATGTTCGCAAATTTGCCATACACTTAGGCCTACACTTGGAAAACTTTTCTTGGAAATATTTGCCTTAAATGCTAAAAATAAAATAAAAATGAGTCAGCATGTTTCGAGCTCCAACACCAAAACATCAGTGAAAACATCATGGGGAGAGTGGGGGGGGGGGGGGGGGGTGGGGGGGGGACTTGTTTCATGTCATTCCGATACTTGCAGATGGTGGAATATGGGCCAAACAAAGTATTGATTAAAAAGTTGTTATGTGTGTTTACAACAAACATCAGTTTGCAGAGAAAAGGGCAGCTGAGTTTGTAGCCAAAATTGAGGACCTTTCCATGATTATCTCTCCATCAGATTACAACGTAGATTCAGCACATACATCAGCTAGCTTCGTATTGTGCGACAATGGCAAGAACTACCAAGTGACAGTGAGCGAAATCATCCTTGGCAACGAGGACACCAGCATCAAAATTAACAAGTTTTGCATGCTGGAACGGCTCGACGAATCCATCAGCTGGAGTGAACTTCAAGAGGTGCTCAGAGCAGGATATCACCGGCCACCTATGGGGTGAAGCGGAAGGAGATACATGGTGATGGGAACGATTGTAAGGCGCAATGCGCACAATCAAAACAAAATATTTTTTTCATTTAAATTAAAGGCAGTGGACACTATTGGTAATTACTCATAATAATTATTAGCATAAAACCTTACTTGGTATACTAGTAATGGGCCACGAATTTGATTTCGAGACCTCAAATTTAGAATTTGAAGTTTCGAAATCAAGCGCCTTGAAAGCACACAACTTCGTGTGACAAGGGTGTCTTTCCTTTCATTATTATCTCGCAACTTCGACGACCGATTGAGCTCAAATTTACACAGATTTGTTATTTTGTGTACAAGTGAGAAGACAAGTCTTTGACAATTAACAGTAGTGTACAGTGTCTTTAAACACACGGTGAATCAAATTAATTGAAATGTAACCGGTGTACACTAACAATTTATTTGTGACCCAAAATGCTAACCTATAGGCCCACATATTACACTTTCTCCATGAGGTTTACTGACTTTACATTCAAACTATAATCAAACTAATTTAACAACACTTTATTTCTCGATCAAAATTGAAATGTGGAGGGGATGATTTTCAAAGCTATTGGTTTATTGTTTGCGGTTGTAGGCATATAGGCCTTTTATTATAATAGGCCTGTTCAGATGTTGTTGTTTTTAAGTTTGGGAATTCTATAAATAAAAGAACGCATCGAAATTGGTTCACCATTGGTATTTTCCTTGATTGTAGGCCTGTATTGGTTTTAAAATTCCCCCTTTGGGATTGTGGCCGGTGTCAGATGCAATTGTGTCCGCCATGCAATACTGTCCGCTCCGGACACTTTTCCATATACAATCGTGTCCGGGGCTATGCAAAAACCGTCCGGTGGACATGTTAATGACTGTACATGTACTGTGCGCGCGTAAGCGGGCGTGCATGTACTGAACCTACGTATAATATGCAACATGAATTATTCACGTAGTTTATGATTGCAGCGAATACCCAACGGCCGAATATTTCCCATGCTTGTAAAAAAAAATGAGAACGTGTTCCGCTGACCAAGGGCGTTTAATTTACTGCAAGGACGGTTTTGCACGAGGGCGGACACAACTGCATATGCAAATGTGTCCGGGCAGACACAATTGCATTATGCAGCAGCGTCCGGGCGGACACGATTGCATATGCAAAACCGTCCGGCGGACATTATTGCATATGCATAATGTGCTCCGTATAGAATAACATAGAGAACATAATTGCGACACCGGTACTGTTTGGCAGGAGAGATTCAGTTGCCCCCGTACCCCCACACCCTAAAAAAATCAACAAAGTACGCGGCGAACGGTGTACAAACTTCTTCTCAGCTCCCTCGTTTGAAACATCCTCCTCAGCAAACGTTAATGATTTCCAATGGGTGCATAATCTCACGACCAAACACCCACTGGGCACCGTGGTAATTACTCAAAATAATTGTTCGCTAAGAAACTTACTAACGAGCTATGGGGAGCTGTTGATGGTAAAACATTGTGAAAAACGGCTCACTTTGAAGCCACGTAGTTTTTGAGAAAGAAGTTAATTCTCACTAAAACATTTGAATTGTATTCATTCTCTCACATCGACGACCAATTGATTCGCAATGTTAACATGTTTTATTTCCTGCCTACATACACCATGCACCAACCAAGTGAGAATACGGGTCTTTGACAATAATGATCAAGAAAATGGCCGCAACATTAGAATTACATTCGAATAAAAGGGATATAATTATTAGCGCACTAACATTCGAGCCAGTCGATGTTGCGCCTATGCTGGTGACTACTATAATACAAAAGTCTGCTTCGCCACAGAACTTTCTATTGCAACGTCACAGCCCGAGATTTTGCCAACCGAATGGGAAAACTATATAGTATGGAAAGTAATAAATGCAAATGAAAAACAGATAGCTAAAACAGGGGATATATCTAAAGTAAAAATTAGGAGAACCGGGCAGAAAAATTCTGCCCTGGAGATTCGGTCTCCCATTTATGATGGCACGTGCACCAAATCTTCTGATAGTATACAAATATTGACTGCTTCGAGTGCTATGGTTAAAACTATGACTCCCGAGGTGATCCCCGGAGCGTTCTATTTTCCCGAGGCGAAGCCGAGGGAAATAGAACGCTCCGGGGATCACCGAGGGAGTCATAGTTTTTAACCATTGCACGAGTAAAAGCAGTCAATATTTGTTTTATAACACCCCAAACATTTCTAAATACTGTACTATTATTATTAAGTTACAGACCTGAATGCTACAATCCACGGACGACGCGAATACAGATTGCAAACACTTTTACTTACTGTGTTGAATGTAGTGTCGTGCAATCCGAAATGGTTACAGACTATTAATTTATCATCCTCGTACACGCAACGGACGTCTGGGTACTGCACGCCGTGTGCTAGTCTGTCAGACTAGCGCACGGCGCCGTGTGCTAGTCTTCGGACTAGCGCATGGCAAACCGACGCACTATCACACGGCCGTCGTCTAGCAAAACTAAGACATGTCATGTGACGCGCTCTAAACCAATGACCAGGCAGAATACTTGCAAGGGGTGTTATAAAACCCTCTAGTATCTTCTGATAGCACCCTCCTCCTGTGAGCTAGACCAATCTCCGGTGAACAGATCCTGGGATACCCGGCCCAAGAGGAATTCCTTCCTCCATTCAATGGGAGACATAACAAGCAATATTCGACAAATTTAATGTGGCTCAGTGCGCATGGTTGTTGATGAACCAAGGACTACAATTCTATGACATCTGGCTGTGTGCCAAATTCCATGATGGCAGAAAAGATGCACGCAAACAGGAAACTTTCAGAAGTTTTCCTTTTCGCAGTGTCAGCGCCCTCTCGTGACTAAGTTTGTTGATCCCAAAGCCAAAAAGAAAACTGAACTTTGATTGGTCCTTTGGGCAATTTCTATCTGTTTCTATCCAATGAAGTACACGTTTACTTGTCGTTTCGGTGTATAACTCATCAAGGAAACATGGCGGCGCCCACGTCCCTTGACGGCAAAGTGTCCACGTCGGAGCCCGAAAAAGATCAATTACGAGGAAGATATGTTTCAAATAATATGACAAAAGGTGGACCAAGAGGCTTTCAAGAGTACGGAGGAGGTGATCCATTACAACTGGACCAATTTAAAATAGATATAGACGCGTACGACACTTCAATGGACATCGCTTCGGCACCACAAGTGGCGACAACAGTTGTTGGAATTCCGGTCAGCGCTGCATCAGGTACGGATGGGATTACTCTTTATTTACCACTATTAATATTAGGAGTAGTATTTTATCTAGTTAGTTAAGTATAGGATAATGCCCGAGGTGCGCGCCATTCGTGGGTAAGAATGGCCCGAGGGCGAAGCCCGAGGGCCATTCGTACCCACGAATGGCGCGTTCGCCGAGGGCATTATGCGACTTAACCCACACCTGTGACGTCATGCTATTGTTAAAATCGCTCCATTATTTCGCACGAATGGCGCGATATTGTTTAATTTTTAAGTCAATTGTTTGTATGTATTACGTAAGCTTGTTCACTCCAGTGAACACCACTGGTGGTGTGTGAACAATGGACGAAGACCAACATTTAGGAAATATGCTCGTTCCTTCGATAGTGGCATCATAGATCGGGAGCGAAAGTGGCAGCAGATAAGTGATTTTGTTTCTTGACTTAAAGTAAATTTAGACAAGTTAGTGATAGAAACAGATTATCAGATGATGTTGTAGCCGACTTTTTCGGTCTACAAAAAAACCAAAAGGTGAAGATAAAAGAAGTGACCTACCCGCGTACAAGCCCGTAGTTTCAGATTTGTTTTTAATAAACAAATTTAAGCTACCTTTATGATCAACAATTTCAGTTGAATTCCTGTTATTTTATGATGATATTGAAAAAAGTATCTTTGCAATCTTAAATTTTAGGGACTTTACTCACTTACCATGTTTGTGTATGATAAATTAAGCATTTTGAATTAATAAAAACAAAAAACAAAAATACTGGTTAAAATGAAATTGATTTATCTGACTTTAAGACCTGCTTAAATTACTGTTGTAGTTCTATAATTATTTTTTAACATCTCAGCTATATAATAATTTAATAATGTAGCTGTTCACTTGTGGAAAGTGTTAACGATCATTTTGCAATACATGTGTAGCTCAACAAACCTGTGTTTAAAACCATTAAAAACAAAATAATTTATGGTCCATGGCGTCATTGACTTCATTTACTTTATTCCCTAACTCTTTTATGCACAATGGGTGAATAGATGTACCCATCGCGCCATTCGTGCAAAATAATGGAGCGATTTAACAATAGCATGACGTCACAGGTGTGGGTTAATAGGGGTTAAAAAGCCGACAACGATGACAACAAGTTCAGAGCAGCGACAACGCCGACAACAAGTTTTAAATACCTCAAAAACGGCAAATAAACCATAGATGAATATTTAATATTATAGTATTAGTTAGAACTATGTCACAATGTGTGCTTTGTACTAATAGACCCAGTAACGGGTACCGGTCACTTCGGCACCTTGCAAACTCGGCACCTGCAAACTCGGCACCTTGCAAACTCGACACTTACAACCTCGGCACCTTGCAAACTCGACACCCACAAACTCGGCACATGTACAAATACAAACTCGGTACTCCTAGAACTAGTTCGGTTTCGTCCGGCTATCGTCTCCCGTAACCTCATAGGTTTATATATCTCACGCATTAAACGATCATGGTTCAATCATTGTTCAATGAATTTTGGAATCAGAAATCTCTCTTTATTTTAATTTTAATCTCGCCAAAATTAGGCTCTATGTATGTGTCCTTTGATATCTCAATGTCCGAGGGGGCGACCAGAGAACCCACTCCGCAATCTCAAAAAATGTTAAAAGTTATAAATTCTTACCGTAATTCAGTCCCCAAACACTCCGTGCCGTGTTACCACTACACTACAAATGCGGATTGTCCCCGAACTCTGCCGAACGCATCGCGAAGTCACGACACGTGACGAGCGTGCTCATATAATTTTTTTTCCCAGGACAAACGTGGAGAATTTTCGCACACGTTCGTCCATCGAATTTAAACAAAAACACTCGATCCGTGCTTTGTGTACAAAACATATGGGCACACGCCTAGGAATCAAACGTCTGGTTCCCAGACGCGTGTCCATATGTTTTTGTACGCAAAGCACGGATTGAGTGTATTTTTATTCTAGGACAAACGTGTGTAGAAAATTCTCAACATTTGTCCTGGGAAAAAAATAATATGCGCACGCTCGTCACATGTCGTGACTTCGCTATGCATTCGGGGACAACCGAAATAGTTCTAGGAGTACAAACTGGGCACCCAGTTCGATTTTCACACTGATTTTCAGCCCCCAGTCCCATAAAAAGTTTGATCCTGTGTCGCGACTGGTCCGTCGGTAAATTAGTCCCCGATCGTGGCCGGCGCCTTTCGGCAAACCACGCTCTGTTTAAAGCAAAATTTCATTGAAAACCATTAACCAAATTAAACAAACCCTTTTTAAAAATGTTTAAACCCAAATCATGAAAAAAATTGCGCCGCACTTTCACCGACATGGACACAATCAGCATAAACATCATTTTAAAAACTTGTAGATTCATTGAACCATGATTGAACTCGGTGCGGCGCCACGGTAAATTTCCTGTGGGCCCAAATTTTCTCGAAAGTTCGGAATTCTTATCAACCCCCATAACTAGTGATTTTGCCATTAACAGCGTTTACAAAGCTACTAATTATCAAACCCTTTTTTATTGTGTAATTACATGTACGTTACTTTATTTTAACCACTTGACTCTTTCGAGGTTATTTTTGCGTGGTGCCAAGTTTGTTAGTCAATAAAAGGCCGGTGCCGAGTTTGTATAGTGCCGACATTCTTGGTGCCGAGTGGGTGCCGAGATTGCAAGGTGCCGAGTTTGCAGGTGCCGAGTTTACGAGGTGCCGAAGTATTCGGTATTCCCAGTAACTAGTAAATACTAAATAAAATAGCTAAAGTTTATAAATTTCTAAAAGATATCAAACATATTGTCAACACTAGACCCTTACCTCGGTCATTACTTCTAGAAACCAGGTTACACACACTAACAATCACCGACATTAATAAACTCCAAACTGGTATATTAATGTTCAAATATACCAATAACCTTCTTCCTCGCACTTTCTCCTCATATTTCACCTCAATTAGCGATATTCACCATTACCATACTAGATCACATAATAACTACTATATCCCTCTTGCCCGCACATCATTCTTAATGAACACACTTCGTTTCTATGGACCTTGTCTATGGAATGGACTCAGGCAATCTGTGAAATCAAAGTCCCCTGTTGGCCGATTTAAAACCGCTTTCAAAAACCATCTTATCCCCCAGTATATAGCATAGTTTACAAGTACATTTGTTTTTTGTCTTGGTTTAAATGTGCTTTATTTTGCTTGGTACCTCTTTTATTAACCGTGTCGTAATGTTGCATTAGTCAGTCTGATTTCTACTACAGTTTATGTCCACTCCGTTTGTTTGTCTGGTTTTGTTTCATTGTTTTGTTTTGTTTTGTCTTTTGTCTTTTTTTTTTTTGCTTGTTCTTTATTGTTTACTTTAGTCTATTTTTGTTCGTTTAAGGCATTCCGTTTATAAGCTTCGGCTTCCTGGGTTATGCCTCCACGTATTAGTTTATTGTATCTATTGTTTTGTTTTCTTATTAAGTGATCACCCTTTGTGGAAATAAATGTTCGTTGAATTGAATTGAATTGAAACTATAAGGCCTCATAGGGGTCTAATATTTTGGACCTCCTTAACGCTATACGTTTTTAAAATCGATTTTAAAATCGGCGATTATTAAACATTGTTTGGAACGACCCCCTTTGAAGTAATGTAGATTTAGAGAAAGAGTAGCTGAGGCATCTGAAACACAAAATTCTATCCAGCAAGGGTAGTTCATTTCATTATTTTCTTATAAATTTGACAACCAATTGAACCTAATCTTTCACTGATTTTGTTCTTTTGTGCGTATCTGGGATACACCAAGTGAGGATACTAGTCTTTGACAGTTACCCTAATTAAAACCAGTTTTTAGCAGTAATTCAGAGTTATATAACGCATTATATTTTGTTAACTGTTTTTATTTCTTGAAGACTTACGACAGAGAGCAATTCTTAATGGTGGGTCCAAAGACTACATCACTGGACCAATTCAGCCCTTTGCCAGGCCTCAACAAGGAACCTTGTCCAAGCTAGCCCAGGAGTTTCTATCAGTTATTGGTGAAAAGGAAGTAAGTGTAATGTTCTTTTTGTATACACTTATACTTAGTTATACATGTAATGTCTTACTGTTTGTAAATATGTGAACCGCTCTGTGAAAATGAGTCAGATGTTGACTATTTAAAGAATTGAGTCATAGACGCGTGACCTCTGGCGTTACTCGACAACCATAACATGATTCGCGGGCATACCGCCGCGCAAAACCTTTGTGTTTTGGCAGCCAGCTGGAAAGTACACAAAATCTTACCATGACTACGCGTCTTTTTGCCCGGCGAAATATGGCGTGTACATTGTTTTGTCAACAGAGGGCAGTTTGAATGTAAACATAGGTCACATTGTCTTTATGTGCGGCTTGACAGAACACACCAGCAGCAGTTATTTGGTGTATGTCTAAGCTTTGGGATGTATCGCGTTGCTGAGTTACTCCTGTTTGTAAAAACGAATTACAAGTAAATTGATGTTTTATTCCTGCTGCAATTAATTTGTTTCTCATAATTATAACTAAAGTGTACTTTTACAAGCAAGGAGGTGATCAATCACCAAATACGGTTTAGTTAGAATTAATAACTTCAGGACTCATTTTGATGGAAATTGAAGTAATGTTTGTGATTCCATTTGTTGTTTCCTTACCAGGCAAAACGCGTGGTTCTTTTGGGAGTGGTTAATATTACCTGCATGATTGTGCTCCTATTATGGTGTCAGTCAACCAACAGTATGGGTGAGTAGTGTAATTATCATAAATATTAGTATAACAAATTTGACAATATAAAACAGCATTACATACAATTTATGTGAATACAGTTATGGATTCTATAGAATAATGAAATATACTTTCAATACCCACAAAGAAAAATGATCTTCTCTTACACATTTGTTTTCCTTCTCATTTTAATTCCTGTCTAATAAAAATATTTCTGTACTATACAAATTTTGAGACCCAAGTCCAGTTGTCTTTTGTTTTTTTTTTTACCCTAAAAATTCCATCCCTGATTAAACTACTTTTTACCAAGCCCATTTGTAATTTCACCCTTTCTCTTCTAATAACAGCATTGAGTGCCTACACGTTTCTGACAGTATGTGATCTCATGCTCCTGATAACGTGCCTGATTAGCATCTGGGTAGCCCAGCAGAAACCAGTCTCAGTATTTTCATTCGGGTAAGTTAAACTGAAGTTTTAAAACCATAGACCCTATTCACAGCGCACAGCGCACAAACACGCGTGCTCCTGTCCCCTATTTCGTGTGTCAAAGTGTGCACAAACCGATGGCACATGTGTTTCCGCACCTCCGAACTGAGTACCTCTGCCAGTTGCCTTTTTGGGGAGTCCGTTCCTTTTGTGCACATTTGACACCAAAACTATTGAAGAGGAGTCGCGCGAGATGAGCGCTGCCTATTGTGAATAGGATCTATACAGTCTTAGCTGCCCACAATCTTTGTTTCTTTATCTGCAACGTTATGCAAGAGTTTTGAAGCTCGACCTCTCCATGAATGTTTATTGACTATAGTATAGTTGCAGGAATTTCATCCATTTCGTGTGAGCAAAATAATTATTTCTTTTTATTTTATAGCTGGGTCCAAGGGCGCTGAAACATGTGGCCATCATGCCATGTACAAAAAGGATAATTGAACTCTCGCAGTCTATTGCGCAAATTGCCCAGTCAGTTCTGCATGTTGGGCCGTGCATAAAAACTTCACCATTTGACCTCTCTATAACGCGCAGTGCGGACTGATTGAGCATTCTGTTAACTAGTGACGGCATCTGTGTGTCCTTTTGAGCGCTCTTCTTTCTAATTCATTTTCTAACTTTCACTGGTGTGTTTTGGCTGAGCGTTCTTGTGCACCATTCTCAAGTTCAGGTCTTTGTTACAGTGTGGGTTTGAGGCATGGGTCTTTTCCATTGTGCTTTTGAGTAAGATATGGCCCTTTTCAAAACCATGGCTTCGGCTTTGGATTCGGCTTCCGGCTCCATGCTCTCGTCTGAAGCCCTGAGCGTGTATGCGCAAAGCATGCACAATTGTCGAAATAACAGCGGAGCCAAGCTATCCTGAACCGCATCCAAAGCCAAAGTCGTAGTTTTGAAAAGGGCCTATGATTGTTTTTACCTTTTGGATGAAGTGTAAAGCTGTAGGTCCTGTAAGTAAAAGAAAGGGCCTAGTAAACTCATCATTTTTTATTAAAGTTAGTATCTCTATTTCTTTGCAGGTTTGAGAGATTTGAAGTGCTTGCGGTATTTTCCTGTTCTATGTTGGCAATATTTGGGGCAATATTTATCATGAAAGAAAGGTAAATAAACCCAAAGGAAATATTGATTATGTTAGTACCTTGGCCCTTATGTTATGTTTTGTGCGGTTGTATTTGACTAAGGATTTGTCATCACATTTGGTTTAAAAAAAAAAAATATTAATAGTAATAATTTTTGGCAGTGAAACTAAAAATACATATAAAGAAAAAATATGAGATCCCAGAACCAAACCAAATCACAGTGCAAAGAAATCATAAAATTGAAATTTCTTTAATTGAAATGAATGAGGAATTTGCACTAAGCGAGTTCGACTGGCCATGTAGCTTTCTCATTTTATTGGTCATGGTGGTTGTGGGCTTGTGGCGTGTCCTGGCTATGCAGTTAAGAGCACCGACTCTGGTGTTTCTGATCGGCAGAGTATAGATTCAAGTCTCAATTGAGGCACTTGTGTCTTTGAGCAAGACACTTAACTATAATTAGTAATTACTTTGTCTTTTGGATGAGACATAAGCCATACGTCCTGTGCACATAAAACAACCCATATCATTTATTGTGGAAAGCCTGGTGTTTCTGGTTCACATAGCCCTTGATTACAAGTCTCCTTTGGCTTTGAAGCTAAGTGATTAAGTTCACTTATGAGTAATGATTCTTAATTCAAAATCAAACCAGCACCTTTCAAATTGTTCACACACTCTTCACTTCTCTGACTATTGTTTCTTTCTTTCTGATACAGCACGGAGCGATTCTTCCAGCCAGCTGAAATCCACACGGGTCGCCTGATGCTGGGTACCGGTCTAGGATTCATCTGTCATGTAATAGTTGCATATGGAGCCAATAATAAAGCATTTAGGCACGTCATTGAAGCAGCAAGGTCCAGTTGGCTGCAGGAACACTTTGCAGATATAAGCAAAAAGTAAGCTTTAAATGAACAATTTTCATCTCTGTTGATATGCGTTTGGGTTCCAACCTCAGATTCAAGTTTTGGAGCATCAAACTTATATCTTTTTTTTACATAACCACATTACTTCGAAGCAAAATGCTTTATAATATCAAACGCTGTGTTTAGCTTCTAAACAAAAGAATTATTGCCAATAACTTTAGGAATGATTAGCAAACGTATACAGTCCCTTTAAATGATCTCTGGTTTCGTGATCAGAACTATTTTAAACAAAGTCCCTTTAAAAATAGATGATGTGGATTGTTTGAGAAGATTCTAACGCATGTACTTT